>NW_016811928.1:275838-334545 GCF_001698545.2 Rhinopithecus bieti
GCCGTGTATGGCTTTTTACTGAGATATAGGATCATTTATATTTAATATGATATTTATATAAACATCTTGTTGATGTGTTTTCTGCCATTCATATCTGATATATAAAACAAGCCTTCCAACCCCACAAACTTTAAGAAGTGCCTTCAAGAAACCTACTCAGATTGAGTGCAGTGACTTATCCCTGTAATCCCAATACATTTGGAGGCGCAGGTGGGAGGATTACTTGAGCGCAGGAGTTCAAGACGAGTTTGGGCAATGTAGGGAGATCCTTCCTTTACAAAATATTTTTAAAAATTAGCTGGGCATGTGGTGTGCATCTATGGCCCCAGTCACATGGAACGCTGAGGTAGGAGGATTGCTTGAGCCTGAGAGGTCAGGGCTGCAATGAGCCATGCTTGCACAACTGCACTCCAGGATGGGTGACAGAGCAAGACCCTGTCTCAAAAAATAAAAAATAAATAAATAATAATAAAAACAAAAGTAGATCTCCAGCCACGATTCCTGACCGAGGCTCCCCTCCTTGCGTTGTCTGTTTGTTTCCTCTCATTAAGTTCTTTATAGGACGCTATATTGTAAGCTGTGGTGCTGCTTTTGTTTCATTTCTGTTTTATTTAATGAAGTCTTTGAGTGAGCCCTTGTGATGAATATATTAAAGAATATGTGTTGATTTAACAAACTGTTTTATGATTAACTGATTATTTATGATTTTGTTTTATTTTTATTTGGCTTATTAGCTATACTCTGTTTTGGTATTTAATGGTGGTTTTAAAGTTTATATTATGGATCTTTCCTAGTTACCATTCTTAGTGCTCTTATTTCTTTTCTATGGATGCAGATTCCACCTTGTATTCCTTTCATTCTGTCAGATAAACATTCTTTAATATTTCTTAGAATGTGGATTTACTGGTAATAAATTTTTATGAATTGAAATAGATATTTGCCATTGTTTTTGCAAGTTGCTTTTGCTGGGTATAGAATTCTAAGTTGATAAGGGTTTTTGTTGTTCTTATTTCAATCGTTTGGTTCTACTGTCCTTTCACTTGCCTTGTTCTGATGAGAAATATTCTATACTTAAATTTGTCCATAATGTATTTTTTCTATTCATTCTATTATTCTATTATTTTTTAATATTTATTCTATTTATCCATAATATATTTTTTCTATTTATTCTATTTTCTATCTATTCTATTTTCTATTTTTTCTATTTATTCTAAGATATTTTATTTATTTTTGAGCAGTTTGGCTGTGATGCTTTATATTGTTTCCTGTGTGTATGATATTCATTGAACTTCTTGGATATGTAGAGTACTCTTTTATCGTATGAATATTTGAAAAACATTTGACCAAGTTTTCTTCAAATATACTTTCTGTCATACTCTCCTTCAGGAATTCCAATTAATTATAGATTAGCCCACTTTAAATACCACAGATTTCTGATGCTTTATTTTTTCTAATTATTACTTCCTGTCTGTTTTATTTTAGATTTTCTATTGCTGTATCTTCTTTCACTAACTTTTTCTCTGGCCATGCATAATATATAGTCAATTCTATCCATTATGTTTTCCATCTCAGACATTGTAGTTTTCATACAGAAATCCGGTTTGGGTCTGCTTTATATCTTTCATTCCTTTATGTGTTAATTCAACTTTTTAAACATTTGAATACAGTTGTAAGAATGGTTGTAATGTCTTTGTTAATTTACCATCTGTGTGAGCTTTGCATAAGTTTCAATTGATTGGTTTATCACCATGTGATTTGTATATTCCTGATTCTTTGCATATCTGTTTTTTAAATTGGATGTTGTATATAGTAATTTAATTTTCTGGATGCGAGATAGATGTTATATTCCCACAAATATTCTTGAGATACATTCTGATGTACATTTAGATTTCTTAGATACAGCTTGAAGCTTTTTAGTTTTCTATTTAAGGTTTGTTTTTCAGGACCAAAACAGTATTCAGTCTAGGACTAACTATGCCCCACTAGACCAAAACAGTATTCAGTCTAGGACTAACTATGCCCCACTACTGTGGCAAGACTGTTCTCAGAATTCCACCAATACCCTATGAAAAAATAACATCTCTTTGAATACAATAAAGAGATTCACAATTTATTGGTTACAAAATTCAAAGCAGCAAAAAGAGTCACAGATGACTAAATATTCAAGTCTGACAGAATATAAATGTTCTACTCACTGATGAAAAAAACACAAGTTAGAGTCAAGGTAGAGTATGAAAAAAAAAAAGCTAAATCCTTAAAATGAGCACAATTCTGTGCACACGACCTTTTGCATCTCACAAATTAAAACTGAAAATATATTGTTTTCATCTATCAAATTTGAGTCTTTTCTTTACTTTTTTCTGCTTTTTTATCTTACATGCTTTTTTTTAAACATTCATTTACCATATATCCTTCTGCCAAATACTGTTCTTACAACCATGTTAATGTATACATACCCTTTCAATTTTAGTAATTCACACTTTAAACTATGATTGAAGTGAGAAAGATTTAAATGACTTTCCCCAAATTCAGAGACAAATAATCTAAGTATAAAAAATACACTCTTTTTAAGTTAATGAAAAACGCAAGACAAATTTGAAAAGACCTTATACATTGTAACATATTCTAGGAGCTATCCAGCATAGGAAAACTTTTGAAGAAAAGCATCTAGTGAAATATTTCTGCATAATTTCCATAAAATATAAAGCACTGTGCATGGTAATATGTTCTGGTTCTAACATAAGCCAATATACTTTCCATAATTTGTTTGATTAATCCCTAGCAATGTAGTGAGAATAGAACATAATCAAATTGACAGAAAAAGAGCACTTCCCATTATCCACTACTGCTAGGCAATAAAATTCCAACTTTTTTTTAAGAGGAGAAAATATATCATCAAACATAAAAACCTGGGATAAAATCCGCAATATGAAAGTTACTGCCTTAATGAAATATTAAAATTGTATCAGGAGTACTCTTCTGGCATTAAAAATAAACAATAACATTTCTTCCTAGTTATGGTTCACTTCAATTCGTTAAAAATTAATTATTACCTCTTTAAATATTTGATTAAATTAGATTTCTGTGGGCTATCACTACCCACAAAACACATGCTATTGTGTATAATTCTCATATCTCAAATTTTGATATACTTTGTCATATTACTGAATTCTGTGATAAATTCTTTGATTTGTTTTTTGCCTTGGTAGTTTTAAAACATAAATACAACTGAAGCTCTCTTATTTTGAATATCAGTGCTGCACACTGTTAAACAGCCCCATAAAAAGGAAAAAGTGTGTGACAGTAGTATTTGGTACTTCCCTATCTATATTGTACCACTTTTTCTCAAAGTCAATTGCCATCACATTTATGAAAAATATTATTTACATTTCATATAACTGCAAGGCAGGAACCATTCAGTTCAGCTGTCCATAGTGTATACAGTTTGACTGCCAAGTGAAACATTTTTGGCAACTATCTATAAATTACTAATGAAAAATGTTTTCAAGCAAAAGTATATGTTTCATACTGTGGTTCAATTGTCCTCAATCCACAGTGAATTGTCGAGCCCACCATAAGTTTAGAAGTGTGATGCATAGGCATAATCTTACCATTAGTGCAAGTACTCAGTTTGTTAAGTCATCATTTTCCTTTTCAGAGAATTGCTTTAACACTATTCATATTATATTTAAATATCCACAACCATACCTGTTGTTCAATTTCAAATGCCAGTCAGTGAACTTCAGAAAGTATGCCTAAGGGAACAGCCTGAAAAAAAAAAAAAATGTTTATCTAGTTTGTATATATAAATCCTGGAGAAAAGGAAAGGGGTTGGTCTGTTAGATTGAGGAATCATGATATGAAGGGCATTTTATTTAGAGAAAGCCTTATTCATGTTAATTTCTCATGCATCAAGGGAGAAACCCTCACCACCCAATGATAAATGTCTCAATTTTCTTCAAACTACATCCACAAAGTATCTCTAATAATACAACAGCAATATCTGATTCTCAACCTTTTTTTTTCCAATCTGGTTCTTCTAATTGACTCCCTAGTTCCACCAATACCATTACAATTTTGCTAACCACTGAGCCTGTTGATGCTAGACTCATCGACTTCTAAACTATATATCATCTCTCATATCCATGCTGTTGCCAATGATAGCAAAGCACATTCCTGGGTGTTACTTGCCAAATCCACAAACTTTGAGAATTATTCCAGTCTTTTCTGGAAGGTGGAGAAATAGCCATGTTTGTGATTTCAGCCCTCTGGCAATAGCTTATTGGACCAGGTATAGTTACAACACTCAAGCTCCATCAATAAAAATTTTTTCAAGAATGTAAAGTAACCCATATAGAAGTTCCATCAATCAGTGTCCTAAGTGGAATGAGGAGATATTACACTTTGCCAGATATCCAAATTGAACTTAAAGAAGATAAAGCCAGTATTGTTTAAAATAAGAGTGAAACAGAAGTACAGAGACAAAACAGAAGCACAGAGGCAAAAAGGTATGTGAAATTACGCAACTCCAGAAAGACGGAGAGGTCGGTTTCTATTTCTAATTTTCTAGTTTCTGTTTAAGTACCCTGGAGAACCCAGATATGCTTCCTGGTCTTAGACTCCATGAGATCCTGTTATATGTGCTAACTCTCCCCAACCTTGTTGATTGAGCTGGTTTATATTTGTAGCCAGGTACTGTTCCTCACAGTTTAAGGCATTGACTGAGGGCATTGTTAGAAAATCTCTCCTCGTATTTCTCTTGCTTGTACTCTTGTTTCCATGTTTACTGTTACCATAACACTTTCAATAATTACTTATATTCACTGAGCATTCGTTCAATAGTATTTTAAATGAGCCCCTAGTGGGTGCAAGGCATACTTCCCAACCTAGGATAATAATGTTGACCAAAAAAGCCAGTTCCTTATCTTTTCAAGCTGAAATTTAGTGAGGACAGACTTACAAAGTTATTCTAGTATATTAATATATAATATTGAATGAGAATAAGGTCTCCAAAAAAAGAGCATCTTTCTATGAATGTTTATACAGAGAAAATTGATGTAAAACCAGGATCAGGAAAGGCCTCCAAGAGTAAATGACACTTCAGCTGAGATGTGAAGAAAGAGTAAGTAGGGATTTTTAGAGAAGGGCAGGAGCTTAGATATGTTTTAAGAAAAAAAGAGAAGCTCATACAAAACTCCATATGGCATAAGGAAATCCAAATGATATGGGAACTAAGGACAGGCAAAATAGATTTGAGCAAAATAACAAGCAGAGACCATGAGAAGTATCACTGTAGAGATCACACAGTGTTTCTGAAAATTTGGATTTTATCTTAAGAATAATGGCATGCCATAGCAGAATTTTAGGTAGTGACTTGGTGTCACCTAATCAGTTTTGTGTTTTGAAAATATTATTCTGGCTGCAGTATTGAGAAGGAATTGGTAAGAGATGAGATTGGATTGGTCGACAAGCTAATTGGCAATTATAGTACCCTGCCAGTCAAACAGTGATGCTAGTTTCTACTTGGACCTTGTAGTATGACAGTGGGAATGAAAAGATATTTAGAAGAATCAAAAGGACTTGGTGATGATTTTTGTATAGAAATAAAGGAAAGGCTGATACTGTAAATGACTCCAAGGTTTCTGGCTAGAGCAACAAAATATAGGATGGTAGTTCTTACTGAGATATCCTGAAGTTTACCAGGTTTGAGAAAAATGTGTGTTGAAGTGGGGGACGTGGAGGAACATTCAGGACTTAGCAATTAGACATGTTGAATTTGAAGTACTGTGACATTTTGTGTTAGAGGAGAGATCAGGCTGACATACTGAGAAGCATCAATATATGGAGATGGTCAGTGGAACCACAGGCAGGGAAGAGACACTATATGAGAAGATAAAAAGAAAAAGGATAAGGAGGTCTCCTACTAAACCAGGGAGAACTTCAAATTTTCATGGCTGGGTGAATCTGAAAAACACACTGAGAGAATCTCTCAGAAAGATTGGGTCATTAAGTTAAAGCAAAAAGGTGTTTCCAGAACTACAAGTATCAAGGAAAAGGAATGCTAAAAAAAAAGTGCACTGCGTTGAGTGACTGTGAGATTACTGTTAACTTTACTGAGAACTGTTTTATGGAGTGAGAAGAAGAGAGAGGACAAAGAGACAAAGGGTGACAAAAAGGAGGTGGTAAATGTAAAGCACGATTTTTTATATTTATCTGTGAAGGAAAAGGGAGGCCATGAGGGAAAAGTGGACATCTCTCTTCTCTAGTTGAATATATCCTTGCATGTTGGCTTTTTAAATACTCTTAGTACATGACATTTCAATATGGCATTTTGGTTAAACTAGCTGGGAAGGGGTCATTAGAATATTTTCAAAAGGTCTTTGCAAGTAACATACCTAACAAGGAATCTAACCCCCTGGCTCCTCTCCTCCTCTCCTTGAACCAAGCTTATTCCTGGGTCTTATTCCAATTCCAAGTCTGTCCCCTCCTTTACTGAATTCTCAGGACATCATTGTCCATGCCATTTCATACCTTCACCCATGATGGAACTCTGGAATAAAGTGAGACCACTCCAATAAATATTAGCATAATGCCATGTATATAATAATCACTCAAAACTAATTTACTAAATTTAATTGCATAATTACATGGGTAAAAACCAAAGAATGCATTATTAATTTTCACCCATCACCTGGTAAGTATTCTCAGCTATAAGGTCATATAGGTGTTAAGAAATAATAAAATTGTTGAGGGTCTAATGTGAATGATAAGCTATTTATCCTAAAATTTTCACCATTGTCTTATCTGTGTAGATAAGGAACACGTTACTGATAATTGTTTATGAAGAACAAGGACACACACTATATCATTTATTCCAAGGATTCATATATGTAGGGTCCAAATGAAAACTGAAAACCAAATGCTCAGACCAGAAATATGAGTGTCATTCTGAATTAAAACCAGCACTAGAGGCCTCAACCATTAAGGATCCAGGATCTTCTCTCTAGGACCCCAATTACCTCCAATTACTCTGTAACTATTTGTATGTTTGTATCTGCTCTTCAAATCATTCTTCTATTTATTTCCTTACCTGATGCTTAGTGTGCGTGTGCGTGTGTGTGTGTGTCGGGGGTGAGGGGGTGTTTCCTCCTTCACCTAACAGCTATGTGAACTTAATTATAATTTCCATTCCCTCATAAATTCCAATTGCATGTGGCTGCATCAGAGACTCTCCAGTATCTCCCTTATGACCTTTCAACTTTTACCACTGCTGAATCTCTCCCATCGTTCTCTCCACATTTGATAATTTTTATGCCAGAGTGAAGAATCTAATTGGTCTAGTTAATCATCTTTCACCAGCTCACC
Organism: Rhinopithecus bieti; assembly: GCF_001698545.2. Taxonomy (NCBI): domain Eukaryota; kingdom Metazoa; phylum Chordata; class Mammalia; order Primates; family Cercopithecidae; genus Rhinopithecus; species Rhinopithecus bieti. The sequence goes on from NW_016811928.1 coordinate 283,204, forward strand.
ATGAGATTTCTACCATTCTGTTGACCCATTGCCTGTGGATCACGGGGCAGGATCATTATTTAATATGGCATTTGGATGTAGAAGCTTTATTTAGAAGAATCTGTGGACTTAGCAGACAGCACAGTTAAGACTGATATCGGGGATAATACTTAATAGATACTTGATACCTTTGGTACCATAAGCCTATGGTCTGTGCTCTGTTTCTGGGCTACATATCAATGAATCAGCTGGTGAGCATTTTAGAAAGTCTAATTCTAAGGTTTCAGTCAAAACGTTCTAAATGTGGAACTTCTACAGGTTCAATTTAAGAAGCTGGTATATTTTAAAAGCTTCCCAGGTCATTCTGATTCTGCCTTTCAATCGTATAGATTGTGTTCTTGATAAAAGAAGTATCGGAAGCTTTATCTAGCATCACTAATTTTCTGGTTTATTTTCTATTCACAGTGTTTGCTATATTTGTTAGATACTTTATTGATTGCATATGTTACAAACTTTTTATAGGTGTGTCCATTTTCTTAGTGGTCATAAACCAGGAGATGCAAATTGATAAGCCTATAAAGGCCAAGTGTATAACTGAGAATATGGACTCCTTCTGGAAGACAGAAAATGGTGGGGCTTCAGCTCCATCTCACAGCGGCCATGATGATTCAGCTTAATTTAACTCTCTTCATACAAATATGGGATATTAATATTGCCAGAGCTTCTATTTTCAAAAGAAGTTAAAAATCGAGATTTCATAAAATCTAGATTTTAATAAAATCTCCATAGCTCCTAGGTTGATAATTTATTTAAAAATTTACACACACACAATATGCATGAACACACGCATACATGCATGCATGCACGCGCACGTGCGCGTGCACACACACACACTCTTTGTAGACCAAACTTAAATAACCCATGAAAACATGTTATTGTACCATGGTGCCATTTAGAGGCAGAATGCATATTATTTTGATTCAGAAGGTGATACCCAAAAGTCATCATTTGTGAGAAGAAAAAGAGAGTTTATATTGCCTTTGTTGGAAGAGAAATTCGGGATGGAAAATAGTAGGAGAGAAATGATAGGGGGAAGATGGCAATAATATCAGAATCTAAAGTTCATAAAGAAATGTAGCCAGTGGTGTTGGTGTGGAGTCAAAAGACTTTTACAAATATATATATTTTTTGCATTTTTGTGACTTATATTTCTCTCTATCATCTCCCAAAACCTTTAATAAAGGCTCCTTTATACACAAATGATCAATGTGGATTGTATAAAGGAAAATCCAGCAAAGGGGGCTAAATTCCATGTTTAGACTGTAGCATCTGGTAGACAGTGGAGATGAACTATGGGAATGGACATGTGTATGGAAATGAGAGTTGACAGTTTTCACAACTGGATTCAATTCAAAGGGAATCGTGAGAACCCAAGGCCCTGGGAACAGGCAGAACTTCAGGAGATACCATTGACCTTCTCAGATCCAGCATAGGGGCTAAGATCCTGTTTACTTCCCAGTGCTAAGTTTTTCTAGATACTCTATTATATGGGATATAATGACAAATTTTATATGACACTGTTCCTGGCTGTCTAAACAGAGAGAACTACTTTACTGAGGACAATTTTTTGTTATCCTTATTCACTCCTCTTTAAATATGGTACCAAGAACTAAATGTGCCCAATATTGACTAAAATTTGAAAGATGCTGTAGAGTATAGACGGGGAAGGCTTTCCCCTTACACAAAATGCTGTAAAATGGCAAAAACAACAACAGAGAAAACAGAAAATAGCAAAAGATTTCTCTATTGTGACAACCCAGGGCTTTAGTTCATATGATAATCTTAGGTTAATGATCACGTAAAACAGGTAAAGGGAAAAGCAATGAAAAGATAGTGATCTTACTAGGAGGTAGTAGATTAAGAAAGATGCAGACAACTTTTTATTCCTTTTATGAGATTTTGAGTAGTGGTTGAATAAGAGAGATGTCCATTTTTGATGTCCAAGTACTCATTATGGCAAATGCTGTGAAATACAGAAATAAAATGTGATAGACAGTAATAAGCAACAGGTTTGATATTAGTATACAAGAATATGAATATCTGAATTTGCTATTTGCAGTCTGTCAACTGTAGGAAAATTCTTCCTTTCAGTCATGATTGTCCTCTCTATAAAATAGTGATATGTGGTCCTATCTCCTATGGCTATTATGAAGATAAAGAACATGAAGTAATTTCTTTAAAAGTTAATTTTCAGAATTTAGTTCCAGTTGTCATAAAAATGTCCTTATTCTTCAACTATGAGCTAAAATTTCTAGAAAACTCTTTTTTACCTCTTAATTTATTTTCTCTGTGAGGTATCTCAGAAGAATCAAAGATTATGTCCTCGTTCTTGGCAGCAATCTCAACAGAGGACCATAACCTCTTGCTAATTAGCCAAACCACTTTCTGGACTACTTATTACATGTTCCTGGTATATCATTGTTTATCTATACACACACACACACACACACACACACATATATAGATATACACACACACACATATATATATAATTGGAATTTAAGTGTGCTAACTGGAGTTCTGGTCCATCCAATTCTGACTCCCAGCATCTAATTTGAAAAGTCTCCTGAAATCGTCTATTCCTTCTGGTCACTGTATTCAGATATGGCAAGAATTTCAATTGTGAACTTTCCATAGTTATGGAATTTAGATTCATAAATATTTTAAAGAAATTTGCAGTTTCTGTCACTGACTTCCCAGGATGGTCAGTGAAGCTTCTCTTCTCGAGCAGACCTCCTTACCTCGGTTTGGTCTTCTCAGACATTACACTTTGACATAAACTTAGAAGGAAATCCATGAACACTATGAACTAAGGATCTATTCAAGTTAACGCCTTTCAGAAATGGAAAGTTTCAGAATATATTTTGGGAATCCACACCAATTTACAAAAATAACTTTACCTATAAGCCAAATAGAAACAGAAAAAAAAAATACAGAAGTAAGCTGTTATTTCTTACAACTAATACAAATTCTTCATGACACAATATCAGGTTGGCTCAATAATTTTTTCTCAGTGAATAAAAAGGCAAATCAAGGAAACAATTTTTAAAGTACAAACTACAGTGAATCATATGGAATGTCATTTTGTAGAACAAAAAATATTGTCTCAGTAATTACATATGGTTCAATCTAGTACATCCAAAAACCTCAAAAGACTTTCTGTTCTTCTTTTGCTTCAAAAGAGCCTCAAAATGCATGTCAAAGTTTTTCCTTTCTAGATGCTCCATCTATCTCAATAGACAAAGCGCCTCATAAAGCCAGAATGACTTATAAAGATTACAGACTGTTCATATCAAGTAATGAAGAATTTCAAATGTTTTCTCATTCTAAATTTCTCTTCATTGTAATGTTTTTATTAATAACATATCCAGTTGAATATCTTATATAACATTTGAGAAGCAATAAATTATAATGCCTTACACTTATATTATGCTTTCCCAGAGGAGTTCATCTCATAGATATTGTCTTATTAATATTCAGAATTGTTCTGAAATGTAGGTAGAGATGATTATGTTGAACAGTGATGGAACTGCAAAGAGGAAAGGTGCACTCCCTTTGCTCTCCATTTGATCTTGACTTGAAAAAGACGGTAGAAAGTAAAGCTAATAGCTGAAATTGAAGCTGATAGGATAGAGAGTTTAATAGGCTTCTTTCCAATATTAATCTAAGATCCATGAGTCAGGGACCATATCTTGCTCTGTCATATCCCTAGATTTTAAGAAGAATGTGTTTTACATACAAATGGTTCATTAAATATTTTTTGAATGAATTTTTGGGACATGCATTGTTACACTTATGTCATACATATGCTCTTCTCCTATTTAAATTATTTTACCACAATTGTAGAAAAATAAATCTTCCTAAAGAATTCAAATCCATTTTTTCCTAAACTTATAATTTTGCATATTGAAAATATTGCATGTCGTTATTAAAACATTTTCATTTTTGTTTTGTCACAGATGACTAAACTGAGGTTCAGGAAGAAAAGCTGAGGTAATTAGCCCAAAACCTCTGATAAAGTAATTGGCAGGATCTGGACTCAGTCCCTGGTTGTTATAGATTCTAAGTCCTAGTTATTTTCCCTGTAGTAGACTGCATTCCCATTTGATTATTATAAAATTTTTATCTCTTAACATATGATATTTAAATGCAAATTCATTTTATTGAATAGTTTTGTTCAATTGAGTTGTCATTTATGTATCATCATTGCAGCAGTCTTATATTAGAACTCTTACTAATAGTGGATGTAGAGAAGAAAGGGACAGATAATGAATAGATAACACATTTTAGGAAACATTTGTTGGTAAAGGCAATTCTCTGGAACTTTGTAGAAATGTGTATAAAGCCCAAAATTAAGGAAAGATAGTACCTATAGTTTCTGTAATTATAATCATCCTTCAATCCTATCCCATATAGCGAATTCACATGACCGAAAGAAGAAAAATGGTTTGAAGAAATGAAACTTAGATTTTGAATGATAAACAGACCGGAGAATTTCTCCAACTGGGTGAAATCATAAACAAATGACTGGGAACGGTGAGGAAGTGCCTCTCAATTCTGCGTAGCAGTGCTAGAAAGACATCCAAAATGATGGTAAATTGTTTCTTCTTCACATTCTAATAGACACAGTTTCTGTGAAGAAACATAAAACATTTTTTTCCTCCTGTAAAACACTGTGCCTAGTAATTAATATGTATAATCCACTGTAATTTGAATAAGGAGAAAATTCGTAGGAGCAGGCTGATGAATCTTAGCAGACATTCTTTTATTCCATCACTATGTCTAATATAACACTTAAAAGCTGTAATCACATTTAAAAGTAGTATCTTCTACTGCTCAGTAAAATGTGGCAGAACATATGTAACCAGAAAAAGTAAACATGAGCGTAACTGATTTAGAAGATATAAAAACAAGGGCTTTCAAAGTCAAGTCAATGAAAATATTGATAACAAGCGATTTTGTACACACAAGTCAGATATTTTATGGATCTGGGAGCCACAGTTTTTTTTTTTTTTTTTTTTTTCAGGTAGGAAATAAATAGTATTTCTAAAGACCCTCAGTCCTAAAAATCTCTGCATCTCTGTCACTTAATGTAAAAATGGCACATAACAGGTACCCAATAAATGCTTCTGGGAAATTGAACGAATTAATTGCAAAATTCATAATGATGCAGTCCCTGGTTTAGTGAGTTTAATAGACTGGAGAAATGTATTTGAACATCAGATCTGTACATCTATGATATTTTAGCTGGTAGAGCTGAGTAAACATCATACAGTAATAATCTCTCATGCATATTTTAGTCATTTGGATAATCTAAAAATACCAGTGCCTACCTCAAACCTCAGAGATTCTGATTCAATTGTTCTATGAGAGAAGGTGGGCATCAGTACTCTTAAAAGCTACCCAAATTATGGTATTGTGCATACCACTGGAATTTGACTACTGGAATTAGACCAAATTGCCTATGCTACCTATTTACTGATCATAAATGTCACCTACAAGCAGTTGATAGTCATCATTGGGTATCTATTTCCAGCAGAAACCTAAGAAGACTAAATATTTTAGTCACACTGACTCTACAAGGATGTGCATAATTTTAAGGCAGGCTTAATAAAGATTCATCATCTGAGTCTGCTAATTTTTTTAGCAAATATATATTGAGTGCCTGGTATGTGTAGGCAGTGTCCTGGCACTAGGAATACAGCAAAGACAGAGTTAGTCAAAGTCCCTACAATAATGAAAGAGAGACTATTCCACCTCATACCAAAGTATTCAAGTGTGATTGAAGGGACTACTACCCTCCCCACCATCCCACCACCACCCCAAAAAAGAAAGCAGTAGACAATGGGAATATATAACAGGAACAGCCCTTAGATATAACAGCCCCTAGATTAGGGGCTCAGGATAGGTCCTGAAGGAAGACCTGAAATTGGAGGGACCAGTGGAGAGGGCATTCTTAGCCAAAGGGAGTATGTATTAAAAAGACATAGCAAAGAGTTTTTGAGGTTGAGGAACTGTAGGTCATTGTGTTTGAAGCACAAAGAGTGAGGGCACACAGCTTTTAGCTGAAGCTGGTGAGGTATGTTAGTCAGATCATGAGAATGGAGAGCTATTGTATTTAAGAGACTTAACTTCCTGAACAGTTGCCAATTCTGTCCGATTTTCCAGTTCACACTATTTTACTCTCTCTACCCCTGTCACTAACTTAATCAAAGCCACTCTATCTCTCTCCTAATTTCTACTATTTATTCTCTTACTGAAACCAGCATAATCCTTTGAAAATAAACAAAAATGTTACAATTTCATGCTACTGCTTGAAGTCTTACAATAATTTCTTACTGACAAGGAAAATATTTAGAGCTTATTATGGACTTTGGTCATCTGACCTCTCTCTCTCTCGCTCGCTCAGATCATCATGTCATCACTTGCCACTCTTCCACCTTGCTGCAGCCATATTGAATTTCTTTCGATTGTTCTGATTTGCCAGACTTTCTCACACAGGTTTTCTCCTCTGCCTGCTTGTCATATGTGATTTAACTTGATTATCTGAAAACTTACTGTGTAGGTTTTTTTTTTTTTTTTTCGTCCCAGCTAGACTATAAACCAACATGTATCCTAAACCCCTAGCATAGAACTGGTCCATAATTATTGAATTCATCTATAAGAGAAAGAATAATTGCACTTGAGATCCTCCACTAAAAATTCCTGGGCTGGTCAAATGAATAAGCTTTTCTTCAGCATTTGTAATGGAAAATGAAAGTTTTTAATAGCACATGGCATATTTATTCCACATGTAGCAATAATTTTAAAATATTAAAATGGCTTGTGATAGGCTTGTGTTTAACAACTGATGGTCTCTTTCTGAGCTTCAGAGGAGATCAGAAACTGATGGGGTAAAGAGCAGACACCACTCACACACTATGTGGGCATTGAAGTAGTCATTTACCACTTGCAACACTAAGCCACTTCCACAACTCGCTCTGACAAATCTTACCACAAAACCACATGCTCCTCCAATTGCTTGACAGAAGTTCAACCCGAAAAGGTTTCCTTCAGTGTAGATTTTCTTTGTTTCCAGTTAGTGATAGAAGTAAAGCCTGTCACAACCTGTGTGGCTCTGTACTCAAGATACTTTGTGACCCAAACAAAGGCCTAGGAGAGGCATGGAAAATGAAAATGGAACAGAGCAATCAGTATCCAGAAAATAGGACAACCCACATGACCATTCCCTGAAACACATGTTCAGCTATTCTTGAAGAACCCAGATGACATGCTAGGTAGTTTCTTTTCCAAGGGGAATGATCTGGTAGGTGAAGCAAGACAATAATATTTGTTAAGTAGTAGCAACGCTCAGATTTTAGCTGCGAGGTGATCTCATGTTTTGAGGTGGTTAGTTTGGAGGAATATTGGAGCACGTTTCTGGGAGCTGCTTAGCGTGGAAAGAGATGAGACAGCAAAGACAATCTACTCTTTGAAAGGTGTCTGGCTCAAATAAGCAACGCAGTGTTCAAAGCAATGTGTCATTTTCACAGGGATGAGGTTGCTTGAATATGGTTGTGAATCAGGGGAAATGTAGTCATAATGTGTAAGCCTGGTCAGAGAGAGTAGTTTCAGGTGAACGTCGAGTTCCATTGGCTGACAGGTGTCCTGCATTCCCCACAGGTGTAACTAATGTGCTAAGGGCTAAAAACTCCAGTCCACCTCAGGTAATAGAGATGAGGCTGCAATCAACTACCAGACTAGCTGAGAACTGTGGCTTAGAACCTGGTTAAGCCAAAGCATATTGCCTGAAAGGACTTCAGTGCTGTTACGGCCATCATGGAAGGAATTGTGGATAGAGTTGCCTTCATCAATTGTTCTCATTTGCTCCTCATTTCTTTCTCAGCTGGGCCCTGGGTTGACTATGATTTTTCTACCTGCTGCATGGTTCTGGTGGCCCTGGTGCTTTATCCTGAGTCAGTCCTCTACTATAGCATGTCCCGCTTCTTATTCATCCTTCTCCCAATTGAAATATTTGCATCCCACATAGACCTCTTTGCCATAGTTTTAAAGCAATGTCACTGAAAAATGAAGCTCCTCTAGCAAGGAACAGGGAGTTAAAAATGTTTGGGGAAAGGAAAAGGAAAGAAAAGCTTAAGACCACAGTTTCTGGAACACGATTGGTTGGGCATATATCCTTACTAACTGTAGGATCATGTTATCTTTCATCTGGCCTCAACTTTCTCATCTGTAAAATGGGTGCAATAATAAGAGCACTTACCTTGTTGGGTTGTTGTAAAGAGTGAGAAAATACAGGCAACATGCTGGGAACAGTGCTCAGTACAAAATAGCTTTCAATAAATCTTATCTATTAACTATTTTTTTCTGACATTCCTCAAATCATCATGGCATTTTAATAGCTATCTATTCATCCAATGTGGGATAGGAGATCAGACCTAAAGAAATAAATACATCCAGAATACTCCAAACTATGTAACTTTATCTTTGAACTGCCTATCATGTGACAAATAGTTAAAACTTCTGAAATACTAAATGTTCCACCACCTATAAATGGGTTTCTTACAGGATACTCTTGTACTATTTAGAGCTAAGCCTCCAAAAACGACCTGAAGATAATAGCAATTATTGCTAAAGCCTAACTGAATTCATCTTGTCTCCCATCTTCCATGTGACTTTATAGTAGTTAAAACTGATCTGTTTTAAAATAACTATTGTAGTTTTCTTAATTGGAGTAGCATTTCTTTCTCTTTACTACCCTGCTTTACATTAACTCTTCTTCTCTTCCCTGCCTTGCACTAATTCCTCTTCATACATGAAAGCATTCTATATATGTATGATGAATGCATAATAGGTAACTAAGTATGCATGGTAAAAGGTAAATGGTTTCTCTAATTAGGCTTAAATAAGACTGAATAAACAATGAAGATGGATAAAATAATCCTAACATTTTAATTATTCTGTTTTTACCAAGTTGCATACACAGTGAGTTCTAAAATCATAATTCTGAAGTAAATCACATTTTGAAAACTACAGCTTTATTTTTGTGGAATCAAATATTGCTTTCACCATTTACTGCATGATGTTGGGCAAATCACTTAAGTTCTTTGGATCTCAGTTACATCATAAGTTACATGAGGATAATAAGATTACTTCCCTTGGGGTTATTTTGAAGTTTCCAAGATCCCTCCTGTTATTAATGTCTAGCTTTTTACTATTGTGATTGGAAAAAATAGGTGATATTACTTTGACTTTCTTAAATGTATTAAAATTTGTTTGGGGGCCTCACATATGATCTATTCTGGAGAGTGTTTCATGTACACTTGATAAGAATGCATATTTAATTGTTGTTTGGTGGATATTATAGAGCAGTTTTCAAAAGCAATTTATCTTAATAAAATGCTTAGAACAGTATCTCACATAGAGCAAGAGCTATGTAAATGTGTGTTGGCTATTTAAAAATATAATTATCACATAGCAACGGTAAATTCCAGTAAGGTATACCTTATATGGTACAATAAGACAGACTGACGCAATTGTCAAGTTAAGTCTTCTAAGCTCAAGCTCAGAGTGCCAGAGGATGGCTGGGTGTTTGTGTATGTGTGCCTATCTTGGCTCTATCTTTAATTCAGCAACTTTAGTTCACACTTTATTTAGCTAAATAAAAAATGTTTACACTTCCTTTAAGGCTGTTGGTCTTCCAGTCCTCTGGCAGCAGATACAAAAAATAACATCCTGCTTTGCATGGCCAAAGGTTGCACGGCTTCAAGCAAGTTGTGCTAAGTGTGTTTGAGGAAATACATGATAGGCTGCTCTAGCAAAGACTGCATGATGTTCCAGAGGAGTTTAGTCTTTACCTTTAGATTTCTATGCAGTTAGCTATTATCTTGAAACATTCCTGAACTCCCAGAGTGTAGCAAGCAGCTTCAGGAACTGGCAAAGTTTATAAGCCCCAACTGAAAGTTTTCACTCCCTTGATCTCCAATTCCAAGGGATACATGTGGAGTTTGGTGACAAGTGGAATAATTTGGGTCTCTATTTGAAGTGGAAACCTCATTGGCTGTTTTAACCTATGTATAGATTATAATTTCACAGACAGAATATCTAATAGGGTTTTACACAAACTAAAGACTCAATAGGTGTCTTATCCCAATATTTTTCCATTTTGTAGTTGTATAACAATAAGGACAGTACTACTTTTAGTGTATTCGTTAGGAACATAGAAGTAATAAAATTCCTTCTCTGACCAAGCCCCAATTCTTCTCAAAATTTTTGAGGAGGAGAGAGGGAAAAAGGACAGTTGGTTCTCTTAACAATAATTGTGTATTAAAACCATCCCCAAACACAATGTCTTATGACAGCTATTTATTTCTCAGGCACAGGCTACAGGTCTTTATGGTTGGGCTGATCTTGGCTAGACTTGGTGTGATTTGGCTTCAAGGGTATGTTTGGTTCAGCTCTGTTCCACATGTCTCTGCTCCTCTTTGGACCAAAAGTAGATATATACTTAAGACATGTTTTTCTCCTACCAAAATGCAGAAGGGTAAGAATACAAGCCCAATAATGCAAGCACGTCTCGAGGCTCCCATACATTCATCTAATATCTAATTTGTCAAAACAAGTCATTCTGCTCACCATGAGACCATGGAAATAAGTTAGGGGTGGGAAAAGGGTGGTAGTGATAAGTAACGAGTGAATACATGCTGAAAATGAATTTGAATAACTGGATGAACAAACCCATGGATAACTGAGTTTCCAAAGTAAAAGTACTAAGATGATTGTTTCCAGGGACTTGATATTGGTTCAATTTGCCTTTAAGAAGTATAGATACATATACTTAGGGTTGTTTTGTTTAGGCAGAAAAGGGGAGTATCATCTCTCCATAAGGTACTTGGCCCATATTCTCCTCACTTCTCTATAAACACTAAGTGCCAGAAAAGTATCCTTGGTTCATGCCTCAAGCCATATACATATGAAGGGAACAGTTTCTTCTCTTCTCTGAATAATTTCTGACTTTTTCCTTTCAATCCTCTTACTGTGAAACTATAATCTATATGATTATCAAAAATCACAAAGTTGCCAATGTAAAGCAAAATATTCCTTGAAATCTGTGAACTCAAAAAAAGTTTAATTAATTATTACTATATGGACTGTAAACTGTGGTAGTAGAGATTCAAGAATGAACAATACAGGAACGCCCCCTTCTCTTATGGAAAGTAAGTATAGTTGGAAATATAAACAGACTATTGTACAGTACCGCATGGAAACTGCTGTGATAAGATGAGCGGAGCGTGATAGATAATAGAAGAGAAGCTCCACATCAAAGGAAGGAAGCTGAAGTTCTGCCTCTACGAAGTGAGACAAAGAGTGGGATATATATGTGGGTGTGTGCATATCTGAGGCACTACTGATACTGAGAAACCAGTTGTAAGGATAGGCCATGGTTCTGCAAGAGTGAAAGGCTTAAAATGATATTATGGAAGAAGTTCAGATACTAGTAATGGTAAGGTCTAGGGTATTACCTTGAGAGTGAGTGTCTGAGGAAAGGCAGAGGCGAAGGAATGAAGAGGCCAGGGAATCAGAAAGATCATCTATGACTCTGCAGATATCAGATTCCTTAGAAATTATGTTAGGAGTATTGCTGGAGAAAATATCAACAAACTTAGAAATTAAACCTTTAAGCAATGAGAGAGAGTGACCCAGGACATCTTTAAAGGGCTGCGAGTTGGAGGAGGAGTGGGTGGGGTTGTCTGATGATTTGAAACTGAAAGCTGGGTGTTTTCTTGGAGGAAAATGAGGTAGTAATTGAGCAAGGAAAACATGTACACAACCTTCATACTCAATAAGAGGAGAAGAGTGGGAGCAAAATCAGGCACCAACTGAGAGAGCTGAAGAGAAGAAAGTACCTGCAGGCGAGAGTTATAAAGAGAAGTTTTTTATAACAATAAGGTAAGGGAAATATTCAAAGAAGAAGTTGAGGATAGATCTATGAGGAGATGCACAGAAGACTGGCTATGAGTCAAAGAGGGCAGGGTGGAAGAGTGTTAGGCATCAGGAAGGGATAGAAATAGGAGCAGACACAGAGATATGTGTGGAATAGAAGACAAGGAATTAGAAATTTGGTTTATCATGGTAACTGACATAAACATCAATGAAGAGCATGAGTAGATTGATCCTCATGGTCTCAAGGCATAAAGTTGTGTTGAGCCTACCAGGCGTGAGGGTAACGCAGGGTTACAGGTCTTTCCAGGGGCACTCAGTGTTCTGGGCAACTTATAGACTCCATTATGTGGAAGGCCAGGAAGAGGAGGAGAGGTTGGGAGCCCATTAATGGAAATTAAGCATAAGAAAAGTAGAGAGAACCCACCATATTCTAAAAGAAAGCTGACTCAACTCTTTTCTGTTTAAAGAGAGCAACTCAAATATCTTCTTCCTGATGAATCCAGGAGTCACAGAACCTGTTTGTCTCTTTTTAATTTTTCAACACTTTCAGTTTAGTGTGTTGGGTTATGCATACCTATATTAACATAATCTACTCCATTACATGAATGTAATACAACACTTTCGTTGATAGTCAAATACCTTGAGTTCAAAGTTAGCCCTTTCAGTAACCAGAAATGTATTTAACTTCTTATGTCTCAGAGTTCATACAAGTAAAAGTGAGATAATAATAGTACATAGTACATAGGACTGTTGGGAGAACCTATTAGTTAATTATATAAATATATACAATGTCATAAGAGTTCTCAGACATTTTAATAGCCTAAAATACATTGTATATTTTCAAAAAGGAGGTGTATGATCTGCAAAATGAGATTTGTATTAACACAAAAATGCATTTGAATTATTACTAGTGATGTAATATTGGTCAAGTTACTTAATCTCTTAAAAAAATAGTTACATATGGCTGGGCCCGGTGGCTCACGCCTGTAATCCCAGCACTTTGGGAGGCCGAGGCAGGCAGATCACGAGGTCAGGAGATCGAGACCATCCTGGCTAACACGGTGAAACCCCGTCTCTACTAAAAGAACAAAAAATTAGCCTGGCGTGGTGGCGGGCGCCTGTAGTCCCAGCTACTCAGGAGGCTGAGGCAGGAGAATGGCGTGAACCCAGGAGGCGGAGCTTGCAGTGAGCCAAGATAGAGCCACTGCACTCCAGCCTGGATGACAGACTGAGACTCTGTCTCAAAAAAAAAAAAAAAAAAAAAAAAAAAAAAAAGTTACATATATAAAATCTGTTTTACAGAACTGATGGGAATACAAGGGCCTAGAACAAAAGGCCAGATCTTCTTGTTTCATTTGTGAGCTGGCTTATTAGGAAATTTGTTACTTGATGATGGGTATTCTAACATATAAAACATATGTTTTAATTATTAAATAGCATAATATAATTTATTAGTAAGTCTTATGACAGCTTACACAGACCCTCAGTGAGAGCACATGTGGCAATTGTGGTGTGTAAAACTAGTGACTAAACATTGCCTTAAATATCATTATCACAAATGCATTGATGGCTCAAATCATTCTTGTCTAAATTAGATGAAGTATAAATCACATCATTTCCTCTTTGGGGTCTTGCTCCAATGGAAAAAAAAAAAAAAACAACTCTCTACTGTGAAACTCCCTCTTTTTCATACTCTCTGATCCTTCCACCTAAATAGAAAATCCCATAATAAGGGAATTTTTTTTTAATGGAAGTGAATTCACCTTGTATCTGGATTAAATCCTTGTGAACTCTGGGATGAACAAGAGCTTTATTTCTCCCACCAGAGAATTATGTCCCAAAATTATCCATCAGTCCGTTTGCCTTACAGCTTCCTCTCCACCTCCTCTAACTGTCTCTGTGCCCCGAGCAGTGGCTCTGTTCTGCATTGCTTGAGCGCTCATGATGCCAACACTATGGAAATGTTTTCATATTTAGGAATCAAGTGTTAAGGCTTTGAAGGCTCAAGAGTCTGGGAGATGTTTATGAGGCGCTATTTGACAGAACAATCAGCAATGGCCCCTAGTGCAATGGAACTGCAGAGAGTCTGTCCTTGTTTTAGGACTGAAACTTCACCAACACTATATATTTGAAGAAGACTGGGACCTCTCTAAGCATTAGTCTGTGAGGTAACAGAAATAACTTATGAAAAAAAAAATTGCTAAAAGATAACTCAAAGCTATTCTGAAGAAACAGTTTGCCTCTCTCAATAAAATAATCCTGAGAGGATTAGAGGTGAATCCTTTAAGGCCACAGATGTTTCTCACTATTATTATGACTCTGTAATTCAACTATCATACTAGCAACTACACAAAGATGATTTGTAATATGGATAATATATATCTTTAATGCTCAATAATCACATTTATTATCAGGTAATACATAATGTTATTTGTGCTTCATATTTTAAAATGGCATGTAAAGTAACGAGTAAAAGAATTCATCAGAAGTGTTGACAAGATTTTTAATTCTTCGATTTCCTTTGATATTTTTTCTTAAATAAAATAAGTAAGCCATGTAACCCCTACGTAAAACACATCTCAGTTTGTGTTTATTCTGCCTTTTTATTGCACATTTGAAAATTAATAATTCAATGTTCTAATATTAGCTGTCATCTTAGCTGTGATAAAATTAATAATTCATCAAAATGATATCAAACAAATGTGCCTTTTTTTGTTCTGGATGAGAAATAGTCCTCTCAGCTTTGAGAAACTACAATTGGTGAATTTATTTCTTTTATTTTGGGTCAACTAATATTTAATCATTTAAGCTATAATTTTAATGTTTTCATTTCAAATATAAAAATCTGCATACATCACAATTGATGCTAAGAAAACAACCTGCTTTTTGTTACAGTAGATTGTTCCTACCCTTGCTCATTTCTTGGCAGATAAGCCTTCTTCAGAAAAAACAAGAAAAGTCATGTTTTGGAAAAGTTAAATATAAATGAAATGATGCCTTTCCTTCTGGCTGATGTTGTACTTGCACCTTTTCTAGGCTAGAATTCACTGTAAACATGTCACTGGACGGATGGGTGCAATAGTCAGAGATGCGGAATATTTTTTTTTTCTGAATAATATATTTCCTTGAATCCATTCAAATATATTTTAAGTTAAAATAATGTGTTCTTAAAGTTAAATGTTTATTTTCAGTTTAAAAAATGTGAGCTTAAAACACCTGCTTTCAAAACTCTTTATATTTTCCTTCATTCTTTGACAGAATCTTTGTATCTTTAAATATAGATAATGTTTTTGGGATCCCAGGATTGGGAGTGGGAGTTATAATAAACCAATTTATTTAAATCCTTCCTGTTTCATTCCCATAATTTTTTCTTGGGTTAGTTAGCAGGAGATGATGGTAGTATAGAGCAAAGCATTGCCGCTTGTATTAAGGCCCAAGTTCTCATCTCCACTCAGCCTGAGTTTATGAACAACCTGTATAAAATAGGGGATTTGTAATGTGTCAAAGGATATTCAAGGTCCCACCAAAACATTCTATATTATAAATCTGGCAAATATTCCTGAATCATAAGTCTAACATATTCAGGTATGGTAAGAAGTAAAAGTGTGTGTTATGGGTGAGTATGAAGTGTTACAATCTGCCTCTTCATTCTGAGTTCACTTATTTTATTTTATTTTATTTTGTGTTGAGAGAAAGTGTCTTACTCTTTCACCCAGGCCTGAGTGCAGTAGTGTGATCATAGCTCACTGTAACTTCAAACTTCCAGGCTCAAGGGATCCTCCCGCATAGTTAGGACTACATGTGCGCATCACTATGCCTGGCTAATTTTCTCTTTTTAAGACAAGGTCTCACTATGTTGCCCAGTGATCTTGAACACCTGACCTCAAGCAATCCTCTTGCCTTGGTCTCCCAAAGAAATGGAATTATAAGCATGAGCTACCATGTCTGGCCGTGCATACTCTTTTTTGGTTTATTGCTTTAACTCCAGCATCCCCAATATCAGTGTACATTAGTACCACCTGAGGTGCTTCTTCAAATGCAAAGTCCCATTCCAATATTAGAGATTCTGATTCAGTGAGACTAGTGTTGAGTCCCAAATTCACATTTTCAGATAAGCACCTAGACAATGTTAACACAAGTGGTCCACACAGCCTTATCATCTGTCCTGGCTTGACTAGATAGTCCCAGCATTGCCTCTAACACCAATAGTGAATATACTATTAGTAAGAGTGCCCCCTTTAACTCTTGAAAGTGTTTTAGTTTAGATGATAAATAATAGACCACACTTTGAAGAACACATAATCTTTGCCTCTCAGTGAAGCATAAAGCCAGAGTTTGAAAGAAGTGTTTTGATGTGTGTACTAGAACTGGTTGTCAGGTTAACAATAAACGTCTGCAACATGAAATGGTTGTCTTCTTCTTCTCCTCCCCTCCCCACAGTGATACAAGTGTCAAGTTTGCTGCATTCTTTTTTTTTAAATGTATTCAAACCCTATTAGTTTGCATTTGGATTATTCAAGTAAGTGTTATTCAAGTAAGATTATTCAAGTAACTTCAAAGTTCCTAGCATTCACACTAAAATATAGAGTTTTTCACTGAACCTGTAAACCTATAGAAATTTGTTTACTGCAAAGTGAATCAGCTATGTGCAAAAGACTCTGATAAGTCTGTCAATGGGAACAAAATAAAAAAGAACATATTAAAAGCAGATAATTTGTAGTCTTGTATCTTTCCCTCCCACTTTTCACAAATTAAGTAGGTATCTTCCTAGCAAAGAGAAGCAGTCCTAAACGTTTTCCCTTCTCATTGACTAGAAGGTTTTATTGTAATAACTCATTTATCACACTTTTTGAGGATTCTATTTCATCAGCCATTGAGTCCTCACTACACAGAAGGTATATGTTGGGCCCTGAAGAAACGAAGAAAAGAAAACATTGTCTATTTCCTTGACAAGACCATAATTTAGTATAAGACACAGACAGATAAACATTTCTTTAAATTGTAATGCACATTACAATACAGTAATATGCAAAAGGCTATGAGAACACACGAGAAGATGGTTAACTCATTTAATTTTCATTCTAACAAATGAAGTAGTGTCTTTTTTCATAAATATCTAGGTGATGAAACATCTTATCAAAGAATCTATTAACAACCAATTGCAGTTGAAGACTGTAGTGATATATTATAAAAATGTTTCATTCAACCCACATTTGTTGAATGAGGACCTACTATGTGCAAACCACTTTTCTTGGCAATGAAGAGAATAGAAAGATCACATAAATTATGCTTCCTGCCTTGAGAAGCCTAGAGATATGGTATATAATATAGATGGTAGAAAGTGGCATATGTATAAAGAACAGTTTTTACATATGATGTAAGATTTGAGACAAACGCAATTTTCCTATTGGCTGGGAAAAGATAAGTTGACAATCTATAATATTGGTGATCATATTCTAGCCTAAACTTTTAAAATAAAAGCCCATAGATTTGTCTGCATATATTTTTATGTGACCATCAATTTTCTGTTCAAAGTATTTTCTCTTAGAAGTGTTCTGACCAAGAACATGTTCATCTCTTCTCTGTCTTCTTAGGTTGTTTGTTAATTTGGCAGTCTGGAATATAGGAACCCCTATTCAGGAATCCCTTTTACTTAGGATTTCAGAAATCTCCTCAGGTGTGACCACAGTTTCTATCTCTAGGTTTCAAGCATGTATTTTGCAATATGCCAAATTTCTATTTACCTACACAATGTTTTCTAAACACTATTCAGTGTCAGGTGTGTTCTGTCATCTCACATTAGATGAAACAAAAATGTGGGTAACACAGACCACAGATTTTATGGATTTTTCTTGTATATTTCCCTATCCATAGCTGGCCTTCATAGCTGGATGCATCAAGGCCTTCATAGATGGCCTTAATGTATTTCCCTACCCATAGCTGGCCTTCTTACATATTTCCCTACCCATAGCTGACCAACTTTCAATGATCTGGAACTGATTTGAGGGATGAAGGAGTCTCAAGAATCTGAAATTAGGAACTATGGGAAAACAATTTTTTTCCTTAATAAAATATTTGGATGTCTATAGTATGTCAAGTACCTTGTTGCACACGAGAGCTTTAAAGATGAATAACACACATGTAAGCCAAGTAATTACAGTTCATTCTCAGGAACTATATTTCCAGTGACATTGGATTGAAAATTGAGCAAGATTCCAATTCAGCATCAAATATTTCTCATTTGTTTCTCTCCTTTCTGAGGCAGATAAATAAAAGCTAAAAGGAGGAAAGAATCTTAATATGGAATAATGCAATACGATTGAAAAGCATTTGTCTTTTGAAGACAGGGACAATGTATGTGTATATGTATATTACATAGCCTATGTTCTTAGCAATATTATTTAAAATATTTTCCTTTATACCTTTAGGGTAAATGTTATCCAAAATATTTGAAACTGATACATTAAATTTGCTAGAGAAATTTGAAAATTACAAACTTTTAATCAGATTTTCCTCCTCCCATCAACCATATGCATTCATTGAGCTTCACTTTTTGTTAGTATCAACGTTTATTGATTCACAAGATAAATATTGACATGACCTTGCCTTCACCTCAGTTTATATCTACTTCTTAATTCAATAAATCTAGAAACTGATCTGACAGCAGTCAATATTAGTTTAAAATTCTTAAAATAGCAGTTTTGCTGTAAGGTAATAATTCAGTATTTTATAGTTTCTGCCTCAAAGAAATAAAAGGCAATACAACTTGTCAATTTGCTAGATAAAACTATTTCTGTGCCATTTTGATTCAAATATACGGACTCCACTCATGCCAACATATCTCCTAATCTCTGACCCAAAATACTTGAAATACTTTATTCCATTTGCTGGTGGCAATTGAACACTAGTTTCTTCCTTTGATTTTAATTATAATTAAGCTACATAATTATGTTCTAAATGACTGATGCTTTCTGTTGGGCTTAGTTCCCCTTGGACTGAATTTTACCTGGAGATATAATAAATACAGTCAACAGCTATACTGGACTTGAGAAGTTAAAGGCGATAATACATTTGTTACTTCACTTATTAGCTTGTTTTTATCTTTTCAAAGTTTAGTAGATATAAAACCATAGGTCAAAATTGCATATATTTGTACTATGGATAAAGGAGGTAGGAGGCTTAGGGGCCTAGTCATAACCAATGCAATATGCTCTACAATTTATTACTTTTTTAAGGCCACAGCACTCATTTTTTACTTACACTATTTCCCAGTGCTTTCGGGGATAGATGACATACTCATACTTCAGAGCTCCATAATAAAATTTTGCAAAATGCTTTTTTAAAACTTAGATTTTCCATGTAAGTAACAAATACAAATTGTGTTTTGAAAATGAGTTTTGAAAATAACTGATATGCAGTTATGGTCTAGAGAAATTGATTTTAATGTTAATATTAAAGTGTATTTAATCAGATAGCTGTTTAGAGATTGAGTTTAAATATCATGAGAATAGCTGATGAGCTCAAAATAAAAATAAAAGTTATACACTTTATTTTACCAGTTAAAAGCATCCTACTATAGTACATTTCAAAGTATAATGTAAGACATGTGTTATTAATAATCTTATTAAATGTTTCATCCTTGCCTGAATCTAACCTAAGTGTAGACAAATTGTGCAAATTGGCCAAACCATACAAGGAAGATACAAATACTTAAGAAAATACTGACATCTCACTTGAAATCACATTAGCAAACCTTGCGGGTGCAAAGCTGATAATTCTTCTAATAAATTCTAAAGTTTTTAAGGGCAGATCTCATATATTGTTTATATTCACATACTTACACATATGCATGAGTAACATGCCTCATATATGTGTGGCTCTCAATATTCTTATGCTTACCATAACAAATTTGTGCTAATGATTTTTATTCTACCTTAACTCAGTGTTATTTAATCAAATATTAATTCTAGATTTAAAGACTCTTAGTAAATACAGTAGTTAACTATGTCTTGATTATGAAATGACATTTTTTGCAACATAATATGATAAATCAGGCTCATAATGAAGAGTCATGTAAGTAAGTATTAGAATTAATAAGGTTGGATTTCTTTAATTCATTAAATTTTAATCTCACTATTCTCACAACTTGCCATTTCTTCTTAGCCCATACTATTTCTTATCTATTCAAGCTCCATGATTGTGTGTTTATCACTGAATTTAGCACCACAAGAAATATTAATCATGATGCCTACCTGAAATAAAGAATTTATTTAGAAAACAAGTATTTTGAGATGATCAAAATGCATTTCATAATAATTACGTATTGATAAATTCTAATTGGACTTTGTGATATTTGGTTTACCTTTCATACTACTACCTCATGTCCGAAGGGCTAAAAATAGTCCAAGGATATACTTCATCTAATTGTTCAGTGCCTTCTCTCTCATACATCTAAGAACCTAAACATGGTTAGAGAGAGAGACAGTTATTTCCAGAGAAATGGCATTTGCAATTCATTGAAATGAATTCCCCTCTTACTTAGAATTCTTTATATTTTTTGTACTTAGTTTTGGTTAACAGAGAGTGCTGCTTACAGTATCTCTCATTTGTGTAAGTGAAAATAACTGTTTTATTACTTAAAATATTACAAAAGGGACAATATGCTAAAAATATGCAGTGAACAAATATCATCTGTACAGACTGGAAGAGAACCTTCATAAATTAACCTTATTAGTGCATTACTGTAAGCGAATGCCAAAAAAGCTCCTAATTTGCATTAAGATAGATTTTTCAGGTTGGCTGCATGATTTAATTAAAGAAAAGATTAAGAATCATTAAACAAGCTGCTCTACCTTGCAATAACAGAATTCATATCTGATTCAGGTTAACGAAAACACAGATGGTGATTCAGTAACTGTTGAGTTGCTGTAACAGAATGAAAATGATCCCATTAGTTCTCTGGAAATGTGAGGGAATTTGGAAATTAGTATGCAGATACATTGTATGGTGCTAGACAGCTTGGTCTGCTCGGATCATCGCTGATTATACTTTGTTTGGGTTGGCAACACTGAACTTAATAAATGAAAAAATGTTCCAGTATACCACAGTTGGAAACTGTTCAAGGTTGAAATAGGTGTGCAGGCTTTCAAAAGGAGAGAGTTAAGTAAACAAATGTCAATCAATTCAGCGCTGGCAACTTTTTTTCTTTCCTTTAAAGAATATGTCTGTTTTGAGAAGCAAGTGTCGTAAAATGGAAACCCTTTACTGGATACATATGCCTGTGTGGTATTTATTGTTACAAAAGTATTTTAAATGCATAGTATCAGTTTGACAGAGACGTGCAAGCATTTTAATAGTTTTCTTTCTGGCAGAAATAGAAAAATTCAGTCACTATGAGGATTATTATATTTTTCACAAAAGGAAATCAATATAATTCTGATGGAAAATGTTATGACAGGATAAAAAAAGTGTAAGTATAATGGCTATTGAAAGTTTAAAGGTGTCAATAAGGACCACAAAGTAATCCTCAAGGAGCCTTCTGGGAAAGAACAACTTAAACAAGTAGCATAGTCAATCACAGAAGCTGACAGAAATAGCCTTCGTGTCAAGCGCTCAACTACACATGCAGCCTCCATTTTTAACACCTGGTTCCTGCCATCGGTCTGAGTGCTGAGTATCTGACCCTTTGGAACGAGTCTCCGCGAGAGTGCAAAAGACCCAGATGGACAGAGGTCCCCAAAGGCAAACAGCAAATGACCCTATTCCGTTAACTTGTTTCAATAAAGCAGACACAGCGACATGTGCTGTAAAGTCTACTTTGGTCATATAATTTTCCCCACAACTAACTTAAAGGCCAGAACATTGATCATGTGAAAATGCTCAGGGGATTACAAGAAATATAAAGGTGAAGCATTCTAGATCAAAACGTTCCCTGTTTATCATGTATTATAATCTTTCCAGAATGTATTGCACCAGGGACTTCATTCTACATAGGCAAACCACCTTGAAACGTAAGAAACATGAATTGACATTATATAATCTTGGACAACTCATACTACCAATGTGATAGTACTAATCTCATGGAAAACATAGCCCCTTTTCAGGATTAGCACAAAAATGTTCTAAGCAGATTGCCTGCCCATAACTATTCATTTCCTTAAACTTTTTAAAAAGAGATTTATATCACCATTTTGTTCTGAAAACTTACATACTAAAAATTATAGTCTACAATGCATAATAGCTTCAACACCTGCCAACATTTAAAAGGACACATGTTGTTATAAACACGAATGTCTTAGTTACAAATGGCATCCTCATAGTTCCTCAATTACAAGCCCTTTTTATGGCTCTGAAACTAGATCTCAAAGGAAATTATACTATTGAGAAGAAATGCTACAAAATACTTTCCACACAGTGCAGAATACAAACTCAGTATCTATAATTGTAAAGGCCTTGGTACACCTCCTTTCCTTTTAACCACAACTTTATTCTGTCTTCCCAAAAAATATATTTAAAAGGTTTCCGGTTTCCCTGAGCACTGTATCAAGAAAAGACACTGGGTGTAGGAATTGTGCATGCAACATATGGTACTATTTTAAGTTGAGATGCTTAAGAAAGAAACTAGATCAAGTTGTTATTTGCCACTACAGTATAGTATTGTGTTGTTACAGATCTAGAGGAAGCCACCTTCACCCTAAATATGCAATGATCATTTGAGCTACATTTTAAACACAGTTATCTGAAGATCTGCATTCAGGCCCCTCTCTCAATATTCAATAATTATTTTAAGTAGACATTTTCCCGTGCCTTTTCTCAAGTAAGATGCCTTTCTTTTTTTTTTTTTAACAGAGTTCTCACTCTGTCACCCAAGCTGGAGTGCAGTGTCATGATCTCAGCTCACCGCAACCTTCACCTCCCGGGTTCAAGCAATTCTTCTGCCTCAGCCTCCAGAGTAGCTGTGATTACATGCGTGCGCCACCATGCCCGGCCTATTTTATTTTTTACTTATTTTGTATTTTTAGTAAAGACAGTGTTTCACCATATTGACCAGGCTGGTCTTGAACTCCTGACTTTGCGATCCACCCACCTTGGCCTTCCAAAACGCTAGGATTACAGGCGTGAGCCACTGCGCCCGGCCAAGATGCCAATTTTATTCATTATCTTCAAGTCTGAACGTTCTCTGGAAAGATTTGAAGCCAATGGAATAGAAATGTTGAAAAGAGTTACGATATATGGCTATCTTTTTATGCTATTTAAAATTACTTAATCCAATTCCTTTAAAACAAGAGCCTATGCAGTGGCAAATTGGTAGTTACTTTTTTATTATTGTGAATGCTGTTTATAGGTGTTGCAATATTAGTTCTGCAATGACTTGGAGAAAAGTTGATCCATAAAAATAAAAGCATAAGAAAGAAATAAACAGTAGGCACTTTTAGTTTATCTCACCACAGAATTCTTTATTATAAAATGTTAATTCCTGGTGAATGTAACTTTTTTACTTCACAGAATCAAATAAATATTTAATCACATTTTAGGTAAGTTTTCTACATGATGTAGATAAATATACATCTCAAATTTTGCAAAGTTATTTTAAAGGCAATTAACATTAAAATATCTTAAGTACATATCAAATAAATAAAGAATAAAAGTTTGGTATTGCTCTTAATTGATGTCCATTTACTTCTCATTCCTTGAGCCAATGTTTTAAAGTGATTTACTACTTTCCATATCATACATTAACAAATATCACAAGGTTTACATTATTTGTACCGCCATGTTATTAGTCTCATTTCACACATTATGAGATTGGAATTTAAGTAATTTACCAAAGTTTTCATAGAGAAACAGGATTTGATCATAACACTTATGTTGCCAAATTCAGTAGACATTAACCCTAACCAATGCAACCATTGCAATCCTTACTATACTGATTCAAAATAGCCATTTAGTGCTGAATAATGCAAGTAAGGGGCAGTTTTGTATTCAATTTGTACTGTGTCAATTTGATTTCAATTTGTTGGTTTGTTGCTTTGCAAATGTGTTTTTTAACTTGTTTCTTACATGTGGTCTATTTTTCTAACAATTTAGATTTGAGTAATAATCTCACCACTGAACCCAGGATGGAGAATGAATACCTCTGTCACAGGCATTAAAGCTGTACTAAAGAGGAACCAAAATCTCTGCTGCAGAAAGCCTTTGTTTATTTATTTCATAACCAATAAATTAAGAAATGTATTTATCAGCCAGGCATGGTGGCTCATGCCTGTAATTCCAATAATTTGGAAGTCCAAGGTGGGCAGATTGGTTGAGCCTGGGAGTTTAAGACCAGCCCGGTTTGTCTCTACTAAAAACACAAAAATTAGCCATGTGTGGTGGCACTCACCTATAGTTTCAACTACTTGGGAGATTGAGGTGGGAGGATCACCTGACCCGAGGAGGTTGAGGCTACAGTGAACCAAGACTGCACCACTGCACTGCAGCCTATGTGACAAAACAAGACCAGGTCTCAAACAAACAAAGAAAAAAAAACCTGTATTTATCATTCACGTATCTGAATGATTACTTCCATGGAATGGCGGAGAAGAGTTCTCTACCCCAAATTCCTGGGAGAAAGCCAAGGATCTATTCAGAGAAAAGAAGATCATGAGTGACTAATTATTCAGCAGCCAAGTTAAGCAGCTTACCTGCCCTCGAAGAATAGAGCCACTTTTCTCCATGTCTGCTTAAGGCTGGCCTGCTCTTTAATGGAAGGGACTCCATCTATTGCAGAGGGAGACGTTAAAAAGAAAGTGGTGGGGGAGAGAATGTGTTCAAATAAATTATACTGTCTGTATTAGAAAAATGGGAGCAGGGAAAAGAAGAGGCTTAATGGAAAAAGAAGCAAAATCTAGGTGAAAACAAAAGTGAGTCATAATAATAAAGCTGAAAGGAGGGAGGAGGATCAGGCTGTGAGATGACAACTGGAGAAATTCTGACGATCAGTATGCCAAAATTAAATTGTCATTGACCCAGGGTTATCTTTTCTTTCTCTTTCTCTCCAATCTACACCCTACCCCTTTTCCCTATTTTGTCACGGAAATAAAGTATAGGTACTCCTTTATTGACAGGGTTCTCATGCAATCTCCCAGCCTATAACTCAGGCTTGGTGGATGTGGCATGACAGCATCACCATTAGGTCAATGCCACTGTACAAGAGACAACAAATGGCAATTAAAAACCAATACTTATAATCCGACCACATGAAGGGTAGACCAAGCAAGTCCCTGTGAAATCAGTGAATGTCTAAACTATTAACAAAGTTAAACAAATAAGTTGATACTTTTGTTCCTTGGGTCTCCTTGTCCTTTGTAACTATAATTCCATCTGAGGTCAAAACAAGGACTTTAATATAAAATAACAAGGCAAATCTAGCGAATGTGAGATTAGTATTTTCTTTATGCATCTCTTTTAGGTTTCCTCCATGTATGGGATTCCACAGGGCCAACTGAGGATTCGATAGTCCTATCTCCTGCTGTATCACATATCTTTTTACATATTTCTTGATCAACAGCTCCTGCCGCCACAATTTGCTTCAAACTAGAGAACCCAACAGAATCCATAGGAGCAATTTTTCAGTGACAATAAGATTAGTTACAGTCTTACAGCCTAATGCTATGCTGATTGCTTTGCTAAGCATACTGGTTGGGTTGTGTAAATGTGACATGGAAATAATAAAACATGAATGAGTTAAAGATGAAAGACAATATGGAAGTAAACTTAGAGCAATACTTACCTTAAAATGTTATCATAAGAATTAGCACATAAAGCATTAAGCATTTAATACAGATTAGCTGTCATTACAGATTTTATTTGTAAAATGTATAGACACAGCTACATGGTAGTAGGAATTTCATGTGGATCAGTATGTTAAAATTTTAAGACACGTATTTGCTTCTTTTTTTCTCCCATAGGCAGCCCATTTTTCTTTATCTTCCCCAAATACATCAGAATGGCAAATGGAGAATGTTTGAAATGTCATAAAATGGTCATATTCTCTTTAGCTTGCTTTGTACCTGGAAAGAAAGAGGTGAATTTAACTGGTACACGACTGTTTTAGAAGATAAGATGTCTGAATTAGTCGTATTCCAGGGATGAGATTAAAGATAGAATTCATTTTTAACAAACTCTGAGTAAATCCATTCAAGCCATTAGTTTCATCATTAGGTTCACCTTATTGTGCATCATGGCAATAAAAATATGGAGCATTAAAATAAAATTGGAGAAAGTAGAAAAGTACTTCCTAGAGATATCCTTTGAGTTGGTGAAAAATCCTTGTAAGTTCATAGGAAACTTATAAATCCAAGAGACAGTTAAAGAAAGAATCAGCAACAACCAGTGACAGTTCTAGTTAATAAAGAATGCAATTGTATGTGTGTCCTGAAGATTCACAGAGGATTTTGGCAACATGATCATGGTGCTTTCATGTGGGATGTACCCTACTGGCACAAGGTGCTTTAAGATTAGGGCTAATTTTTTCTCCTACCTATAGTGAAATATTGTAGAAATCGATAGATATTTAAAGGAAGACTGAAAGAGGTAAAGTAAGCTGTCCAAGGCCGTGCACCTGATCTAACAGCACTGTTCATGGTCCATGGTAGGTACCCAGTAAGTGCTGATTGATTAAGTGAACTATCACCCATGCTTTAAAATGCCTAAGGGGACCTAACATCAAAAAAATTCTTATACTAACAAATAAGGAATATAAATTAATGAAAAGTAAAAAAAAAAAAAGAAATCAGATATTTTTTTCATACAGGCTTGTTCTAGGAATTATAGCATACAGCACCTTGGAATTTTAAAATCTTACTTGAACCTAAATATAATCTGTAAATAGAGGGCGCCAGACAGGTTTGGTGGATTTTTGAAAGTCTTGGGAAATTAGTACATTCACACATTATTTTTATGGAGTAAATGGTCTACATTTTAGTATAATAATTCAGATGAAAACAAAACCTTTAGTTACATGGCCAGATCAGGAGGTCAAAAGAACAGTTTGGTGGAGGACACCTGGACATAATGATATCAAGTACCAAATTGAATGTGAGATTGGCCACTCTGGAAAAACCTTTAAAGTGGATGTCCAGGACCCAATTACCTACTCACCTTCTCTTTGAGATTGAAAACAGTTCAAAACAGGAATTCAAAATTTAGGAAGTATTTTACAGTGCTTTTATTAAGAGAGCTACTGAACTGCTGTTACTCTGTTCCGGGAATTGGGTTGAATGTGCTGCCTCATGCCTAGTAAGAAGAGCTTATTTAAATTAAGATTATTCCTTTGGAAGACCCAGACACTGATGCTTGGCCCATTACTGATGACAGTAAAGAGGGCTGTGACCCCAGGAAAGAACGTTACGTCTGTTGAGTAATTGCATTCACCTTCAGCCATAAGAAGGGGTGGCTGTTTGGGATTGGACCCATACTTCTAGGGTTGACTGGATAAAGGATGTAACTAGGTCCCATGCACCAGATGTGGGCCACATGAAGACAGCCCACCTGCAACCTTTTGGATTCATGCTGAAGAAGACTGCCTGACAGGGCAATGGACTCCAATAAAAAAGAGCCTGGGAGGATTCAACCACAGAAAAACCAGGGACTGAGGAGTAGTGGCATTTATGCCATGGAATTGTGTCAGAAGGACTCTTCAGGGCAGGAAGAATTCATAACAGTGCCTGTGAGATGAGTCGGCTTTATAAGTCTGCCAGCCAGAGGGTCTTAATGACGCTATACACTGCTACTTTCCACATGTCGTATGGAGAAGAAGAAATTCACAGCAGGTGAAATCTACAAGGAAGTCCATACTGCCCTGCCCTTTCCCACTGCTCTGCTTTCTCCTACTGCCCCAAGTAGACCCTGGCCTAGGGAAAGGGTGAAGATTTAAAGCTAGATCAAATTAGGAATCAGGATCATTACAAGCGATGTTCTATTTTCCGAATTGATACTGGGCCTGTAAATTGAAGCTACCAGGGGACTCTCATTACCAGTGAATGCTCAGAAAGGAAATGGGCCTGCTGATGCTTCCTCTAGTAACTGAGAAATACTTTCTCTGACAAAATAAGTTTAAAAAAAAAAAAAAAGTTGCAGCCAAAATAAAAGGGGGGGGGGCGTATTTTGCTGTGATCCAAAAATCTTGCATGAGCTGATAGAATTTTTCACTAATGCAGATTCTTATGCCATAGAAAATATGTGTTACATTTGTTGATATAAACAGTAATAATAAGCTATAAAATATTTCCAAAATAATTCAGTAAATTTTGTTATGCACACCTATTTCCAGGTTCTTACATCCCTTTAGCTAGTAGAAAATGAAACTTCTACAGATTATTTAAATTAAGAACAGTGATTCTTAACCAGGGTGATTTTGTTTCCCGGGGATATTTGGCAATATTGGGAGACATTTTTGGTTATCACGACTGGGAGTTGTTGCTGGCATCTAGTGGGTAGAAACAAGGGATGCTGCTAAATATCCTATCCTACAGTGCATGGAACAACCCCCCTCATAACAAGGAATTAGTCCAAATTGTCAATAACTTTGTGATTGAGAAACCCTAAGTTAGAGGCATAGATAAGTATTGTAAGTAAGCCAGCAAGACTGAGAAAAGACAGCATACAGAGCTTGCAGATTTAACAAATGAAACCTGAATAGTCTATGGACTGTCTTCCTACCTTCTCACTGGCTACTCCCTTGTCAGTTTCATCTTCTAGCACTTTCTTCTCTGATTGACTGATTTCTAGAATGCTCCAGGGCTCAAGGAAGCCTTATCCACTCCTGTCTCCCTAGGTGGTATCATCTTTTAACCACTTTCTGTCTGCCAGTTTGTAATGTGAAGAGGCTAGATCAGATAATCACTATGGCTCTTTCCACCTCTTGCAAGATTATTTTTTACTTAAAAAAAAAAAAAAGAAAAGAAAACAGAAATCCACAAAATGGGAGAAAAAAAAGTAAGGCAAACACAAAATAGCTAAAAGATGGTTAATAAATGTTTGTAATGTGAAAGAATAAAATACTTCCCACTGTTTTTGGGGGACTACCTTCTATGTTTATTTCTAGGTGATGCAGTGCTGTTTTTTCTGAGAGATGAGGAAAGTTCCTTTTCTTCAACTCACCATTTTCCTAAGCAAGTCGAGTTACTTGACTGTAAGCTCAGCTCCAAAATACTGGTAATTGGGAAAGGTTGGTCAGTAAAATCACTGCTCCCATGATATTTTTTTTCTTGAACAACCTATCTGTTTAATAAACAGTGTTTAATAAACAGAACAACCTATCTGTTTAATAAAAGTGACTTGGTAAAATTGAGTTATATGGTCTGTCAATAGATAGTTAATCTTCAGTTTAGGGAGGAAAAGAATTTGGAAGATGAGTGCAAAGGGAAAGTCAAAGTTAAATCTAAACAGTTTCTGACTTTACTTAAAATCTACTAAAAGCCTCTTCTGTGTACTTCCACTTTTTGCCTCCTTTATTAGATACATAGGAAAATTTATGACTCTTCTTCTACTTGAAAGATACTATTTTATTAGGAAGTTTATCACATGAAGAAAGATCCAAACCATTTAACGCCTAAATATCCATTCTGACAAAGTGAGGAAGTGCTTTTGATTTGAAATATTCTTGAGAGGGATCAATGTTATCAAAATGTCTCTTGTAATTCTAGAATTAAAATTCAGTGTTTGATAAATTGAACTTATTCCACAGAGGTAACAAGTATAAAAACATTTTATGATTCCAGAATGTAAATTTTGCACCAGTTTATTGCCAGTCTCAAATAGGCTACGATCATTTCAATCAAATCAGCTTTGAAAAATGCAGAACCTCCTTTGCTAATTTCCTTTTATACTGACCCCCCTTTCCTGTCATCCTTTTTTAAATTTATATTTTGACATGTATTCCTAACTGGTTGACTAGAAACATGAAATCTACTAACTATGTGACATTATCCTGAATTGCTACAGTTCTGCATATATGCTAGGTCTACAGTGTACAGCCCCTGGGTCTTTCATTCTATCAATAACATTAATTTTTGTTTATTCTTATGTTCTATATTACTTCATATTAGAAGTGTATTGGCACATTACTGACTTGCACCATTCCAGTCAGATCACACATAACACAGCACAATTCAGCACTAGTGATCATAAAAACAGAATTATCTCTCAACCTGGGAGGCTTGCCCTTCCTTGTAAAGTTTGAAATAAATATATGGAAGCTCACACTAATAATGCTCCTCACAGCTTACCAGACTGTGAATACAACACAACTTCAGTAAAGGCAAACTGATGGGCATTTTTGTGGAGTAGACTGAAAGGAAGTTAGTAAGGAGATGTAAGTAAAAAAATGTTTGCCTGCAAAACCCATACTGAGGAAGTGCCATAATACACAGGCCTTAAAAATGCAAGTATTATCCAATTGCTGAAGTATTGTGAGATTAACCACTTAGATTTAAAATCAGAATGCACCTTTTCTTGCTCATATTGAAACGTTCTTTGGAAAGAGAACATTTACAAACATTCATTTTCTTAATAAGATTGTGCTTTCTTAAAACCTCATTAATTCTAAAATAAGTTTGATGGGACCTGAGGGTAAAGACAGCAGAGTAAAAGTGAAATACAATATCTCTTTTATACCTCCCTCTTGCCCCAAGAAAGAAAGAAAAAAACCACAACCACCACAACTACCTCAACAGTAATATAAACAGGTAAGCAGCAATATGGTGGCCAAAAACAGAAACAGAAGAGTCTCGTGTCGTTTGTATTTTTCCTAGGGTGCTAAGCCTTCCCTCTCTTTACCTAGTGATATAGCTTGGATATTTGTCCCCACCCAGATCTCATGTTGAGATGTAATCCCCAATGTCAGAGTTGGGGCCTGAAGGGAGATTTTGAATCCTGGGGGACGAGGATTGCTCATGAATGGCTTGGGCCATCCCCTTGGTGATGGGAGAGCTCTTGCTCTGAGTTCTTGTGAGATCTGGTTGTTTAAAAGTGTGTGGCACCTCCCCCCCTACCCACAGCCTGCCATGCACATGCCCCCATTTCCTGTCATCCTTTTTTAAATTTATATTTTGACATGTCTTGTATTCCTAACTGCTTGACTAGAAACATGAAATCTGCTAACTATGTGATGTTATCTTGAATTGCTACAGTTCTGCATATATGCTAGGTCTACAGTGTTCCTCTCTCTCTTCCTCCTGCTTTTACCATGTGATATGCAAGTTCCCTTTTCACCTTCTGACATGAGTAAAAGTTCCTGGAGACCTCCCCAGAAGCCCGGCAATGTTGGCACTACACTTCCTGTACAGCCAGCAGAACCGTGAACCAGTTAAACCTTTTTTCTTTATAAATTACCTAGAGCCAGGTATTTCTTTATAGCAATGCAAGAACAGCCTAATACACATAGGTAGAGTGCTGGAGATATAATGTGAATGAGTGTAATTTAAAGAAAACCATTGACTGAGAGAGATGCATGCTGAGAAAGTGAATAATTGCCTGTGGGGAAATTGCAGAAAGACTGTTCAGAGAAAGTTCTATCTACTGTGACAGGATCTAAGGGAAAAGATAGAACCACCTGGGCCGTCCTATTATAAAGACTCAGTCTGGGGAGAGGTGGTAAAAACAGAGAGGTAGGGGCCAATAATCAAAATCAAATGTAGTTAAATATCTCAGGTAATAAAATGGAACTTATTAGAATTGAATACAAAGAGAAATAAACAAGACAATGTCTTCAGAAGAAAAGCAAGCAGAAGGACACATAATAGTTCCTTCCCAAGTATCAACACTGGGGCCACAGGGGGCTTATTATGTCGCCTAGTTTAATGCAGATTCTGAGCCAGGAACTCTGGGGTGAGACCTGAGATTTTGCATTTCGAGGAGGGTTCCCTGCAATGCTTGTACTGCTGGTCCACAAAATAATTTGAGGAGCAAGGAAAGAGAAGAAATTAACAAGTGGATCAGACTCCACGATAGAAAAATAGGTTTTAGGTTTACCAGAAAAAGAGTGAGAAAAATTACTGAATTGATAAAGAGTCCTAGATCATTGCTTTCATGCTCTCAACTATTGCTCTGACACAATTTCAGGAAAAGAGATCAGAATCCACAGTCTCCAACAAAGACAGCAAATTTGCCAATGGACCTCTCCCCTCTGCCCTTCACTGCTGACCCTGCTACACACACACACACACACACACACACACAAATGGAGCTCTTCCCACTACCTCAGACTATAGAGAAAGCAGATCACAACAGATCACAACACTCACTTTGCCCTTCTGAGGTGAAGACAACCTATGTTTAAGGAGGTGGAAAAAGAGTACAGAATAATTCACCCATATTGTACTAGCACAAAACGAAAGTTAAATAAAGACCACACATTATGCTCAAGCAAAGAAAATAAAAAGAAAAGCGTAAAGACATACTTTAGAGAAAAGCACAAAAGGAATAAAGCATGCAAAAAGCAGATGAAGACCACAGTCAGAAATAAAATGTAACCCAGGGATCAAAATATTTTCTAAGAGTAATTCACACTATGCAGGAATTTAAATTGCAATAACATTAAGGCTCAAAGATAAGTGATTTAAAACAAAGATCTGGTTGAAAATGGAGATTGTCTAGTTAAAAGAACGTCATTACAAATACACATGAAAAAACAATATATATAAGAACCATATTGCCAACAGTGAGTGCTATGGTTTCAATGTCTGTCCCCTCCAAAACTTGTTGGAATTTAATTGCAGTTGGGATGGTGGTGGAAGGTGGGGCCTTATGGGAGGTTCCTGGGTCATAAGGGCAGCACATTCAATAATGGAATATTGCTCTTATATCCATTAATATAGATGATAATATAGAGAGTGGGCTTAAACTTTCTCTAGTCCTCTCTTTACCCTCTTGCCACATTATGCCCTCCACCATGTTTATGAGGCACCAAGATGGCCCTTACAAGATGCCAGCCTCTAGATCTAGGACTGTGTAGCCTCCAGAACTGTGAGCCAACAAATTCCTGTTCATTGTAAATTACCTGGTCTGTGGTATCCTATCATAGCAGCATACACAGTTTGAGGCAGTGAGAAAGGTTCGGCTAAATCTTAGTGATTGCAAATAAAAGTGATAAAGATTTTAAAGAAATTAATGATGACAAAATCAGGAACATATAGACAATATAACAATATTTGGTATTATCAAAGTAAAGATCTGAACATATTGAAAAAAGTGATCAATCACTTGATAGAAGCTTCTAACTGTGTTTATACATAGGGATACACCTCATGTTCTCAGTTTTATCAATTCAATGAAAAGATGAACTGAGACAATTTAAGTGCATTAAATGGATATAGGTAGCTTACCACTCCCATAGATTATATGTAACTATAAACAACTACAACTAAAGCATTTATAAGCATAAAACATTAAGGACAAACAGAAAAAAGGAATCATAAGGTGAATAAAAGGCCATTTGAACAGTCACATTAGGTATTACATCCATGAAACAAGAACAGTATGCTATTTAAAAATAAATATTAAAACAACAAGCAGACAAACATAACCTCGAAATTTTAGAAATTAGACATATAACAAAAAGGAAAATGTATTAGAACAATAGGAAAATAAATTTAATATATTTCCCAGACTTATAAACTCTCAAATTATTATACTACTGTTTACCCTTCTCAGGAAGTTACTAGAAGGTGGACAAATAAGAATGATCCAAGAAAAACATAGACATATAATCTAAGAAAAAAAAACATAGAAGCACATTGAAAACAAAGGCAGATGGTGAAGGGGGACATTGACCTGACAGCTGTGTAACAGGTATAGAAAACATCCAGTCCAAATTAGACCAGGTGAGTGGGCTCGGAGAGACAGGTCCCCAGGATTATACAATTGGTGGACCACTGATGTATTTGGAAATATTGAGATGAAGCTTCCATTAGGTAAAGTTTTAGAGAATTAGTAATTAGTACAAGTATAACTAAGCAAAGAAATAGCAAGATAATAACTCCAGAGTAAAGCACAAGTTGTTCAAGATAGAAAAAGTAATTATAGTCTCCTCATGGATCTTTTGTAAATAATATTTACATAGTAAAATGAATACGAAATCTGAGATAAAACCATATCAAGAGGGCAAGTCAGATTAAATAACAATGATGACTATAACATCAACATTTACATGATGCTTACTATGTCTGTATAATGTGTAACTTGTTTTATATAAAAACTTACAGTAGATACCATTACTATAAGCATTTTTTACTCATCTAACTGGTCTAACTCAGATATTTTTAACAAAAAATTGAATATTTAAAAAAATAAATCTGCATACAGCAAGACCCATTTATGCTGCAAATAAGTGTGTAAGAAAAATCAATGCCAGTTCATATGCTGGTTAAACTATTGAATCCTGAGAATTGTGAAAGAATTTTTTTCATCACCTGAACAGGAGTAAATCCAGGCTAGTATTAGGATTGTTTATACAATATTCATTTGATCATTCCACAAATGTTTTAAGGGCATCCCTTATGTCCAAGTCTTCATGTCGGCTGCAACAAATAACAAAGAAAAAAACAGACAAAGCACTTCCCTCATGGAGTTTGCCTTCTCATTAATTCAATGTCAGAAGACAATGGAACAATGTGTAAAAGATCTGAGAATATTAAATGCAGACCCAATACTGTTTAAATATAACATGAAAGAACAGACATTTTTAAACATGAAAATGCTCAGGAAATACAGCATCTGTGAACTCCTTTTGGTTCTAGCAAACCAAGAGGTAACTCCAAATAAATAACTCTGGAGTACAGAGACCATGGTAAAAGAACAAGGAGTAAGTACTTAATAAGTTTAAATATAAACTTAGTTTTAAATAACTATGATAATTTTATTATGAAATTGTTTTTATTATGAAATTTGTTAAAAATCTGCATGCATGTATATTCTTTAATTATATTGAAAATATTGAGTCGAACATAGATGGAAAAAATGTCTCTCATTTCTTTCCAGTTAAGAGTAAAGCTAACATATTGACCTTAGTCTTTTAACTTTTGTAATAACTCTTTTGGCTGACATTGAGAGAAATTGTTTTAGTAACTATGCCTAGAGTTATTTTAAAATGTACTGCTGATGAGAGTAATTTCTTTAGACATTATTTCAAGTTATTTTCTTTTTTAAACATGAGTAAAATTATATTTGAACCTTTGTTTTGTGGATATATACATATAAACTTTCATGTTTGTAATATTCTTCCTTCTTTTAAATTTTGTTTGTAATTTAACCTACCCATTCTTATATTTCTGTGGAAAAAAATGTTCTCTTTTATCCAGTAATGGCCACTTCTGGATGCTGATTTTAGGTATGCTTTTATTTTCTTATTCTTGTTTGTTTTCTGAATTTATTATAATAAAATATATCATTTTTTCAAAATAATGGACACATCTTAAATATAAAATATATTTGCAGGGTTTTTTTTTGTTTCACTCATTCAGTTTTCACATGCTTTTATAGCACACTTAGACAATTGCCAAAGTAGGTTAAATTTCATTTTTAAAACTCCAATCAGGAAATTGTTTGTCACGAAAAGGATCAAGATATAACTAATCCTTCCCAGTACTACAGCAAAAACAGGAATGATATAATTACACAGATTCCAGGTGGAGGCTGTAGTTCTAAAGGAACAAAGTTGTCATTTCCCGGGCAATAAGGGATTAATAAAAATCTCATTGCAGAGCATTGGAGAGAACAAAATGCCCTGGAATTTCAGGATGGTTGTGAAAATAAACGTTGTGCAATTACAAATCTCTGGAAAATTTGTGAACGTTGGGGAGTAACCACTTCCTGAACCAAAAACTGAGAATCAGCAATCCCTGAAAAACTCACTAAGCGCAGGAATTCAGATCTACCCAAACTAGGTACCGTTCTCTTAATTACACTGAAGAGGAATTAGTGACAACTGTCAATCATCCAATTATAGTTGTTTATAGCTACATTTATGTTATATGTAATCTATCTATATTCATTGTATACATTCAATTCATTTCAGTTCATCCTTTTATTAAGCTGATGAAATTTTGAATTAAAAAACCATTTCAGATGTTTTCATCAATGAGTTCAGGCAATTGATACTAAGTAAGCAACGAATATTAAAGAGGCCAGTTCCTACCCTGGAGAGTTTGTAATCTGATGGAGAACATATCAAATAAGCAGGCCAGAAGAATGCAGGGTGCCCCCACTGACTCTTGCAGTCAAAACACTGGCATACTCATTAGCTAAACTGGAAAAAGTTGCCACTCCCAGAGCGCTGGGTTTCAGGGTTCGTTTAAAGGCAGATGTTCTAGATGTTAAACACCTTGGGCTCTTTTCCAACAAAGCAGATGCCTCTAATCTCACCCATTCACCTGGTCTCACTCAGTTCCCATTGTGATTTTAACACATTTTCTACAGATGCTTGCTGAAGATCCAGGTTTAACCTACATTATTAAGAGGCCTCAATTAAGAGTCTACCTTTGACTTTAATCACATTATTACCTATATCCTTTCACCAACTAGATAAAAAACAGAAAAAAGGAGCCATGTATCATAATTTGGTATCAACCTATCATTTTAATTTTTTCTCATGTGATTCGCACGTTTCTTGAATTTCTTCTAGGTAATCAGCCCAGCCATCCTGCTTTACAACCATGTGAGCCCTTTAGCCAAACTTAATCTTAATTTCCCCACACTCATGCCTTAATCTTCCCTAGTTGGAAATTTTCCTTACATCTCTCTCCCACCTGGAATGCTCATCTTCCTGCTTCTGAAATATGGTTTCTACTCTCTCTTCATAGACCTGTTTAGGTTCCAAAAATTTTAACCATCCCCTGATCACTTCAAATCACAATCATGCTCATCTTCTTTTCTACTCTTCTAAAGAACTGGTTTCTTCTAGAGCTAAGTGGATACTTTGAATGTCCCACTCAGTATTGCCAGTTAATATTCATTATGCCGCTTTCCTCAAGTTGATCGAAATTATGAAAGTCAGGGACTTTGTTTTGTATTTGGTATCGTTTGCATTTTCTATCCCAGAACTCTACTCCTGGTGAGCATTTAGAAAAGCCAAGTGAACTCTTTGCTTAATTGTCATTTTCTCATCCCCTGTGTTTTCTTCAAGTTTGTAGTGCTCTGGTCTATAAAGGTCAAAGCCATCGTGACATTCCCGGAATTCTGCTTGCAGCATTCAGGTACAGAGATGCTAAATAAATCAGACCGTGTGTCCTAGGCACATATTTCTTCCTCTACAGATATCCTGTGTTGTGGTAGGTCAAAAGGCAAAATCAAATTACAGGAATCACCATCATGCATTAGCATCTGGGACCCAGGGTATCGGTAACTGCAGCTCAGGAGATGAGAGGCTAGCAACATAACTGACAAAAAAAACTTGAATGAGACATTTAAACAGAGAAATGAAAGTCCAGCTCAAGATTTTTCACATTAGGACTGATTCTTAAACAAATATGCCAAGTTCCGCCTACACTTCCAAACAGAATATGCCCTTTGCTGCCATTCTACTTCTTAAAATAGTCTCTTTAAAACACTTAATGTGCCTCAATTAGAAATATGAATGTGTATAAAAATGTAAGATTTTGTGCATGAAGAATGCGAAAAGGAGACTGAGTATGAAAAATAGGGAAGATGCGATGGTGGAACAGTCCTTGACACAGAGAAGCTTCCTCATCTCTGTTAGTCACACCGTGAGACTCCCTTCCCATTTTTTCAGGGTGTGTAGCTATTTGAGAACACTCAAGATCAAATCATGGCTATCAAAGACCGATGCTGTCTCATCACATTGCTGGTGGCCGGGAGCCAGGACTGTCATCACTTGGTTTTGTGCTGCTTAGGGCAGAAAATCTGATTGTTCAGCAACATGTAATCAGCTTAAAACAAATCTGGAAGATGTTACCCAAAGACTAGATGATATCCAGGCCCTGGAACTCTGTCCAAAGAAAATGAGGATTTACTTAAAAAAAAAAAAAAAAAAAAAAGACACTGTATCTGTGATCTGTGGCAAGAAACTTGAGACATTGGAACAAGAGTCAAGTCAATAAGTTTAATAGTAAGGCTTTAAGAAACTGAGATTACAACCCAAACAAGCCAGGCAGGTCCTATAGAGCAATGAGAAACCAGAGTTGACTTTCTAGAGCCAATATCTTTGCTGTATTTGGTGTCCAAATATCACTTATAATGTATTCCTTAGAAATGGCTCGCTCCCATAAGAAATAGAATTACCTTTATGAAACACCAAGATGATAGAAGTCTTAGGAGTTGATCTGAGTCATGATTTAACTCTACACCATGTAACCAGTGACCTTGCATATGTCACTCTATCTCCATTAACCTTCTTTTCTTTATTTGAAAAAGTAGGGCTAGGAATACTAGTTTTACCAATATTTTGGTACAAATATTTTCTTCTTCCTTCCATATTTTCTCCCCCACCACACCTCTTGGGTGCAGAAGAGGGGTTTATAATATTACACAGGGTTGGAAAAGAAAACATTAAAAGCTGGGGGAAGTATATTAGCAAGACATTACTCCCCAAGTGTAAAAGCCTGCTCTCCCTGGAGAAAATGCACTCTAAGCCATTCCAGTTGGTGTCTTTGCCTCCTTCTTTCTCCACCCTCACAGGTACTTTTGGTCTCTGACTCTGGTGAGCACCTGGGGAAGCAGAATGGGGATAGAGGATTGGGGTGAGCATGAGAAGCTGTGGGACCTGAGAATACAGATCCTGAGCCCAAAGCCAATGTTATTTAGAAAGGCTATCTGGGTCAGGCAGTGGCTCACACCTGTAATACCAGCGCTTTGGGAGGCCAAGGCAGGCAGATTACCTGAGGTCAGGAGTTTGAGGTCAGCCTGACCAACATGGTGAAACCCCGTCTCTACTAAAAATACAAAAAACTTTAGCTTGGCACGGTGGTACACACCTGGAATCCCAGCTACTCGGGAGGCTGAGGTAGCAGAATCACTTGAACTTGAGAGGAAGAGGTTGCAGTGAGCCAAGGTTGTGCCACTGCACTCCAGCCTGGGCGACAGAGTGAGACTCCATCTCGAAAACAAAAACAAAAAACAAACAAACAAAAAACAAAACAAAGAAAAGAAAGGCTATAGTATCTGGAAACAGCAGAATTGAGTGAGCCTTTCAAGGTGAGTGAAAATAGATAATGCTTATTGAGTGCTTTCTACTCACCAGACACCATTTAAATACTTTATGCATATTATTTTATTTAATCCTCATGATAAACCCTTGAGGAATGAACTCTGATTATTCCCATTTTGCAGATGATGAAAGTGAGGCCACAGTGAGTTTAAATAATTTGCCCGATACCTCCCATGGAGTAAATGGTAGAGCTGAACCAGCAAGGTCTAAACCCAGAAACCACCCTCTTTCCCAAGATGATTTACTACAATGTGGAATTACCTAGGAAAGAGGAAGAAAGTGGCAGATTGAGGCAGAAGAAGCCATGTGAGTGAATGCACAGAGGCCTGAAAGAAGATTTGTCTTCAGAGACTTAAACATATCAGGAAGCACCTGGATAAATTTTTGAAGTTGGCTATAACCAGGTACAGAAATATGATTTGCTGATTTATAAAAAGCTGGATAAGCATTTAATATTAACTGATATAAATTTTCCCTGTTATCCAGTGACATTTCTTTTATCTTCTGGGCCATGATGCATCAGTTGTCTCAAGAAAAGTTGATAAATCAGAAGCAGAAAATATCTTGAGCTTTAAAAGGGCTTCGGAATTGCAAGAAAGTCTCAGATTATTGTGTTTGTGGGCACTAAATTACTTGTCACATAAAAGAAAAGGCTTAGATTAATTCCTCATAAATAAGAGAAGGTCTCCACAGATAATACAAAATCATTCCACAGGTTGATGGGAAGGGCAGGGAGAAAAGCAAGGATGACAGAAACCTTGGATAGGGTGGGGTGTCTAAGAGAAAAAGGAAATGTACCCCCAAATCCAGAGAAAGTTCAGAGAAATATCTGGAGTTCCTCGTTATCCAGCATTGGAAAGGGTAGCAGCATACAAATCGTATCATGGATCATCTAGATAAAAACACTAGTTGCAGCACATTTCCAAGCATGTTAGGGTGGAAGCAGGTAAACTTGTCTTGCTGCCTCAGGAAAGAACAATATTTCCTATGAATGAGCTGACCTGGAGAGACCATGAGTTTGCAATAAGGAAAAAATAGTGGCAATGTACATATATTCGGAAGCAGAGATCAGGTGGTACGATCTAAGTCTCAACAGGTGTCAGTGTGGATGAATGCTGTTAACCTGGGCGAGATTTCTTTTGCCCTGCCCGACCTCCACCCATCTCTTGCCCATACAGTTTTAACACTAGGCCCTCCTTTCTCAAGGACTGAGTTTAGGGATGAGAGACCATTCAGCAGCAATTTAATTTTCAATACATAGCAAAAAGAAGCTCAAAAGATAAAATAAATTCAGTTAGATGAATATAAAATTAAATTCCTTTGTACCTAAATTTATGACTTGGCATTCATGCCTAGTTCACATCTAAGTGTTATTGTTTTGTTAGTTTTCCTGTCTGCAATGTATGAGCAAATCAAAAAAGTATACTCTGAGATGGATTTTAAGGAAAGCAACTAATGGGAGGAGAGTAGGTGAAGCTATTAGGTCGGAAGCAGTTAGTAAGACTGACCTGGAGGTCAGGACCAAGTCTTACCAGATGAGCAGGTATTTCCCATAGGTGGACAATAGTAGTTTTATACCTCTGTACTCACATTTGTTTTTTAAATTAATCTGCAAACAAATGCACTTGTTATTTGTCACCCTTTCTGTCTGTATATGACTACTGGACATTCTTTTCTTTCATTTTGTTTTCTCCAGACAATTATTCCACTTCTCACTTGGACTGGTCAGCCTCTCCTATCCTTGGGTGATTAAATTATTCAGATCTTCATTCCTTAACTGAACCCTGCGATTTCAGAAGCCAGCATTTTTCTTAACTTCTTCTTAACTCTTTGCAGTGCCTCACACAGTACTATAAAACCTCTGTTAATATAATTCAATTCAATAACATATTTATTTGCAGGTTTCCATTTTGTTTACTTCATTTAAGTTTTCTAAACATGGAAATAATTTCAGGTAGTTTGATTTGGTTTGAAATTCCAGAAACAGTACCATTTGTGACAGTATCAAGGATCCAACCTAATTTGAATCATTATTTCAAATAACCATAACTTTGTGCAACTCTAAATTTTCCTAATCTTACCTTTTTATATACTAATAAATTCCAAAGTAGGATGGCAATTTTAATGACCTTAAAAACTTATGTGTAATCCTTACTCCTCATGTAAAACTTCATTTTATTATATCCATATGATGATTTGAATAATTTTTGTATTTTTCTTTTCTCTTCTAAATGTTGTCCTATTGTGACCTAGCTCTGAAGAGTCTGTAAGACATTTAACTTGTTTAGACTCAAATTTTGTCATCTTCAAAGCAAACTAATATTTATATTAAAACTTATAACTAGAATATTTATTTTGCAAACACTGACATGGTACTTGCTGTGTGCCAGGTTGTATTCTAATTCTAAGCACTTTGCAGATATTAATCTGGTTCATCCTCAAGAGCTCAGTGAGTTGGTACTTTTAATTTCGCCATTTTATAGATAAAGAAAAATAAAGGCAAAAGGGATTAAGTAGGCTGGGTGCAGTGGCTCATGCCTGTAATCCCAGCACGTTGGGAAGCTGAGGTGAGAGGATCATGAGGGCAGGAGATCGAGACCATCCTGGCTAATACAGTGAAAACCCTCTCTACTAAAATTACAAAAAATTAGCTGGGCGTGGTGGTGGGCCCCTGTAGTCCCAGCTATTCGGGAGGCTGAGGCAGGAGAATGGCATGAACTCAGGAGGCGGAGCTTGCAGTGAGCTGAGATTGCACCACTGCACTCCAGCCTGGGCAACAGAGTAAGACTCTGTCTGAAAAAAAAAAAAAAATATATACCCAAGACTGGGAAGTTAACAGTTAACAAAATAAAGAATTTTAATTGGACTTATAATTCCACATAGCTCGGGAAGCCTCACAATCATGGCAGAAGGTAAGGGGGAGCAAGTCAAGTCTTACATGGATGACAGGAAGCAAAGGAGAGAATGAAAGACAAGTGAAATGGGTTTCCCCTTAACAAACTATGAGATCTCATGGGACTTATTCACCACCACTAGAACACTATGGGATAAATTGCTCCCATGATTCAATTATCCCCCACCGGCTTCCTCCCACACCACATGGGAATTATGAGAGTACAATTTAAGATGAGATTTGGGTGGGGACACAGAACCAAACCATACCAATATGTTTTCATTTTCACAACAACTCTTAGAGATGGATGAGATCACTGCTCCATTTTTGAGATGATAAAATTAAGACTGAAATGTTAACTATTTATTTCAAATCCGCAAACATATTTAGTAACTGAATCTTGATTATATCTTAAAGTTTTATTCTGTTTCTTCTATCTATTGCTTCATGACAAATGTCCATAAAACTTGCTGATCTCAGACAACCATTTTATTTTACTCATAAATTGATGAGTCAGGAACTCAAACGGACTTGATTGAATGGATAATCTCTGATCCACATGGCATCGACTGGAGCTGCAGGGACTGAAGAGTCCACTTCCAAGATGGCTTCTTTACAGTATTAGTCCATTTGCATAAATAATTTCTAAAAAGAACTACCTGAGATGGGGTAATTTATAAAGGAAAGAACTTTAATTGACTCACAGTTCAGCATAGCTAAGGGAGCCCTCAGGAAACTTACAATCATGACTGAAAGTGAAGAGAAGGCAAGGTACCTTCTTCACAAGGCAGCAGAAAGGAGGAGTGCTAAGCAAAGGGGGAAGATCCCTATGTAAGGTCAACAGATCTCGTGAGAACTCACTCACTATCATGAGAACAGCATGGGGAACTATGCCCATGAATAAATTACCTCTACCTGGTCTCTCCTTTGACATGAGGAGATTATGGGGATTATAGGGATTACAGTTCAAGATGAGGTTTGGGTGGGGACACAAAGCCTAACCATATCATTCTGCCCCTGGGCTCCCCCAAATTTTATGTCCCTCCCTTTCACATTTCCTTTACACACTCTCCACATTGTATCTCATTATCTAGAGCAAGCTTGTCCAACCTATGGCCCATGGGACACATGGGTCCTAAGATGGCTTTGAATGTGACCCAACACAAATTCATAAACTTTTTTAAAACATGCATTTTTGTGTGATTTTTATTTTAGCCTGTAAGCTATCGTTACTGCTAGTGTATTTTACTTGTGGCCCAAGACAATTCTTCTTCCATTGTGGTCCAGAAAAGCCAAAAGATTGGACACCCCTGATTTAGAGCATCTTAGAGTGGCTTGGGCTCCTTATAGCACAGTGAATTTAAGATGTTCTCCCTTCTTACATGGAAGCTTACCTTTAAGAACAACTATTTATAAACAAAAGGAACAGAAACTGACAGTCCTTTGAAAGTATACCTACATCTAGCACAGCACCATTTCTGCCGTATACTAATGGTCCAAAAAGTCAAAGCCCATCCAAAATTCACCAAGAGGGAAAATAGACCTCATCTCTCAATGGAAAGAGTGTCAAAGTATTTGCAGCCATATTTAACCAACCAAGCACTGGCACTCAGGAGGTGGGTAGGACTGGTATCATTTAAAGACTGGGAGGGACTTCTGAGTTGGCTCCCTCATAGGACTGTAAGTTGATGTTGGCAATTAGCTGAGAGCACAGATGAGGCTGTTGACCAGGGTGCCTACCTTATACACAATCTCCCCATGTAGATTCTTACATCATGATGGCTGAGTTCTTAGAGAAAGGGTCCTAACAGCTATCCTTATGAGAGACCCACTCAGAAGTTGCAAAGCTCTGCTTCAATCTATTGGTGACACAATTCATTAAGAACAAGTTAGATTCATGGGGTAGTAATTAATTCCACCTCCTGATATGAGGTGAAGTATTTTCCAAACTCTAGCATTGTTGCTAGGCCTTCTCTTTATAAGTAGTTGCTGAACATGTGCTTCACTTTGTCCCTGCATTAATCCTATCAGAGAGCTTAGGTTTTCTTACTAGTTATGCATTTCATGCAATGAAAGGGTATGGTTTATAGTGTTCAAGAAAATGATTCCTCAAATTAAGGAACTCTTAGCAGAGAGAGACTGAACCATATGAAATGTCTAATATTTAACCAGCATTGACTAACAAAAATGTGTAGGATGATTTTCAATTTTGTATGATTAAACTTAATACTTTAGGTATCCATCAGCATTGAGATGTATGGACATTTTAAAAATGTTTCATCTGAGTATTTAGCAAATTCAGAAAGAAAGCTTTGCTATCTTAACTTTGAGAAAAAGTGAATATTTTATGCTAGGTCAGGATTGCCAGACCAACATGTCTATCTTCTGGTTACTTATGTCCCTTAGTCCAGATTCCTGAATCCCTTCCTGGCATTAATTCTCTGAGTTAATGAGGCCAATTCTTGGATTTGGCGAAGACTTGTAAAGG
The DNA here is from genome assembly GCF_001698545.2 of Rhinopithecus bieti. Lineage (NCBI taxonomy): Eukaryota > Metazoa > Chordata > Mammalia > Primates > Cercopithecidae > Rhinopithecus > Rhinopithecus bieti. Next base: position 327,766 of record NW_016811928.1, read on the forward strand.
CCTTCTCTCCAACCTTATCCCCGTGGGAGGGAGTAAGGTCAATTCGCTGTGTCAATAGCAATAAAAGCGCTCTCCTTCTTACCAAATCTTCTATTTTTCTTTGTGACTTTCCCAGTGTTGCTCCCCACATGAAGGACCTGTCTTACAATTTACTTCTAACTGGAAAGCTTTTCAATAATAGATCCCCTGTGAAGGAACCCACAACTCTTAAAGGGAGGGAAGGTAGCCAAACCTCAAAGCTCAGAGCTGACTACTTGCTGAGTTGGTATATTTTAGGAAGGGATTATTATGTGTCAATAACTCTCTCATACTATGGTTTATATGGTATGAAACACTCAACAAATATAAATTAGTAACAGCAACACGACTATAGCTCTCCTTTGTCTTCCATTATTTAAACAGTATTAATTGAAGTACACAAGTTTTCTATCTCTCACACCTTAGAAATTTTCAATATTTAATCATATGCGGTTCAAGACACTAGTGTCTTTGGTCTCTAAGAGAAATCCTTTTGTCTTAAGTGAGGTTCTAATTATTAACTTTGAGAATTTATGGACATTACATGCTATCTGAGACACAACATTCTGATAATAACACTTCTGACCCTATGAAGCCAGGGTAGACAAAACGTTAAGTGGGAATCAGAGCTAAAGGGATTGTCTCTATCAGTGATGTCCTGATAGTGGATTACAAGAGGGTGTGAACTCATGATATCTAAGGAGAGAAAGGTTGCTGACTAAGACCAGTTCTATCTTTAAGGAAGTCTAAGCTCTGCTTAGTGTTAGGGGTGAGATACAAAACAATTTCTCTATTTTCCCAAATAGTTCACCCCTCCCTAATTATAGCCCTCAGATGAATGTTTTGTTACCATCAGAAAGCAGGCAAAGCAGGAAGGAAATAATCAGGCATTTTACTTAGAACATTGAATTTTAATACTGTTTTCCTCTTGCTAACAGACCTTACAATTTTACTTCTTACATATTTTAAGTGTGATCAATTTTACCTTTCAGGATATTATTCCTCATCCATAAAATTACACAAAAATTGCCATAAACAAGCTGGCTGCAAAGGAACAATCGTCATACATTAAAAAAGATAACCTTCATGTTTATAGAAATAATAAAGCCCATGCAGTACTTCTTTTAAAGATCTTGCTCTAAACAAACTGAATTATTCATGCATAGAATTGTGCAGCATTAGAACACCTGTTTTCAATCATGCATAATGTAAAATCACTCATTACCTCACAAGAGCCTCTACATCTCCAGCAATCAAATGGCATTGAAACAGCAAAACAGGTGCCTGGCAGGTGGATCCAAGCAGATGTTTTGGGCTCACATGCCTTTTTTTGTACAGGTGTGATGATCTTGTTTTCAACTGCATAATTGCTATTTAAAAAGGTAATATTTAATTCTTATGTACTTTAATATTTATTTTTGCTTCTTCAATTCCTCTCCTTCTTTGACACTGCCTGGGCTTGAGGTGGATTTGAAAGCTTTCAGGATCCTGTAAGGTGGAGTGATGCCAGGTGAAGGTGCAATCCCACTGTCTTAGACTTTCATTGCAAAGGAATGCTTCTGGGTGAGCATTTGGGGTTTCAGCAGCATGACTAACTACTGAACAGAAATGGAAAAGTTACTTTCCCTTGTTAGGTATCATCCAAAAGTCATATTTAACCATTTCTCCTGTGCATACAAGGAATTTTAAATTAAGTTGATGCAAATCTATGAGTGCAAATCAGATAGAGAACATCTTTCTTCAGCTGCCGATACACACTTTATTGAACTTCCTCAAAGATAGCTCTGTGTGTATCCTCCTTGTGAGGCATCAAAATGCATTTGCTTAAGCATGTTTTAGTAAAACATCTTTAAGTCTCAGCTGGAAATAGGGTTTTCACTTCGTAGTAGATTTATCCAATATAAATTCATTCAAGCGGAATAAGTAATGCAGCTTTCAACAGGGGGTGTTACAGGCACCTCATTTTCCTGTCTGTTTGTATAGTTCTTGCTTTTTTTAATAATCAACAAATTTAGTATCAGTGGAAGGTGCTATATTGAAAGTTGCAAAGACAGGAAGCTCTATTTTTGAAAACAGGTGCATCATGAATTTCTATGGCATCCCATCAATGCTATCCTTCTCTACAAATCCTTGTGACTCTTTTAGCCATGAGTTGACAGTGAGTTAGGCTGTCAGAGTAAAATTAGAAGTCCATTCTGCTGACATAGTTGAAGGTTTGGAGACCCATGTATCTCAAATACTCTAGTGACTGCCATACCAGGCAAGCAAATTCTGCATCACACCAACAACAATGTATATTTTTGACATGTTACATTATATCATAGATAATCTGGGTAAACTGTAAAATGTCCAAATACATCTAGGTAAAGAGAACAATGTTTTCCATCATCCAAATACTGTATTTATCTCATTCAAGTATCCAGACACCTTGCATTATTCATGCAGAACAAAGACCTGGAAGATGGCTGTCTTTCTCCTATTCTAAAGGTAGTTGGCTCAATGTAGACATGGCCATTATTTAGATTAGGCATGTGATATTCTTTCCAATGAAAATACCCTGAAATAAGTGAAGGAAAAATTCATTACGGTTATTTTACTAGCTAAAGTATTTAGATTATTTAAGCTACTGCAATAGATTTTTAAAGTCAAAAAGTTAACCCTTTGCATTTTCTTGTATTTTCACCTCAGTATTACTGATGATTTGCTGTATGGATAGTCATAACTTTCTCTTGAGTTTTACCTATATCACAAGTACAGTGAGAATGAAATGTCTGTCGCAGTCTATACTAAACAAATCAATCCCATGTTTTCATATCCATTATATTTATCCTACTTATATATTAGTTATTGCTATTTTCTTGTTAGAAATTATTTTAACTATTAATTGCATGTTAATTAAGATCTATCACCATCTATGAATAATAATCGTAATAAATCACTATTACCACCACTTCTCAAGTGCCTATCATGGGCCAAAAATGGCATTAAATGTTTTACACATTTTTAAAAATATTTTACTATACACCCACACAAATATTACATGCACTCTGCTTACCTTTACCATTTTTATATTTGAGTATGTTACAAAATGTAGACCTACCAAAGGCTGAGAATATAAAATCTATTGCTAATAAATAAATCTAAGTTTACTTGGTTTCAACTTCCTTCCCAGGTCAGCCCACTTTAGCTTGTCAGAGTTTTTAACTCTTCAGGAGCTGAGGAGTGGAATATAAATTTGATATAACACTCTATAATATCCCTATGTGGTCACTGGTAGAAGAAATGCAAGCTGGTTCTAAACAAGACATTTAAAAAAGCATTTCCAATAAAATTACCAAAGCAAATATTACCCTAGATACAGAACCACTCTATCCTTAAATACATGTGTATTTATGTATATGTATTTATCTGTCTATACTACATCCTTATCAATAATCTATTTTTGTTCTTTAACATGAAAATATATATTTAGTGTTTTGCTATCTCAATGCAAGAATACAAGAGTATGCTTTCTCTGGAGTAACATAAATTTTAGTATAAATATAAATAATATTCCATATCACTTATACTTGGTAGCAATACAAATGGAAAAAAACTAAATGCAGCATTCATTATTATATAATTTTAAAATCTACAATAATAATGTAAAATGCAAGGATATTTTTAACTTATAAAATCACAGAATTTACTCAGAAGCAAAGTAGAATAGATAAAATAAGTCAAAGAAGATTATGAGAAAATGGAGCTTCAGTAAAATGGAAATTCAATACAACAGAAGATAAAAATATCACCACCAACAAATAGCTACTCTATGATCTTAACAACAGCTCATTACCGGTATTTTTTTTGCAACTTCTGCAGGATAACTTCATTTCTCTGCTCCTTGAATTTGTTCTGAATTTTTCTACTCCATAATAATTTCATCATTCTATCATCTACATTCACATATATACACACATATATATGTTGAGAATGAATCTGTGCAGACATATCAAGACTGAGTCCTCTCCAGGGCAGTTGCCTGAGTTCTTATTGAATTCTGCCAAATATACAGAAAAGAAACTACACTGAGAGCAAAACAAAAGAATAGAAGCTCAGGGAAGAAATGTTTTATACTAGACATTGAATGGTATTAGCTGGAAACAGATAAATAAGTGAAACATTATAATGAAACACTAATGGTCTGTTTCATTTTCAAAAAAATAATGTCCCAGAATCTATCTGGAGACAGGAAGGACTGCGGTTAGCAGCTCCCACAAAATACCTAGTCTTCAAAGATTGGAAGGTAATTTCCATCCTCCACTGATCACCCTTTTTATCACAGATTTAAAAAACTTGCAAAATAATCCCGTTTGCTACATTTCTTCTCCTGCTAGCGTACCTTAAAAAGTCTCAAGGACACCTGCCTCCATGGAAGTAAAAAGTGACAGGAGGAAGAAAGAGCCAAATGATCTTGAGAAGTGAATATCGATGTAATATGTATCAATCTCAGTTACATTAGAAGAAAACTGGTGTTCAAATGTGTATGTCTCAGCTTAGAAAATTGTATGACTTTCTTTTTCTAGAAAATACTACAGAGTATTGTGAGACATAAGATAAATAGGCATAGACATAGGGAAAGAATGCAATTTTAATCTCAACTCAATCACACACTCTAAAGTCAAAATATGTCAGCAAATTACATAAAAACAACTTTTCCCAAGATCTATCTGTATTAGTCCACTTTCACACTATATAGATACCTGAGATTGGTAATTTATGAACAAATTTACTCACAGTACTACATGTCAGGGGAGGTCTCAGGAAATTTACAATCATGACAGAAGGCAAAGGGAAGCAAGAAACTTCTTCACAAGGTGGCAGGAAAGAAAGAGAGTGAAGTGGGAAGAGACCCTTATACAACCGTTAAATCTCATTAGAACTCATTCACTATCATGGGGAAACAGCATGGGGAAAACCACCCCCATGATCCAATCACCTCCACTGGGCTTCTCCCTCAACATCTGGGAATTACAATTCCAGATGAGATTTGGGTGGGGACATATCACCAAACCATATCACCATTTACCAAGAGGTCCATTCCCAAAGGAGACCTTTGTTAACAGCAAGAACTATCTTGATTTTAATAGAACTCTGCCACCATTTTCTTACAAACCCACTAGAAAGTGCATACATTATTTGGAAATAAAGTTACGAAGTATAGCTGTTCTTTACAAAATGATATTAAAGGCAATATTTTAAAATTAAACATATTTTAGGGAAGTAGAAGTTGGTGATAGTGCCTGGATCGATGCAGAGATGAGCTGTTGATGTCCTTCTTATTACTTACATGGTCACCCTTCCTCCAGACATGAAGTGTCCTTTAACTCATGGCAGTTGTAACATTGGGTTCACTTCTGACTTCTTCCCCTTGTAAACCAATATAGATTCTCGAGCTTCCGAAGTTGAGACTGCCTCCCCTCTGCTACCAGGCTGTGAGGCTAAGCTTTCACCGAGTTCCTGTTTCATTAATTCTGTCATTTCCACATATGGCATTTCCTATTACCTCCCCCATGACTCAGTTTCCCCAAACTTAGGAGCTTTAGAATTGTATAGAACAGGTATCTATTAAGTTGTACTGCTGAAACTGAGTTATTTCTTTAATTTATACCTGCTACGGTTTTTGATTTTGTCTTACAGATATAAGGTCATGGTCTTTTCTACATTAGCCATACAAAAATATCTTGGGCTGCTAAATAAAATCAACATTTGTCTGCCATTTTCTTTTATTTATTTTCATTAGAATTAGTATTCTCTTAAAACCTATTTTTAGCACCTTTAAGTTCTGAGTAAATCAATTTTCAACTTTTGGAGAAGTTTACTTTCTTCAGAGTTAAGGGACTGGCAAAAACCTATCTGTAAACCAAAATAAACCCCAGACCACAGATTTTCAGCATTAACCAGAAATGCAATGACCTAGGACAGCATATGAACTCAAATTATAACTAATGTTCGCAGTTAAATGCACGCTAACTACAGTATTTAGTCATCTGGTCCATTTCTTCAAAGTTCCAATTTCTGTCCAATTTACTGAATGCCTCACTCTCCTTCCCCTACCCGTCATTTACATAATACCTGGATGTAAGGTACCAGTTTACTGTTCACAGGTAATTTGATCACTTATGATGGACCATTTGAGTGGAAGCAAGAATGGATTATTATCAACCCACAAGCAAGTGGTAAGAGTTTGATAGAATCAGTGTAATATGAACAAATTCTTTATCTTACTCATTGATATGGTTTGGGCCAGTGTCCCCACCCAAATGTCAGGTTGAAATGTAATCCCCAATGTTGGAAGGTGGAGCCTGATGGGAGGTGATTGGATCATGGGGGCAGAGTTCTCATGAAAGGGTTATCACCATCACTTTGGTGCTGTTCCCGTGATAGTGAGTGAGTGAATCATTGTGAGATCTGGCTGTTTAAAAGTGTGTACCATGGCTGGGTGCGGTGGCTCACACCTGTAATCCCAGCACTTTAGGAGGCCAAGGCAGGCAAATCACTTGAGGTCAGGTGTACAAGACGAGCCTGGCCAACATGGTAAAACCCCATCTCTACTAAAAGTACAAAATTAGCTGGGTGTGGTGGCGGGCACCTGTAATCCAAGCTACCTGGGAGGTTGAGGCAGAAGAATCACTTGAACCCGGGAAGCAGAAGTTGCAGTGAGCCGAGATCATGCCGCTGCCCTCCAGCCTGGGTGACAGAGCGAGACTCCATCTCAAAAAA
>NW_016811928.1:334575-340885 GCF_001698545.2 Rhinopithecus bieti
TGGGTGCGGTGGCTCACACCTGTAATCCCAGCACTTTAGGAGGCCAAGGCAGGCAGATCACTTGAGGTCAGGTGTACAAGACCAGCCTGGCCAACATGGTAAAACCCCATCTCTACTAAAAGTACAAAAATTAGCTGGGTGTGGTGGCGGGCACCTGTAATCCAAGCTACCTGGGAGGTTGAGGCAGAAGAATCACTTGAACCCGGGAAGCAGAAGTTGCAGTGAGCCGAGATCATGCCGCTGCACTCCAGCCTGGGTGACAGAGCGAGACTCCATCTCAAAAAAAAAAAAAAAAAAAAAGTAGCACCTCCCCCTTTTCCCTTTTCCTCTTGCTCTGGTCATGTAAGTAAGACACACCTGCCTCCCCTTCATCTTCTGTCAGTATTGTAATTTTCCTGAGGCCTCCCCAGCTATGTTTCCTGTACAGCCTGCAGAACCATGAGCCAGTTAAATCTCTCTCTCTCTCTCTTTTTATTTATAAATTACCCAGTCTAAGATATTTATTTATAGCCATATGAGAATGGACTAATACACTCATATTAATAGATAATTTTCCTAAAGCATTTATATTTATTTGAAAGTAGATGGCTAATTTTCAACTGAACAGAATAAAATGAAATTTACCAACATGATGAAAATGAAGTTTAACAAGTTGATTCATACAGTCTTTTAGGGTTTTGAAGTTCCTCAGAATTATCATTTTGATTATCAAGTCTCATTGTATTACATATGGGCAGACATGAGGTTGAAGAAATTTTTCACTTGGTAAAATGCCATAACTATATTTTTCTGCTTTTAACATTTTAGAAAATAATTACAGGAGTGTAATTTGTGTATTCTGTCCTAAGATTACTTGCTCAAAACGTTGTCGAAGTTATTAAATAGAACATGTTTTCATTAGCAATTATTCATTTTTGCTATAGGTACATGTAACTTCTCTGCTCATGTTGGATTACATGTGGCAGCATCCAATAAAAATTAGTCAAATGAATTAAATTTATAGAAAAAAAGCTAAGATTTTACTTAAATTCGCTTCATTTTTTATTGCATCATTTTAAAGTCAATCAGGCCAAAATTAAACTTAAAATATTTATTTGTAGAGGCAATAAAGACAATGTTATTTTGAGAAATCTTTCTTTTACCAAAAGACATTTTAAAATTTCTTTTAATATTAATCATAAGTCCTCTTATTGTGGGATGACTGGCAAGATGGTCGAATAGGAACAACTCTAGTCTGCAGCTCCCAGTGAGATCAGCACAGAAGGCGGGTGATTTCTGCATTTCCAACTGAGATACCTGGCTCATCTCACTGGGACTGGTTAGACAGTGGGTGCAGCCCACGGAGGGGGAGCAGAAGGAGGGTGGGGCGTCGTCTCACCTGTGAAGTGCAAGGGGTCAGAGAACTCCCTCCCCTAGCCAAGGGAAGCCATAAGGGACTGTGCCTTAAGGAAAGGTGCACTCTGGTCCAGATACTATGCCTTTCCCAAGGTCTTCACAACCCACAGACCAGGAGATTCCCGTGGGTGCCTACAACACCAGGGCCCTGGGTTTCAAGCCCAAAACTGGGCAGCCTTTGGGCAGACACCGAACTAGCTGCAGGAGTGTTTTTTTTACATACCCCAGTGGCACTTGGAACACCAGCGAGACACACCCCTGGAAAGGGGCCCAAAGTCAGGGAGCCAAAGTAGTCTAGCTCAGCAGATACCATCCCATGCAGTCCAGCAAAGTAAGATCCACTGCCTTCAAATTCTTGCTGCCAGCGCAGCAGTCTGAAGTCAACATGGGATGCTTGAGCTTTGTGGGGGGAAAGGGGCCCGCCATTATGGGCACTTGAGTAGGGAGCTTTCCCGTCACAGTGGAAACAAAGCTGCTGGGAAGTTCAAACTGGGCGGAGCCCACCACAACTCCACAAAGCCACTGGAGCCAGACTGCCTCTCTAGATACCTCCTCTCTGGGCAGGGCATCTCTGAAAGAAAGGCCGCAGCCCCAGTCAGGGGCTTATAGATAAAACTCTCATCTCCCTGGTACAGAGCACCTGGGGAAGGGGCAGTTGTGGTGCAACTTCGACAGACTTAAACATTCCTGCCAGCCAGCTCTGAAGAGAGCAGCAGAACTCCCAGCACAGTACTTGAGTTCTGCTAAGGGACAGACTGACTCCTCAAGTGGTCCCTGGCCCCCGTGCCTCCTGACTGGGAGACACATCCCAGCAGGGGTTGACAGACACCTCATAAAGAGAACTCCAGCTGGCATCTGGTGGGCACTCCTCTGGGACGAACATTCCAGAGAAAGGAACATGCAGCAATCTTTGATGTTCTGCAGCCTCGACTGGTGATACTCAGGCAAACGGGGTCTGGAGTAGACCTGCAGCAAACTCCAACAGATCTGCAGCAGAGGGGCCTGACTGTTTGAAGGAAAACTAACAAACGGAAAAGAATAGCATCAACATCAACCAAAAAGACCTCCACACAAAAACCCCATCTGAAGGTCACCAACATCAAAGACCAAAGGTAGATAAATCCAAGACGATGAGGACAAACCAGCACAAAAGTCTGAAAATTCCAAAACCAGAATGCCTCTTCTCCTCCAAAGGACCACAATTCCTAGCCCACAAGGAAACAAAACTGGATGGAGGATGAGTTTGATGAACTGACAGAAGTAGGCTTCAGAAGGTGGGTAATAACCAGCTCCTCCGAGCTAACGGAGCATGTTCTAACACAATGCGAGGAAGCTAGGAACCTTGAAAAAAGGTTAGACGAATTGCGAACTTGAATAATTAGTTTAGAGAAGAACATAAATGATCCGATGTAGCTGAAAAACAGAGCACAAAAACTTCGTGAAGCATACACAAGTATCAATAGCCGAACTGATCAAGCAGGAGAAAGGATATCAGAGATTGAAGATCTACTTAATGAAATAAAGTGTGAAGACAAGATTAGAGAAGAAAGAATTAAAAGGAATGAACACAGCCTCCAAGAAATATGGGACTATGTGAAAACACCAAACCTACCTTTGATTGGTGTACCTGAAAGTAAACGGGAGAATGGAACCAAGTTGGAAAACACTCTTCAGGATATTATCCAGGAGAACTTCCCCAACCTAGCAAGACAGGCCAACATTCAAATTCAGGAAATACAGAGAACACCACAAAGATGCTCCTTGAGAAGAGACACCAAGATATATAATCGTCAGATTCACCAAGGCTGAAATGAAGGAAAAAATGTTAAGGGCAGCCAGAGAGAAAGGTCAGGTTACCCACAAAGGGAAGCCCATCAGACTCACAGCAGATTTCTCTGCAGAAACCCTACAAACCAGAAGAAAGTGGGGACCAATATTCACATTCTTAAAGAAAAGAATTTCAACCTGGAATTTCATATCCAGCCAAACTAAGCTTCATAAGTGAAGGAGAAATAAAATGCTTTACAGACAAGCAAATGCTGAGTTATTTTGTCATCCCCAGGCCTGCCTTACAAGAGCTCCTGAAGGAAGCACTAAATATGGAAAGGAAAAACCGATTCCAGCCACTGCAAAAACATACCAAATTGTAAAGACCATTGGCGCTAACGAGAAACTGCATCAACTATCAGGCAAGATAGCCAGCTAGCATCATGATAACAGGATCAAATTCACACATAACTCATTTTATGAGGCCAGCATCATCCTGATACCAAAACCTGGCAGAGACACAACAACAACAAAAAAGAAAATTTCAGGCCTATATCCCTGATGAATATTGATGCAAAAATCATCAGTGAAATACTGGCAAACTGAATCCAGCAGCACATGAAAAAGCTTATCCACCACAATCGAGTCATCTTCATTCCTGGGATGCAAGGCTGGTTCAACATACACAAATCAATAAATGTAATCCATCACGTAAACAGAAGCAATGACAAAAATCACATGATTATCTCAACAAATGCAGAAAAGGCCTTCAATAAAATTCAGCACCCCTTCATGATAAAAACTCTCAATAAATTAGATATTGATGAGCTCAAAATAATAAGAGCTATTTATGATAAACCCACATCCGATATCACACTGAATGGGCAAAACCTGGAAGCATTCCCTTTGAAAACTGGCACAAGAAAAGGATTCCCTCTCTCACCACTCCTATTCAACATGGTATTGGAAGTTCTGGCCAGGGTAATCAGGCAAGAGAAAGAAAGAAATGATATTCAAACAGTAAGAGAGGAAGTCAAATTGTCTCTGTTTGCAGATGACATGATTGCATATTTAGAAAACCCCATCATCACAGCCCCAAATCTCCTTAAGCTGATAAGCAACTTCAGAAAAATCTCAGGATACAAAATCAATGTGAAAAAATCACAAGCATTCCAACATACCAATAATAGCAGAGAGCCAAATCATGAGTGAACTTCCATTCACAATTGCTACAAAGAGAATAAAATACATAGGAATATAACTCACAAGGGATGTGAAGGACTTCTTCAAGGATAACTACAAACCACTGCTCAAGGAAATAAGAGAGGACACAAACAAATGCAAAAACATTCTATGCTCATGGATAGAAAGAATCAATATCATCAAAATGGCCACGCTGCTCAAAGTAATTTATAGATTCAATGCTGTCCACATCAAGCTACCAGTGACTTTTTTCACAGAATTAAACTACTACTTTAAAAAAAAGAGCCCATATATCCAAGACAATCCTAAGGGAAAAGAACAAAACTGGAGGCATCACACTACCTGATTTCAAACTATATCACAAGACTATTGTAATCAAAACAGAATGGTACTAGTACCAAAACAGATATATAGACCTGTGGAACAGAACGGAGGCCTCAGAAGTAATGCCACACATCTACAACCATCTGATCTTTGACAAACCTGACAAAAACAAGCAATGGAGAAAGGATTCCCTATTTAATAAATGGTGCTGGGAAAACTGGGTAGCCATAAACAGAAAACTGAAACTGGACCCCTTCCTTACATCTTAATACAAAAATTAACTCAAGATGGATTAGAGACTTACACAGAAGTCCTAAAACCATGAAAACCCTAGAAGAAAGCGTAGACAATACCATTCAAGACATAGGCATGGGCAAAGACTTCATGACTATAACACAAAAAGCAATGCAACAAAAGCCAAAATTGACAAATAGGATCTAACTAAACTAAAAGCTTCTTCACAGAAAATAAACTAACGTCACAGTGAACAGGCAACCTACAGAATGGGAGAAATTTTTTTCCATCTATCCATTGGACAAAGGGCTAATATTGAGAATCTACAAGGAACTTAAACAAATTTACAAGAAAAAAAAAATCAAAAAGTGGGCGAAGAAGATGAACAGACACTTGTCAAAAGAAGACCTTTATGCCACCAAGAAACACATGAAAAAAAGCTCATCATCACTGATCATTAGAGAAATGCTAATCAAAACCACAGTGAGATACCATCTCATGCCAGTTAGAATGGAGATCATTAAAAAGCCAGGAAACAACAGATCTTGGAGAGGATGTGGACAAATAGGAATGATTTTACACTGTTGGTGGGAGTCTAAATTAGTTCAACCATTGTAGAAGACAGTATGGTGATTCCTCAAGGATCTAGAACCAGAAATACCATTTGACCCATCTATCACATTACTGGATATATACTCAAAGGATTATAAATCACTCTATTATAAAGACACATGGTCATGTATGTATATCGCAGCACTATTCACAATAGTAAAGACTTGGCACCAAGCCACATACCCATCAATGACAGATTGGATAAAGAAAATGTGGCATATATGCACCATGGAATACTATGCAGCCATAAAAATAGATGAGTTCATGTCCTTTGCAGGGACATGAATGAAGCTGGAAACCATCATTCTCAGTAAACTAAAACAGGAACAGAAAACCAAACACCACATGTTTGTATTCATAAGTGGGAGCCGAACAATGAGAACACATGGACACAGGGAGGGGAATATCACACACTGGGGCCTGTCAGTGGTGGAGGGCTAGGGGAGGAATGGCATGAGGAGAAATACCTAATGTAGATGGTGGCTTGATGGGTGCAGCAAATCACCATGGCATGTGTATATCTATGTAACAAACCTGCACATTCTGCACATGTATCCCACAACTTAAAGTATAATAAAAAAAAAACTAATCATACATTGTTTTGCTATTATTCATCAGAGGTTTTCAAAACAGGTTTAAATATGGGCATCTACAATACTATTCAAATATATATATGCATATTTTAAAATAATATTCCTATAAAGAAATACTTTTATTATTTAAACATTTCAGACACACTTATTTCCCACATAAAACAGTTAAGTAACTAAATATA
>NW_016811928.1:344757-389071 GCF_001698545.2 Rhinopithecus bieti
TTCCCAGGTGAGGCGATGCCTCGCCCTGCTTCAGCTCTCGCTGGTCAGGCTGCAGCAGCTGACCAGCACCGATTGTCCGGCACTCCCTAGTGAGATGACCCCAGTACCTCAGTTGAAAATGCAGAAATCACCAGTCTTCTGTGTCGCTCACGCTGGGATTTGGAGACTGGAGCTGTTCCTATTCGGCCATCTTGCTCCGCCCCATTTTTTTTTTTTTTTTGAGACAGAGTCTCACTCTGTCGCCCAGGCTAGAGTCCAGTGGTACAATCTCGGCTCACTGCATCCTCCACCTCCCAGGTTCAATCAATTCTCCTGCCTCAGCCTCCCGAGTAATTGGGGCTATAGGTGCATGCCACCACACCCAGCTAATTTTTGTATTTTTATTAGAGATAGAGTTTCACTAAGTTGGCCAGACTGGTCTTGAACTCCTGCCCTCAGGTGATCTGCCTGCCTTGGCCTCCCAAAGTGCTAGTATTAAAGGCATGAGTCGCCATGCCCAGCCTACAACTCAAAATTATAATAGGCATTTATTATCAGGCACATTTGTATTTTTAATAATTCAACGATGTTTAATTGCTTTTCTGGAGTAAGGCAATGGGTGGATGGGTTTATTCTTGGGACCATGAGAATGGTGTTTAATAATACCATAACTAAATTACTCAGTAACTACATAACTAAGTACATTTTTCTTCGTGTGTAATGAACTTGAGAAAAAATAATAAATCAAAACAGCAGCTCTAGTGAGGTGCCAAAGGTCAAATATTAAAATACTTCATTTTGTTGGAGGCAATATAATACATGTTGAGTATCCCTTATCCAAAATGCTTGAGATGGAAGTATTTAGGATTTCATATATCTTTTTTTTTTTTTTTTTTTTTTTTTGCAAATTCTGGAATATTTACATTATACTTACCAGTTGAGTGTCCCAAATCTGAAAATCCCAAATCCAAAACCCTCCACTGAGCATTTCCATTGAGTGTCATGTTAGCATTCCAAAAGTTTCAGATTTTCAGATTTGGGATGTCCAACCTGTATCATATTCAACAGTGAAGTAATACGTATTGCATGCAATTGCTTTTGAGGCACAAAACAGACAAAAATCTCTGACCTCATGGGATTTATATTCTAGAAAGTACAGGACAGTCATCTGAGTGGCCTTAGACCAAACCAGTTCTCTCCCATTTCTCACTTGTCTTTCTCAAGGAAAACTATAGAATGTGCTGAGAATGCTGCATCCTGAGATAAGGCAAAATTGACCAGAACATCTGGGGCTCTATTCCTGTCCCTCCTAGAACAGGATATCCTTCCATGCTTTAGCCCACATGTCATTGGACTCCCTAGGTCGAAAGTCCAGGATGAACTGCTTTTGGGGTACCTCAGCTGTGGTATGATGTGGAGCATGTACAGATGAGATTCAATTAAATGGGGCAGCTTTCCTGAGCCCTGGGAAACCAGCCTGCCATGAATCCTAGGCTTCCACAGTCCCTTGCTGCCTACTGATGAGTGATAAAGTTGCTTTGCTTAACTTGTTATGTGATTGTTCTGTCTCACCAGACTCATGCAAGTAGCATAAATTGCAGCCTAAGAAGCATGGGCTGAAGTGGCAGCCAGAACACAGGGAACTTGCTTTACAGCAAAAAAAGAAAACTGTGTTTAAAGTTAAAAGTCAGCAAATTGTATAATCTGTTAGAAGGTTGTGCTACGAATAAAGGAGAAAAAGAAGAGCAAGTTAAGAGGGAATGAGACTATGAAGTGTAGTGTGTGTATTATAGTATTACATACTCAGTGTAGGTCACCCCATTCAGCAGGTGACATCTGAAAGAAATAAAGAGAATTAGCAATGAGGAGATCTAGGAAAAGGGCAATCTGGGGAGAAGAGTTAGTGCAAAGGGCCCAAAACAGGAGCAAGAAAGCCAATGCAGCTGCAGCAGAGTAAGAGGAAGGGAGCAATAGATGAGGTCACAGACATCACAGGAACCAGGTATTTTAGGTCAGAGTTCAATACACTTTTCTAAGAAGAGTCCAACAGTAACTGTTTTAGGCTTTGCAACACACTAGATGTTTGTCGTAACTATTCAATTGCCTATATAGTGTGAAAGTAGCCATAGGTAATAATGCACAAATTAATGTGAGTGGCTATATTCCACTTAACTTTATGGAAACTGAAAGTTACATTTCATATAATTTTCACGTATCATACATTTGCAAAATTCTTTTCAACCATTTAAAACACAATGTCATCCTTAGCTCATGGGCTATTAAATCATGATCGGGAGCCAATTTACTGACACTTAGTGTAAGAAATGGTTGCGCATTGCAAGAACTTTGGTTCTTAGTTTCAGTGAAATGAAGTTTCAGTCTGGGATTTTCAGCAGAATAAAATATGGTAAGTCATATACTTTCAAAAGATTGCTCGGGCTGTGCTATGGTTTGGCTGTATCCCACCTAAATCTCATTTTGAATTGTAGTTTCCATAATCCCCACATGTCCTGGGAGGGACCAGGTGGAGGTAATTGAATCATGAGAAAGTTTCCCACTTCCTGTTCTCATGATAGTGAGTTAGTTCTCATGATAGTGAGTTAGTTCTCATGAAATCTGATTTTTTTTTTTTTTTTCTGAGATGGAGTCTCGCTCTGTGGCCCAGGCTGGAGTGCAGTGGTGTGATCTCGGCTCACTGCAAGCTCCACCTCCCAGGTTCACGCCACTCTCCTGCCTCAGTCTCCCAAGTAGCTGGGACTACAGGCGCACGCCACCACGCCCAGCTAATTTTTTTGTATTTTTTCTATTAGAGAGGGGTTTCACCATGGCCTCGATTTCCTGACTTCGTGATCCGCCCGCGTTGGCCTCCCAAAGTGCTGGGATTACAGGTGTGAGCCACCGCATTCGGCCGAGATCTGAAGGTTTTATAAGGGGCTTCTCTCTTTGCTGGACGCCCATTCTTCTCTCTCCTGCTGCTCTGTGAAAAAGGACATGTTTGCTTCCCCTTCCACCATGATTGTAAGTTTCCAGAGGCCTCCCCAGCCATGCTGAACTATGAGTCAATTAAATCTCTTTCCTTTATAAATTAATCCGTCTCGGATACGTCTTTATTAGCAGCGTGTGAACAGACTAATATAGGCTGGTATGTTAAGAAGAGAGTGTATGGAGTAAGGACCAAAATAGAAAGACCTGGTAAGAGGCCGATAGAAAATTCCAGGCAAGAGATGATGAGAGACTGAGACTGGGATGGTAGCAGTGGAGGTGGAATGAAGATGTCAGATTCTGGACCTGTTTTGAAAAGGCAGTCAGTCATCTTTCCTGACCAATTGTATAAGGGGTATGAAACAAAAAGAGGCCTCAAGGTTGGCTCCTGAGTGACTAGCAAGAATAAATAAAGGCACTGGAAGACGCTAACCCCGTCTTGATGTGATATCAAGCAAAATACTTAACTCTTCCATGACTTAGTTTTCTGAGAGTCAAGTGGGGATTATAATTTGCAGAGCAAGTTGTTGAGCAAAGAACAGGTATTCAATGGTAGCACTACCTGACGTGACATGCCTGGCTCTACGTGCTCATACACTTATCCCCATGAATTCTGCCCCCTAACCCAGGTCCTATCATGGCCTTGTGGGGAAGAACCTGAGTATACCCTGCAGTGCTGCCCAGTACCACGCTGGCCTTACCTTGCAGGACTGCTTCCGAAACTATTTCCATCCAACTCCATGCTTTTAACCACTATGCCATGTTGCTTCCCTGAAAAAAATTATACTTCATTTATCATAAAAATAGACAACAAACCAACAAATGACTTATTTACCTATTAGACACTATCGTAAAGTCAGATATAGTAGATTTCAGGCCTAGGAATTTAAATCTTAGAAAAGAGAAGTAAAAAGCATGAACTAAGCACAGCATTATAATGGACAAGAAACTAAATGTGGAATATGAACATGGTAACAAGTGTACATGGGCAAGAAATTTAGGGAAAAAAATTTAAGAAAAAATATCATTGAATTTTGATTATCCATGAAAACAACTTCTGCTACATAGGAAGATGGAAAAATACGAATTCACTCATTCATTTGAAAAATATTTTGGAGTGTCAACAACCATTGCTAAAACTATAAATATATGAGACTAAGGTAGATATGGCGTCTGCCCTCTTGGAGAACCCATCCTTTGTGATTGTGATTAACAATTGCAATCACATTCTGATTAACCAGGACTATTTTCAGTGGGGTTAAGAGACCCTCTGTATTTCTTTTTTCTTTTTCTTTTTTTTTTCTTTTTTTGAGACAGAGTCTTGCCTGAGTAGCTGGGACTACAGACCCGCCACCACGCCCAGCTAATTTTTTTGTATTTTTAGTAGAGACGGGGTTTCACCATGTTAGCCAGGATGGTCTCGATCTCCTGACCTCGTGATCAGCCCGCCTCGGCCTCCCAAATTGCTGGGATTACAGGCATGAGACACCACGCCCGGCCAAGACACTCTGTATTTCTAGGAAATAATTCAAATTACAGAAACATAATTCAATCCCAAATTTTGGGTCTGTTAATTTTAATGGGGTTTATAAAAGGAAGAAGAGAGATCAGGTGCAGTGACTCACGCCTGTAATTCTGGCACTTTGGGGGGCCAAGGCAGGCAGATGGCCTGAGGTCAGGAGTTCTAGAGCAGCCTGGACAACATGGTGAAACCCTGTTTCTACTAAAAATACAAAAATTAGCCAGGCGTGGTGGCAGGCACCTGTAATCCAAGCTACCCAGAAGGCTGAGGCAGGAGAATCACTGGAACCCGGGAGGCGGAGGCTGCAGTGAGCCAAGATGACACCACTGCATTCCAGCCTGGGTGACAGAGTGAGACTCTGTAAAAAAGTAAAATAAAATAATAATAATAATAATTATTATTATTATTATTTAAAAAATAAAGAAAGGAAGATGAGAACAGTAAATATTAAAGGTATTTGATTCTTATTATTCATCTCTCAGACTTAAATGACTATCTATAATAGGGTGCTGCTATCTATTTATAAGAGGGTGCTGCTCTCTTCAGTGTGTGCCCCAGACATCAGCACCCTTGGAAGGAGATCAGGAGGCAGAGGAGAAGAGAAAATAAACCAGCAAGCTCAGTTATAACAAAGAAATATTTCTCTCAGAGGGCTTGTACTGATCAGGCTAAATTTGTTTAATAATAGAAAATAGAAACACCAATGTAAGAGAATGTATGTCAAAAAACATGAGAATGCTATGAAGTATATAGAAATATTCTTGTGTAAGGAATGTTGTACATTTTTTACTTATTAATAATCAAAATATGTAGATGTGTGCATGAATATTGACAAGAAAAATGTAAATATCTTGAAGGAGAATATCACATCAGAGGCAGGTCTATTGTGGAGATATTCATAGTTCCAGCTAAATTCTTCGTATTTTCCTTAAAATCCCAGATCCAGAGCCTGGCGCATATCCTGGCTTTTGGTAGTGCTGTCACCCCTGTGCACCTAGCATTGCCTGCTGCTTAGTGACAGCGTCTCCTTGATGAGCAGGCTGGGGCCAGTCCCAGGCAGCTCCCCTTTCAGCCTGACAGCTGCATATCCCAGGTGGTCTGACATTTGAGATGGAGGCTGTGGGTAAGATTGAAGGTGTTTTAGGGGAGAAGTAGGCTGTGAATAACACCAAGACTTCATCCAGATGGAATCACTCATGAGACAACCTGAGATACTCTATTACTGTCCATATGTCTTCCAGGTCTCCAAAGGCCAGACTCCATTGATTTATTAGAAACCCACTATTTATGCTTTTGGCTCATCTAACAGCAGACTACAGTAAAGGATTTATCAGAGATACTGCTGTTTCTGTCAGTTATTAGAATTTTATACGTTCTTTAAATAAAACAGCCTCCATAAATATCCTAGTAAACATCAGACAATAAAGTAAATATTTGGGGGTGAGATTCAGTGTATTTCCTTTTAACATACACTACCTTTTTACAAGTTTCCTTCTGAGAGCAGCCTCATGGCAAAACCCTTTATAGAACGCACCTATTTTAAGTAAATAAATAGATATGTGACTCCAAAGAAATCCAAATTACAAGATCTAACTATGTGAGTGGTTGTGCTTAAACACAATTTTCCCTTGCAGATAAAGTTCAGAAGAATTATTTCATTGTTTTACCAGCACAAACAGTTGTTATTAGTGTATCTTATTTATAAATGGTCCTTTGAAGGACTACAGTAATATAGCAAAATATCAGTTATTCCATCACACTGGTGAATTTAATGAACCTGAAGGTGTGTGTTATTTTAGCACTTGCTGTAGCTCTTGTGAAAACCCAGTGGTGCTAAAATCTGTAAACCTGTCATTGCTTAAGTAATAACCTTGTTAAAAGCATCTTCATTTAACTTACTTTAGCTGCTGCAGGATGCAGGTTTTATTTTATCGGTGTAGAGAGTAGGTGTTTCAAACTCAAACCACTTATTGTAAATATAATTAATTGCAGTTTATTAATTTATTCTCAGTGTTATTGCTTTTATTTTAACACTTAGTTTAAATTAAATATTGTCTGGAATCTAGTACCCATTTTCAATTTTTTACAAACTGAATTTATATTGAATTTCTGTGGTTAAGAGAGTAAATTTTAGTCTGTACCAATGAAAATGTTCGTTTTCATCTTTACTACTCCTTTATGTGAAGCACAACAGCCTCTTCCCCTCAACTCTGCTGTATACAACATGGATGAAAAAATAGTACATTTTCGTTAATCTGCTTGGAATGGATTTGAGTTCGTTCTTGCCTTTTAAAAATATGAAGAAAATTGCACGTTGGTAGGTGTTCAGAATTATCAATTAATTTCTACAAGAACATATCTATAATTATTGAAATTCTAGCAATAAAAATGGAAAGTCAGGCAGGGCACGGTGGCTCACGCCTGTATCTCAGCATTTTGAGAGGCCAAGGCAGGCGGATCACCTGAAGTTGGGAGTTCGAGACCAGTGACCAAAATGGAGAAACCCTGTCTCTACTAAAAATATAAAAAAATTAGCCAGGCGTGGTGATGCATGCCTATAATCCCAGCTACTGGAGAAGCTGAGTCAGGAGAATCGCTTGAACCCAGGAGGCAGAGGTTGTGGTAAGCCAAGATCATGCCATTGCATTCTAGTCTGAGTCACAAGAGTGAAACTCTGTCTCAAAACAAACAAACAAAAAAAAGTCCTTCCTATTCAGAACTCATTGAAAAGGGAGAGAGAGAGAAAGGAGAAAGAAAGAAAGAGAATAAGAGAGGTGAAGAAAGAAAAATAAGAGAGAGACAGAATGAAAACAGATAAAAACTGTAATTTGTATTTACAGTGACAGCCTTAAAGCAAAACAAACTTTCCTTGATCACCTGGACAGGCCAACAGCAAGGTATGTAATAAATGCTATGTGTTATCAACCACTTTGAAATCCTTGGCCGACTGCAATAATTGTCAGTGAATGCTGATAGGTGTCATATAACCACACCTACAAAAAACATTATGAAAGGTGTTGGTGTTTAATCACTGTTTCAATGCTGAGTGAAATTAGTTAAACAAATACTAGCCTGAGTGGTAGGTTAAGATTTATATCAAATTTATTTTCCCTAAAAGATATAAATAAAATTGCAGAATAGGAATTTTATAATAGTCCCATGTGAGAGTAAATTGAAACTTTCAAGGTCAGTTTGTTTAGGAATCTACTATTGTTAATAAAACATTTTATAAAATCATGAAATTTCTTTGTATTTATGTTAATGTCTCAGAAAGTTTAGTCAATGTTGTTTATCTCTTTTAAAAATCTCCAATTTAACTTGAATTTTGGTGCTTTAAAATATAATAATCAAACAGATTATTATTACAATATCCAAGACATTTTTTGTAAAATAAAAAAGTATAATACTGATATTTATCATTCCTTTCCAGTCCTTTAATTATAATGTTGATTTTAAATCTGGGGGGTGGAGGAGGTAAAGAGAAGACATATATCAAGAACTAAAGCAATTTCTTGGGTTATCTTTAAAGTTAAAAACAATACTAACTCAACATTGCTCTCTATTATTTTGTTTTGTGATAATTTTAGAGTTATTAGGGCTCAGATTGTTTGAAGCATGGGTTATTCAAATAATATGGGTTCTTAAAATATGTAGTGACAAAAACATTTCAAAATTGCATACATATAATTTCTGTAATTATCAGTCTTTTTGTAATGTATCTACTTTCAGAAACTTATTTTTTGTAATTCAGTTAATGTTTGTATGCTTTGAACAAATGGCATTTTAAATCAGAATATTAAACAACCCTGTTAATTTTTGTTTGGCCTGACAGTTAGTATAGTTTCTAAACAATAGCCGGACAAGAGATTATACAATTGTATCACTCAATAAGATACACTTTAAATATATATTAAAGTTAGAAGAATTTAATGAAATTCACACTTTATCAAGGATTTTTTTAATTAAATCTATTGGTTGTTAGTATCTGTGAACTCTTAAGAATAAACACCTGCGGTGTTTTATTATGTAAAAAGGTGGTTTAATTGCATCATATTTATCGCAGACAAATCAAGCCCTATTCAGAAGATAATAATGACACAGTAATTGGATCAGTAATTGGTTCAGGATGATTCAATATTGTACTAATAATCATAAATACTGCTGTCTTCTGCTTTGATACAGGGCTGACATGCTAATATAGATTGGATTTGGAGCAATAAATATTAGTGAACTGGATCTATTATTAATGTCTGAATCCTTAGTTTGGCTATGCTAGCCAGAAACAGGTACAAAACAGATGTACCACTTGAAAACATATATATTCTAAATTATAATATGAATTTAGTCACTGTACTTTGTTGGCTTTTCTTAACCAGGGTATCTTTGAAATGAGTATCTTCAAAATATAGAAAAGGAGAGGAGTAGAAATAAAGAATGTTCTTCACTTTCCTTATGAAAATGATCATTTTGTGGAAGTAATATAGTTTTTACATTTGATTGAGCCAAGTTGCCATGGCTGATGTGACATGGTGACCTGGTGGGCAAAATTATTCACGTGCCAGTCATGTAATGATGGATAAGAAAATCATTCCCATTACCACACTGTGTTCAGCAGACACTTGGCGGTTAAACAGAACTATTTCTTAGCCAGTGTGGTGGCAGCCTTTCACTGAGAGCCAAAGGAGGGGGAGGCTCATTATAAAGGAAACAATGATCCTTATTCACTCAACATGGAAACCTGCCTTACAAGGGCACATTGGACAGCTCTGGGCTGGAACAAAAATGGCATATTCCCTTTTATCAATGGAACAGAAACCCAGGATCAACATGCCTGGCTTGGAATGCTGCCTACTGGTGAGAGAAATGGACATATTCAGGCATTTGTTTATTTATGATAATTTCTGTGTATGAGGGGAGGGTGCTTACTGTCTACCCCCACCCAACCCTGGAATTGGCTTGTTTTGTGGACGTAAAGAGGAGCAACTCCCAAGTGCCAATAAAAAACCTAATTATGCAGTTATAACTCTAAAGTTGTAAAACCAATTAGAAGTGTATTATTTACCTTGGAATCAGATAAAATTTTTTCCATTATTCTTAACTAAACATAGGATAATGGTATGCACAAAACCTCTGCACATGACTAAAAGAATGCCATGGGGTATGGAACTGCTGCTTTCTGGCAACGAACCCCAAACATAAGTGATGCATTTCCTAAGAGCAACCGAGAGACTGATGGGATCCATACAGAAGATTTTGGTTATCCTGTAACTCATCTCATGCCTTGGGATTTTGTTCATTACAAATTGAGAATTTGAAATGGAGTTTACTCTCCAAAGGTCATTATAAAGAAAATGAATATAAAGCTTATGAAACCTATGATTTATACAAATGCTCAAGGATGAGTATTGAATTCTTTCATATAATTTATCTCTGTACTAATTATTAAAGAACCTTTGAAGGTAGGCAGAAGGTCAAGTGATTACTTTCTCATTGCCAAAGTCAGCCAGGAAGCACCAGTCGATGAACAGTGTGTTGGAAGGAAAAAGAGCCAGAGCATACTGTATCAGTGAGATTTTGAACAACCCAGTGATTCCCATTCAAGGGAATGGGCTTCAACCTATTCTGGTGTTCTCAACACTCCCTCCTTATGCAAGGTATGGATGCCACAATTTTCTCAGCATAAGCTCGGTTGAATCTCTCTAATGGCATCTATGTTGGCCCTATTTTCTACATAGGCATAGAGGGATGTCTTCATCATTTGCAGGAGTCTGGGGTTACTGCCAAGGGCAGTGATCCAACTACACAGGCAAGGAAAACAGATAATCTATTTCGCTTCCTGAATCAGCACTGCATCCAGTAACACCTGAGCAGTGAAAATCCTGTGGTGTCTTCATTCAAGAGCCAGGAAATTCCACGTGTTTGTGGAATCAAGTTCTCTCCTAAGTGGAGTGACTATTTATTTTTAAGTATCCATGAACGGAAATCTGCAGTCAAATAGCAGCCAGGCAGTCGCACATTCACCATGTACCTACGCCCCAGTGGCTCCAGCTCTGAACCAACTGCTCAGGAATTATATGATAGCTAATTCACCGGGTGCTATGTCTCCCTGAAATTCTACGTATAGTTGTGGTTCACTGGTTTAGTGACGTGAATGAAGGGAATTTAGTGTACTTCAAATCTCTCATTACACCTTAATTAGGACCCCAGCTAGAAATATCAATGTTTGAACAACTGTAGCAGACAAGGTTTCTTTTCTTTCTTTAATCGCATATTGTAAAGCAGATTGAAGTAGTTTATCAATGTTTTCTTTTGTTTTTCTCCCGATGCAGAATCTATAGCCAAATAGATTAACATAAACACTAACGCTGTGGTTTTTTCAGTTTTAATCCTTAGCTCAGTCAGCAACTCTCAGTCAGAGAAATAAACGATAACAGTTATTATAGAAAATATGCTATTAAGAATCAGCAATTTCATAATTGTTTTTTATTGTCTTTTGTTTCTGTGTTTTTCTGTTTTTTTTTTTAACAGAAATCATGCCACTGAAACAAATTTTACCCTTTTTTGTTTGTTAGTAAATTTCCAGATTTTTTAAAATTCCACATTCATTTTGATCTTAAAAACTTGTCCTAGAACCAACAATTACCAGTGATCTTAACTTGGGGCACCTGTGTAAACTCCGCTGCAATAAAGCTTTATTGTTGGAAACTCATTGTAATGCATGTAGCATCTACACCATAAATAATTTTAAAAATTAGCTTGTAGGTGTCAGTATAGCAACAGTCTTTACAACAAACTAGGTGAAACACCTCATTTTACCTATTTATTTAAATATTTACCTTCCTAATAAATAAATTAACAATATATTTCTAATTAAAACAAAATACAATTAAACTACAACTTTTAAAATCCACCTTTAAATCAAAGAATGAAGACAAACAATACTAAAATTTAATCTCTCCTTTGGGGCAGGAGACAGCTTACAGGTCTAGTCAGCCAGCTAAATGACAGTCAGAAAAGATCATGTGACGGGGATCTAAAAACTAATTAATCTCCATAAAGCTGTAAGTGAGGTAGGTAGGATGACTTGAAATCTGATTACATTATCACATTTAAGGGAAGAAAATGCAGCATGTATTTTTCATGTTGATTTTAACCACCTGAGCCCATAATGACGTTTTGTACCTTGAAAGAAAACTCATCTTTCATCCATATTTAAAAAGAACTACAAAGATGCTACTATCATTAGTACTTGATTTACGCGTTTGGTATAAATACTATGAAAATGAATCATGTTGGATGCCTTTATAAAGTTTTCAGGAATAAGTAATTCTTTGAAAAGTAGATTCACTATAAAAAGCTAGCCATAAATCCAAAGATTAAAAGAAATTGACAAAGATATTTAAAGGAAATAATAATTTTACCATTCCCATCCCTACCTCCATAAAAAGCAAATGATTTGGTAGTATATTTTGGCTATTGAACATTTATGGACTGAATTTTTATTAGTTCTAAAGTTAAAATGCTATTCAAAATAATTCCAAAATTGATTAAAATATGATATTCTCTATAGCTTCCATTATTCTAGTCACACACAACTCATGTAAACAGTGTGAATGTTAGAAGGATTCATTCAGAACTCCTTGAAATTGTACTGAATATTTCACATTGAATTCTTTTTCTATTGTTTTAATATTTAAGTAAAAAAGTCTTCCATAATGATTCTTGGAACTCTGCCTTATCTGCAAGAGAAGAATAAGGAGTCTAGAATAAAAATTTGAAACATTACATTGGAATGCCCTAAAAATAATCCTTATTAGACAGGAATGATCCCTGAAAGGAGAGAGTGTGTATGTGTGTGTGTGTGTGTGTTTGTGGGTATATTGTGTGTGTCAGTCTATGTGTATGTCAGAGAGACGAGAGAGAGATTTGGCGTTCTAGTAATAAACATTATTAACTACAGATTATGTAAATCTTACTATGTAAAAATATCATTTAAGAAAATATTGAAAGTGCTATATCTGAGTAGAGACTCAAGCCAGAAAAAAATATTGCTGGCAGGTAATTCATTGTATATTGAACACAAAGGGAAGATGACAAAATACATTCTATAATTTGTTTTATGAAAATGATAATTATTTTTCCCATAATAATATTAACAAATGTATAAGGAGACTAGATCATAAAAATAGAGTACTTCTCACTGAAGATCTGAAAGCACTTTATAGATGAAGGGCTTTTTTCTGCTGTATTTTACATGAGCAAAGTTTTCATGAATTAAGATATATTCACTATTTTAGGACAAAAGTATTATTTTCATTCTGGCAAAATAATAAAGGCTACTCAATTTTTCCCAGTGTGCAAACTGCAGAAGAATCTCAAGGGTAGTATCATTTGAGATTCAAAAGACAAGACTTTTTGCCCCTTCATTTCTCTGTTCTCTACTCCCATTAAGGTGAATGTGCAGGCATACAGATAGGTGCACTCCCGGAGATATGCTCCTGTGCAGAGTCAGATGAGGAGAGGCTGGAAAGCTCCAGAGGTTGTTGAACTGGGCAAAGTGAGAGAAAACCCCCAGGATATCTTTTCAGGAAGGGGAGCCACTCCATCTTTTCTGACCTCTGCCTTCACACCCATCTAATCTCTTCTATATCCCTTCCTATTATCCTCTATCTTTCCACTTTACCCTTTAGATACAGAGTATGGAAAACATTTTCCCTGACCTGAATAAGCATTCACCAGAAGCTACTTCCTGAGGTCAGTGAATATTTTAGACCTTAAAAGCACTGTTATTGTAACTTTCTGACTATGAGTGATGATATTAGTTCAAATATTATCACAATTATTTAGGATTAAGTTCCTACTACTTACATATCTCAGGTATATATTTCCAATCATTGATGATTTAAAGCATTAAGAGAGGACTCTTACCAATAGATAACTAATAAATATCCATGGTTAAAGCTAAAAGGAGGTAAAACAAAAACTATGACACTGTAGGGTATTCTAACAGTTTGTGCCAAGAATTTATAAAATGTTCTCTGTATGAAGTAATTTAGAAAAAATTCCTTTTAAAATTATTCTATAGAATGTTTAGTGGGATGCAGGGGTATACCTGAGGTATAAGACATCATTCCATCAAATACTAAATTTTAACCAGAATTGTGGTCTATCATATAATGAATCACAAAGGTCTGATCATTTCCACCAACTGTGTACTGCAGAAAAATTTTATGAGCCTATACACAGTCAACATAATCAAATAGACAAAGCTTGTCACTCAAGGTTTTAAAAAGAATAGATTAAAAGGAAAAAAGACAATGAAGCAGTCAAAGGAAAAGCTGATGTAATTCACAACTCTGATACCTTTCTCTAAACTTTTACCTTTACTTGTGATATTACAGAACTACTCAGCCATTTTAGAAATTCTGAGATCCGAAATGTGTCAACAATATAACATGCTTTATAAGCTGCTTTAAAGTACACCCTCAAAAGCTTACTTTTCTACAGCAGTAATTTGTATACATGGTATAAATTGTCAACCCTTCTGCAATCTTGAGCCAAATTTTGTTTTGGTTGTGAAATTTAGGTTCCTTCTTTATTTTCTTCTTTTCCTTCCTTTCTGTCTGACAAGGTATTACCTAACACATCTAAATTTTGGATGTAAATTGAGACCTAGTGTGACAATTGAGAGACAGGTTTATGAACCACCAACACTCCTAATTGGTAGTTTGATTTGAGTGTTTATTTCTTTATGCACTTATTTACTTATTTGTTCATTTACTTAGGGATAGAACATTAGATAAAAATCCATTTGAAAATACTTTAATGAGAAAGATGGTGAGCAAATTCTCCTTTAATATAAAAGCCACTTCAACTATTAATCATGATTACAGAAAACTCCCATTGTGACAGAATATCATTTAATTTCCAAAAACTAGAGGCAGTAACAGCACACATTTTTTTAAGCTCCGCTATGGTAATAATTTTGTGTAACGAAATATTGTACAACCTAGTCTTTGAAAGAGCTTAAATTACCAATCAAATGTACATAACCTATTTCATTTGTTAGGGTCTTGATTTTATATATTATTTTGGCTTTGTTTGAACAAATACACTTGGCCATAATGAAAATAAACCTGCTGAAGTCTCCGAGGTCTGAAACAAGATATAACACATTTCTGCACCACAGGGTGGGCTCATGGGATACCTACTGAGAAAATGCATGCCCACTGAGCATGCCCAGACTATTAAAATGAATTGACATGTTAATGCTGACAGGAAAAGAGCACAAGAGAGCTTGCTAAATTACTGCTCAGTCAGGCACTAGGAATTCCTGAGTGGCTAAGTCCGGAGCAAAACCCACAGCAAGCACAACAACAACAAGAAAACTTTATTGTCAAATGCTCTCAAACAAACAAACACTAACAGGGTTGTCATGTTAGTAATCCACCTACCCATAAATCATATGGATTTTAATCATACCTGCCACCTTAGCTGCTTATCCCCAGAGAAATTGTTTTCTTTTTGCTTCCTCCTTCATTCGCTTTCAATTATCTGGAAGCTGTTTCACTTGTTTATTTATTTATCTAAAGTTCACATACAGTATGCACGCACAAATTTTCTCCAGGGGTCCAGGACCAGGCAGATCATACACAAGGATGCAGTGGCGCAAAGCAGCTAACAGCTCAGATGAATGTACTCCATCTCAAAAACCTGCTTTGGACCATGATGACAAGGAAAGGGGAGGACAGAAAGTAATTTGTGTGTGTACAATGATTGATTATGGTTTAATATGTAGGCATTTCACCTTAAGACCACTCTAGGTAGACTTAAAGAATGATGGAACAGGAAGTCCATCCGGTTTTTGATAAGCAAAGAAGAAAAAACTGCTTTTGCACATTTAAGTCATTAGTTTTTTCTTGGTGGAATAAAGTTTATTTGCTTTTAAACACATATATTTGATCAGTCTACTTCCTGCATCTAATAATTGTTCAAATTCTTAAATGTTAGGGTGAACATAAATAAGGGACTTTCAGAACTGGGCAGACAGAGAGGGAGAGAAAGGAAACTACATGTTTCATATGAAATTATCCAATCTTGCCATCATGCTGTCTTATTCCCATAAACAACTTGAGAAAGTAATACCAATTTGACTACTCAGGAAATAAGTAGTGCACTGTTCATGACCTTTACTCAGCTCCAGGAGGTGAAAGAGTAACATAGATGCATCATGATGTCCCTATTCTTTAGACACAAAAATCATTTTCATGAGACAAAAGTGGGTCATAAATAGATGTTAGGGGAAATTCAACAGAGAACTTTTGCTTTATTATATCTGTCAGATTAAAGGGTTTTTGATCCTCTGAGTGTGAGTGTGTGTGTGTGTGGTGTGTGTGTGCAAGTTGTGATGCCTTTTATGCATATTCTGATCTATACTTGCCATGCTGTGTATTAGCTCCATCTCTAAATATGATCTGTTTAGAACACCCAGAGAAATGAAAAGGATCACATGGAGTTTGACATTTTGCAAAATGAAAGAATAATGGATTTATTATATTGTATGTTTTTTTCCTTTTAATAAAAATGTCTAACTGACCCTTGGGAAGCTGGGCTGGAAGTTTAGAAGTCTGAATCATTTTTCTTCTTTATACTAAAACAGTATAAGAATGTAATTTCTTCAGTTTCATATTTTTTTGATATTTTGGTAAATTTGAGTTATTCTCACTCAAAAATCATAAACTAAATAATCTACATTTATCCTTAAGTAATTTGTGTCTTATATCGACTTAGAATGTTATATTCATATGCCCAGATAATCAAATCCCCCTACTTTATTTGCTTTTACATTTTCCTTCTTATGACTGTGACTATGGACATGCCACAAAATGCGAAAAGCATTTGGCCTTTGACCTCAAGTCTGAACAGATAAATAATCTGTATCATATTGGATAAAAAGTTTTAGTCTTCCAAACTTAAATAAATATTTCTGAGTGGAATATAAATCATTCAGTCACACTTCATAGATACTTTATTTTATATACCTATCTTTTAGAATTTCTTACCATAATATTATATTTACTCTTCCCTTAAAATTTATACTCATTAATCTATTCAACAATTACTTATTGAACATCTAATATGTATCAAGTAGATACCATATCAGAGTGCTTTAGGTGACATATCCCTTAATTGGTAGATAGAGCTATATCTATCTCATTTCAAAAATGTAACATCAAAGTCTAAAATTAGATTATAACTGTACATGGTTTAGATGCATCAAAATATCCAAAAGATGCCCATAACTTTATACCAACAAAAAATGGCCAACAGGATTTTGGTTGTTCAAGTCTCTATTGATCTCTCTGCATCTTATGAGTGAGAAGAGAAGGTAGCCTAACGCAGAATATAGAGCAGCACAGAATTGTAAGAATCCCCATAAAGACTGAGAGGGAAGAGTCAGAGAGGTTGATGAACTTAGGAGAATGTGAAAAGGGAAGAGAATATTTCAGGAAAGAGAATCCAAGGCTGTCCAAATGTCAAACAAATGTCAACTAAAAAGAGGCTTTGGTTTAGTAAAAAGATGTCATTGTTGACGTTGCAGGCCTGGTAGAGTGGGAGTCCGATTGCAGTGACTTTAGAAGTAAATAGAAGAAGAAAATGAAAAGGCAACCAGGGCAGAAAGAAAATATTTTAAAGAGTTTTTGCAGTGACGGGGAGAACAGAGAGATAAGGCTGTAGCTAGAACAGGGATCTGAAGTGAATGGAGGCAAGTGTTCAGGGACACCACGCTACAACTACTTACAACATAGTTTGTGTCTGGCTGTCTCTGGAGTTGTGCAGTGCACAGACAATGGAGCTTTATAAGGTGGCACTGTTATTTATTCATTTTCAAAATAATGGAACTTTGAGAGAGAACTTTGTTATGTTTAAGTGATTATGCAAAGTGGCCAATAGCGAAAAAAAGACTAGAGATATGGGGAAAGAAAGAGAGATTCAGAACTAGTGTAACAAAGGATTGGCCACAGGGGCACGGCTGATGGTATCCCCCCCCCCCCTTTTTTTTTTTTGTAGTTAAGTGTGATTCAGGGTCGTTGTGTCACCTGTCTTCCATGGATGTACAAGTGGCCAGGGTACATAAAACAGCCCTGCCACACCCTCACCAAGTCACTCTTTACCATTATAAATTTTATCTTTTCTACTATCAGCATGTGACATTACTTATTTGAAGTAGGAAAAAGAAATTCTATTTTTCACTATTGTACCCCTAGCTCCCAGAATACTGCCCACAGGAGGTGCTCAATAAATATTTATGGATTTTCAGTGATTTTATAATACAATTATTTTTAAAATTGTGCTATGTTCTTGAAGAGGATATTATTGTTTGTCCAAGCAACAGCAAATTCCCCTTTTTCCTCATGTTGTTGGATCTAAATTTTATTAATGTGTGTCCACTTCTTCTTCCCCAGCAACTCAGGAGAATCATAGTTGGTCTTAGCAGCTTGTGACTGTTTTGTCGGTCTGCTTGCCAGGGAATAATTTTATGGTGGGCATGTGACCCAGGCCTGGCCAATGAGATATACGAAAGGATTATCTTAGGGGACTCTAATAAATGTTTCCTCACTGATAAAAGAAACAGTAAAAGAAATAGCTTCTCATTTTCTGCTCTACATCATTTTATCTTTATTTTATACCTGGATCTAGGGCACCCATCTTATAAGCATGAAAAGAGCCAGTGTAAAGAATAAATTAACTTGCTTAGTAGAGAAGAAAGATTTGGGTTATTGAACAAGTTAACCATGACTTTCATTTACTCATGCATCTGAGTAGCAGTCCTACCCCATGAAGTCTCAGGAGACAGTAGAGATGACTGCCATAATCTCTAATTTCAGAAGCTTACAAACTCCTGACCTTGAAGACAACATGTCCATGTACAGGTGAGAGGACACAAAAACAGATTAACAAACAAACACGTATTTGTAATCTAGAGGCTTGCCTGAGGACAGGCCCACTTAGAACTTGATTGAAAATGTTGAAAGAATTCATTTTCATGTGACTCTAAGACTCATGGCAGGGTGCTTATGCAAAATCAGCATCATAGAGAGATTTCCAGCAGGACAGTTCTTATATAATGGAACATTATCTTGGGAGTGATGTTCTATCACCTTGTATATATTCTATTAATTAGAAGCAAATTACCAGCCCTATCCACACTCTAAGGGAAGGGATTATACAGAGGCATGAAAGTGAAGACCTTCAGGGCCATTTTAGCTTCCATCTACTGCAGTCTACCCTCTAGCCACCAACGATTAATGTCTCTCCCACATGCAAACTAAATTCACCCCCTCCCAAATTTCCTGAGTCTCATCCCATTATAGAACCAGCTCAACATTCAAAATCTCATCATTTAAATCAGGTCTAGGTAAAAATGAGGTTTCTGGCGATAATCTGTTAAGTATAGCTAGCTCCTGAGGCACGATTCCTCTCCATCTGTGATCTTGTGAAACTAAAGACACAAGTTATCTGCCTTCAACAAACTCAATATAAATTCATGGGACAGACCAAAAATAACATCTATAGACAGTCCAGTTCAAAAAGGGGGGAAATGAAAGATAAAAGGAAGTCACTGCTGCATGTCAGCCGTGATATCCAGCCAGGCAAAGGTCTGATTTCTGGAAGAGGTTTCGAGACCTAAGGACAATTCCATGAGGCTCTAGGCTCCTCCTTCTTGGTTCTTGGTTCTGCTTTCTGAGTCACCCTTCTTTTTTCATAAAAGGTAGCAGCTGAGTAGTTTTATCAGTATTTCCTGCCAGTAGAATTTTGGGAGTTTGACAGCCTCCTTTCACATGTACTCTGTCCTTTTTAGTCCAAGCTGGTAGCACCTTCATTGAAACCATTATCTCAAGTACTTTGTGGGTCTCCTGTGGATTTTAAAGGGGTTCACTCCATTAGACAAAAGCCAGGCCCACAGATCTTTTTGAGTAAATCCCTTCTCTTCCTTGGCATCCTGCTAAAATCACTAAAGCACACCACTATTTACTCAGTGGAATCTTTACGGTTTGACTGGGAGAATCTGTGAGGCACAGGCTTAATCTCTTGAAAGAGGCCTTTGCGTTACTGAATACCCTAACCTTTCAATCTTTCTGAGGCTTTAGTAAAAGACTGTAGAGTCACATCCTCTGCTTTCTCTCCAGAGCAAGCTTTCTTGACAGCGAATCCCTTAATTTTAATTTTTTTTTTTTTTTTTTTTTTTTTTTTTTTTGCCATCTGGAGAGACTGAGAATTTTCAAAATCATCAAGTCCTGGTTCCTTTTTTTAGTAGTTCTGTCCTCAATTTATCTCTCTTCTCTCACATTTTACTATAATCAGCAAGAATAAACAAGGCAGCACCTTCAACACTTAGCTTGGAAATCAGCTATATGACCACATGCATCACTAAAAAGTTCTGCTTTCCGTGTAACCGTAGGAGACAATTTTGCTAATTTTTCTGCCACTCTATGACAAAGATCCTTCTTCCTCCAATTGTCGATAAAATGCTCATCACTTTATTTTTCAGCTCTCATTGACAGTGTCTTTAATATCCAGGTTTCTGCTAATAAACTGTTCAGGACTAGGCCTTTTATTTATTATTTATTATTTATTATTATTTTTTTTAATTTTTTTGAGACAGAGTCTTGCTCTTTCTCCCAGGCTGGAGTGCAGTGGTGCGATCTCAGCTCACTGCAACCTCCGCCTCCAGGGTTCAAGCAATTCTCCTGCCACAGCCTCCCGAGTAGCTGGGATTACAGGTGCACACCACCATGCCCGGCTAATTTTTTGTATTTTAGTAGAGAGGGGGTTTCACCATGTTGGTCAGACTGGTCTCGAATTCCTGAGCTCAGGAAATCCGCCCACCTCTGCCTCCTAAATTGCTGGGATTACAGGCGTGAGCCACCGTGCCCAGCCCTATCTAGGCATTTTCTGCTGTGTTTCTCAAAATTTCCCCTGCCTGCACCCACAGCCTGGTTCCAAAGCCACTATCAGAGTTTAAGTATTAGTTTTCCATACTATGTAACAAATTATCCTAAAACAATACATATGTATTACCTCACTATTTCCGCAGGTCAGGAGTCCGGGCACAGCTTGACAGAGTCCTCTGCTAAGGACTACAATCAAGGTGTTGGCTGTGACTGGGATTCTCATCTGGAGGCTTGACAGAAGAAGAATCAGCTTCCAAGGTCACTCAGATTGCTGGCAGAATTCATTTTCTTGTACCTACAAGGCTGAGGGAGCTGGCTTCTTGCTGGTCATTTCCTGGAGGCCTCCCTCAGCTCCTTACCATCTGGGCCTCCTAGCATGGCCACTTCACTTTTTCTGTCAATAAGAGAGACAGAAAATCTCTAGAACAAGACAGGTTATTTTATCAGGGACATAATCATGAAGTGATGAAGTGACTCCTATCACCTTTGCTATATTCTATAGATTAGAATCAAGTCAAATTTCCCACCCAAGGGGAGGGTATGATACAAAAGGCATAATATAGAAAGGTGAGTGGTAGGAGCTAATTAATGCCCTCTTCTCCACAACCCACAAATTTATATGTCAAAGCCCTAACCCACTGTACCTCAGAATGTGATTGTATTTGGAGATAAGGTACTTTCGTCTGAATGTTTGTATACCCACAACATTCATATATTGAAACCTACTCACCAAGGTGATGATATTAGGGCATGGGACCTTTGGGAGATGATTAGGTCACGAGGGCTCTGCTCTTGTGAATGAGACTGCTGTCCCGATAAAAGAGGCCCCAGAGAGATGCCTCATCCTTTCACCTTGTAAGGACACATGAAAGGGCATCATCTTTGAAGCAGAGTGAGCCCTCACCAGACACTGACTCTGCCGGTGCCTTCATTTTGAACTTCCCAGTTTCTAGAATTATGAGCAATAAGTTTCTGATGTTTATAAATTACCCAGTCTAAGGTATTTTGTTATATTAACTTAATCAAACTCAGATATAAAGTCTTTAAACAGATAATTAAGTTAAAATGGGGTCATTAGGGCAGGCCCTAATACAACGATGGATGCTCTTATAAGAAGAAATTCTGTAATCCCAGCACTTTGGGAGGCCGAGACAGGCGGATCACGAGGTCAGGAGATTGAGACCATCCTGGCTAACACGGTGAAGCCCCGTCACTACTAAAAAATACAAAAAAATAGCCGGGCGACGTGGCGGGCGCCTGTAGTCCCAGCTACTAGGGAGGCTGAGGCAGGAGAATGACATAAACCCAGGAGGCAGAGCTTGCAGTGAGCTAAGATCCGGCCACTGCACTCCAGCCTGGGCGACAGAGCGAGACTCCGTCTCAAAACAAAACAAAACAAAACAAAACAAAAAAAAACAAAAGAAGAAATTAAGAGACAGACAAGTGCAGAAGGAAGACCATGTGAAGACACAGAGAGAAGATGGCCATCAACAAGCCAAGGAGAGAGGCCTCAGAAGCCAACCCTGCTGACACCTTGATCTCAAACTTCTAACCTCCAGAAAATAAATGTCTGTTGTTTCAGCCACCCAGTCTGTGGCATTTTCTAGGGTCATTGGGGTCACTTTTGAGTCTACTCACCACAACTGAGAATATTATTGGTGGTTTTAAGACAGTGTCCTAAGACACTCTTGGAGTTTTTACAAGGTATTCAGAAGGCCCTCAGAAGGAGTGGGTGAGAGGAGCTAATAAATGAGACCCTAGGGTTTCCAACTCTTCCTCGATGAGTGAGTTCCATTTTTATCTGTTCTATTCTTTGGAATTTCTACCTAGTGAGAATTTTCCACATTCAAAGAATCTCTATAGTCTTTTCTGATGTGTTCTATCTCAGGAATATATTGCTCTTATAAATTTTATTGATTGTTAAAATAGCACTGAACTTGTATTTAGAGCTGACTTCTGATATCCAACCTTATAGAATCCAGGTTTCGAACTTTGAACAAACTCCTAAACACTCTGGAGTTTTGTTTTTTTCAATCCTAAAATTATGAGTTTGAACAAAATTATTCTAAATTTCTTTCTATCTCTTAATTATAGCACTTTCCATATTTTGTTTTTAATCACTGTGCTTCTACTCTTAGGAAGGATAATTCTATATTATAAAAAGGTTGTTTTGCTTGATTAATAATAATGATTTCTGAGAATTAAAAACAAAACATATTAAAAGTATTGCTTATATTTGTACTGAAAAAGAACTTGACACTATTTCTCAGCATTAGCAAGATGTATGAGATTTGTGCTTTGGGCATTGATTACAGTTTTTATTCTGAATTATGTAGCTTTGCGAAAGAAAATTAAATTAGCCATAATAGATTGGCTGTTTTCATAAGTTCTATCAGTGTAGAAGTATCATAGCCAATTTTAAGAGAAAATATCTTCTATCTTAAACCGCAATAGTTTTTACCTTTGTATTTTCAGAGAATAATTTAATATTTCTGTAATGTTTCTTTGGTGTCTAATAAAAGCAGGTGACACATTAGAAAGTGAAAATAAACTTCTTTTGTTTAAATTCCAAAGACCTCATCTGTAATTTTATTGCTTTTAGCCATTTCACTCACTGGTATAGGAATTTGCATCAATGAATAATTCTTTTCCCTCACACCTGTTGTCCGAACTTGCTGCCATAGTTAAAAATTTATCATTTTGTTTTAGACTGTCAAAACTCATCTCAGAAATGAAGTACACATTTACTTTCACTCACCATAACACAGTATTTATTTCCTTTAGGCAGTGGTTCAGAGTCTGAGGTTTGCATGAGGTAAAAAACTTCCAAATGTTCTTTTAATTTTCTGTTGATATATATTTTGGTTCTTTTGTCTT
Source organism: Rhinopithecus bieti (assembly GCF_001698545.2). Taxonomy (NCBI): domain Eukaryota; kingdom Metazoa; phylum Chordata; class Mammalia; order Primates; family Cercopithecidae; genus Rhinopithecus; species Rhinopithecus bieti. Next base: position 368,074 of record NW_016811928.1, read on the forward strand.
CAGTTCCTACAGTGAAGGTCCCAGAACAGAACTTAGATGAATACTTAGAAGGCCAAGTTTCTAAACCTATATCAGACTAGCAAGAGATGTTCCCTTCAAATAAGTTCTCTGATGTATGGGAGACAGGCAAAGACTAAATTGACCGTGTTTGCTGAATTCTGCAAGCCCATAGGGGGCAGGATTCCACCTGCTTGGGATCTTCTACTGGCATAAACTCAGGGACCAGGCTTTATAAAATGAAATGGGCTGTGAGGGAACAGCCAAAGTGACGGCAGATTGTGTGCTCAATGACCGTATGGTTTTCATTATCTTGTTCTCAAGGAAGAATTCATCCAAAGAACAACCAAATGAAAGCAATGTGTAAACCATGTCAACCCATCTTTGGATGGATGTACCACATTTGCTCCATTATCTAGTGGTGATTGTATAAAGGTGGGGAAAAGGGAGAGNCTGTAATCCCAGCACTTTGGGAGGCCGAGACAGGCGGATCACGAGGTCAGGAGATTGAGACCATCCTGGCTAACACGGTGAAGCCCCGTCACTACTAAAAAATACAAAAAAATAGCCGGGCGACGTGGCGGGCGCCTGTAGTCCCAGCTACTAGGGAGGCTGAGGCAGGAGAATGACGTAAACCCAGGAGGCAGAGCTTGCAGTGAGCTAAGATCCGGCCACTGCACTCCAGCCTGGGCGACAGAGCGAGACTCCGTCTCAAAACAAAACAAAACAAAACAAAACAAAAAAAAACAAAAGAAGAAATTAAGAGACAGACAAGTGCAGAAGGAAGACCATGTGAAGACACAGAGAGAAGATGGCCATCAACAAGCCAAGGAGAGAGGCCTCAGAAGCCAACCCTGCTGACACCTTGATCTCAAACTTCTAACCTCCAGAAAATAAATGTCTGTTGTTTCAGCCACCCAGTCTGTGGCATTTTCTAGGGTCATTGGGGTCACTTTTGAGTCTACTCACCACAACTGAGAATATTATTGGTGGTTTTAAGACAGTGTCCTAAGACACTCTTGGAGTTTTACAAGGTATTCAGAAGGCCCTCAGAAGGAGTGGGTGAGAGGAGCTAATAAATGAGACCCTAGGGTTTCCAACTCTTCCTCGATGAGTGAGTTCCATTTTATCTGTTCTATTCTTTGGAATTTCTACCTAGTGAGAATTTTCCACATTCAAAGAATCTCTATAGTCTTTTCTGATGTGTTCTATCTCAGGAATATATTGCTCTTATAAATTTTATTGATTGTTAAAATAGCACTGAACTTGTATTTAGAGCTGACTTCTGATATCCAACCTTATAGAATCCAGGTTTCGAACTTTGAACAAACTCCTAAACACTCTGGAGTTTTGTTTTTTTCAATCCTAAAATTATGAGTTTGAACAAAATTATTCTAAATTTCTTTCTATCTCTTAATTATAGCACTTTCCATATTTTGTTTTAATCACTGTGCTTCTACTCTTAGGAAGGATAATTCTATATTATAAAAGGTTGTTTTGCTTGATTAATAATAATGATTTCTGAGAATTAAAACAAAACATATTAAAAGTATTGCTTATATTTGTACTGAAAAGAACTTGACACTATTTCTCAGCATTAGCAAGATGTATGAGATTTGTGCTTTGGGCATTGATTACAGTTTTATTCTGAATTATGTAGCTTTGCGAAAGAAAATTAAATTAGCCATAATAGATTGGCTGTTTTCATAAGTTCTATCAGTGTAGAAGTATCATAGCCAATTTTAAGAGAAAATATCTTCTATCTTAAACCGCAATAGTTTTACCTTTGTATTTTCAGAGAATAATTTAATATTTCTGTAATGTTTCTTTGGTGTCTAATAAAAGCAGGTGACACATTAGAAAGTGAAAATAAACTTCTTTTGTTTAAATTCCAAAGACCTCATCTGTAATTTTATTGCTTTTAGCCATTTCACTCACTGGTATAGGAATTTGCATCAATGAATAATTCTTTTCCCTCACACCTGTTGTCCGAACTTGCTGCCATAGTTAAAATTTATCATTTTGTTTTAGACTGTCAAAACTCATCTCAGAAATGAAGTACACATTTACTTTCACTCACCATAACACAGTATTTATTTCCTTTAGGCAGTGGTTCAGAGTCTGAGGTTTGCATGAGGTAAAAAACTTCCAAATGTTCTTTTAATTTTCTGTTGATATATATTTTGGTTCTTTTGTCTTCAGTTCCTACAGTGAAGGTCCCAGAACAGAACTTAGATGAATACTTAGAAGGCCAAGTTTCTAAACCTATATCAGACTAGCAAGAGATGTTCCCTTCAAATAAGTTCTCTGATGTATGGGAGACAGGCAAAGACTAAATTGACCGTGTTTGCTGAATTCTGCAAGCCCATAGGGGCAGGATTCCACCTGCTTGGGATCTTCTACTGGCATAAACTCAGGGACCAGGCTTTATAAAATGAAATGGGCTGTGAGGGAACAGCCAAAGTGACGGCAGATTGTGTGCTCAATGACCGTATGGTTTTCATTATCTTGTTCTCAAGGAAGAATTCATCCAAAGAACAACCAAATGAAAGCAATGTGTAAACCATGTCAACCCATCTTTGGATGGATGTACCACATTTGCTCCATTATCTAGTGGTGATTGTATAAAGGTGGGGAAAAGGGAGAGGAAGTGGGAAAAATGAAGGTAGTGCAAAAAGAAGGTGCAGAAGGAGCAAGAAAAAAAGAAATGTGTCAGCCACTCAGCTGTCTCATTATGTAGCTTCCCACACTCACCAAAGATGTAATTCATCCTGCAGGTGCAAACATTGTTGGCTTTCTCATGGACTCTTGACGGATGGACCGGATGCATGTTTCCTTACCCCAGATGCTCTTTAGCAACACCAGCAATGAGATAGGGGATTGTGTGCACCTGAATCAGCACATGCACTGAGTCTTATTTGTCTTATTTCTTAAAGAACCAGTAGTGTTGTGCACAGAGCGACAATAACCAGCCAGAGGAAGCTTTTTTAAATATTAAAAAATGGCCAATCTAAACACTTTTGTGAGTCACTTCTTAATAACTGCCTCTAAGATAAATATGTCATTACTGCCCTGATACTCGTCACCCACAGACTCACTAGTGGACGATTATCAGATCATATGACAGCATTGGACCCTGTAATAAAATTCATCCTCATGTTTTCTATAATATTTTCAAAAACTGAAGATGAATTTTCTACTATAAACTGAGAGAAAACTAGATTTTCAAGTTATCTGAACAGATAACATATTAGAAGTGGGAAGGTTCCTGCTCTCTGAATCAGCTTCGCCTTCCCTGCCCTCCTGGCTCATTAGCTCCCACCAACTTTGAGGATTCCAAGATCCCAAACAAAACTGATTCTTTTCTGGTTGAAGTTCCATTGACTCTTGGCAAAATGTAACTTCCTGGTTCAAAGAAAAAAAGCTTGTAAAAAAAAGCTCACAAGGCTTCTTAGACATCAAATGGTCTTATGAAACCACATTTTGATGAGCTAAGTGTAAATGAATCAGAAACACATGGATTAAATTTCCCTTGAAATACACATGGGTTTGAAAATTAAGGAAAAAGTGTTTAGCCAAATGTGTTTTGGGTTTCCTTGAACTGAAAACATTTGAAAAAAAAAAAAAAAAAGTCAAAGTATTTGCTAAACCCTAATACATTGTTGTGTTTGCTCAACCCTCCTTCAAACCAACTAAATTTCCACGAGGCTTCCTCCACTCCCCTGTGGTTTGTTTTGTCACCTCTGTCTTGACACTTTACAGACCAAACTCAAGTTCCATTTAAAAAAAAATAGACTGTTGCTCATCTACTTAAATATGAGGGGGCTATTAAAATACCCAGCGAATCAGAGACATTAAGGGATAGAAATCACCCATTAGGTCATGATTTCTGTCCTGAGGGTTGGAACACATGCACTCACAGCTCTCTAGTGCTTTATCCAGTGCAGTTTTAAATGTCTCAAGTGACAGGACTTCCACCAGCTCCCTTGGGAGAATATTGTGCATCCTAATAGATTTTGCCATTAGGAACTGTGCCTAAGTCTGTAACAGAGGCACAGTGGGACGTCTAGGGTAGGGGGGAGGAATGATGGATAATTAACTCTTTCACTACTGCCCCATAANTTGCTAAACCCTATACATTGTTGTGTTTGCTCAACCCTCCTTCAAACCAACTAAATTTCCACGAGGCTTCCTCCACTCCCCTGTGGTTTGTTTTGTCACCTCTGTCTTGACACTTTACAGACCAAACTCAAGTTCCATTTAAAAAAAAATAGACTGTTGCTCATCTACTTAAATATGAGGGGCTATTAAAATACCCAGCGAATCAGAGACATTAAGGGATAGAAATCACCCATTAGGTCATGATTTCTGTCCTGAGGGTTGGAACACATGCACTCACAGCTCTCTAGTGCTTTATCCAGTGCAGTTTTAAATGTCTCAAGTGACAGGACTTCCACCAGCTCCCTTGGGAGAATATTGTGCATCCTAATAGATTTTGCCATTAGGAACTGTGCCTAAGTCTGTAACAGAGGCACAGTGGGACGTCTAGGGTAGGGGGGAGGAATGATGGATAATTAACTCTTTCACTACTGCCCCATAATCACCTGTAGCATGTTCAGCAACTTTAGCATCTTAGTACTAAAGAATGTGCTATGTGTGTATAAGTTTCCATTAAAAGAAAATTTGGTTAATTGTGTAAAATTGTGCCAATGTCAGTGCAAAATAAGGCTTCACGAAAAACAGAACCATCACAAAAATACTGTGGTAAGTCATAAATATATTATCTTACCTGATAAATTTTACTATTTCTTAAAATACATGACTTTGAGAGTCTTATGATTTTCACTGATCAGGAAATGTCTAATTAGCACCGAACTGAATCTCAATGCTCATAGTATTTGTATATGTATTCTATTACGTATCTTCTCTCTAAACCACCTTCCTTCTGCTGCCAATATATTTTCTTTAAACCACTTTGCAGCAAATGGACTTATCTCCCATTTCTGCTCTCCTCAGGAAAGTAACACATTTGTGAGGAAATATTTGTTTGTCTTTCTAGATGGAAAACAAAACCTTGCTTTCCATATGACTAACATGTTTTTAGAGGTCCTATGGCAGAGTTTACATTTAATTTGCTCCAGTTCTCATTCTACTTACAAATGAGTTATAAGGTATATAATGACTTACATGGCCTGTCATACTGCTACTAAGTTAACCTTTTCAAGATTCTGCATTGTGAACAGCTGAGAGGCACATCTCTTCCTTGCCAGTTACTGCAACCTGTAAAACTTAACCAATGGAGTGACAGCAAGAATCAGGTAAGGGGAAATGGGAAGCAACATGACCCTCTTGAGCTCTTTTTAATCTCTCTTGGCTATGGAGTGACTTTTATGTTTCACCCAACCTTGTCATTCCTTTTAAAATGACCATCTTTTTCTCCCCTACCCTGTTCCTTACACTATCTTGCCCCTCTCTGTGCTCATTTCTGTGACAGTCATACAAAACGAGGTCCCTGTTGGGGTATGGAGTTCAGACATTGGTATCCAACTAGCTCTCTCTTTCTCTGGTTTTGTTTTGTTTTGTTTGTTTGTTTGTTTGCTTTCTTTTACCAATTTTAAGATTTGGGAAGGGAAAGTAGGAATTGAGTTGAATAAGCATTTTGGTTGTTGCCATACTTACCCACTTGCTTAAAGATACTTTAAATAGTATTTAAATCTGAGGAGTTGCCTTTCGATTACTATATCTTTACCTAATGATACTTATTATTAGCAAATAGAACTGAGTCATTTTCCTCCCTCAATTACACCAAAATGTGAAGTTGCTTTCCCCAGACTGTATATATCACTATCAGAGCTTTGGCTTACCAAAGCTTATCTGTTTTGCCCAGCAACAGATCTAGCATTGTGTTTTTTGGTTTTTTTCCTTTGATGTCATAAGTCAATCCTTGTGACCCTTTTAATGCTCTTCTTTGAATTTCTTCTAATGGTTCCTTTTCCTCCCTTGCTTAAACAAATTGCTAATATTTAACAACTTATAAATTTTGCTTTCAAAAGTGGAAATTGCATTTTTTAATATTTGTGCTGGTTTGAATTCACATCAAGTTTTGCAAAGCACAGACTAAAACACACATACGCTATTGCCAGTTGGGAGAAACCAGGACCAAAAAAGGGGGGAACTACTGTTTATTTTTCTTCCTTGAAAATCATTTTATATTGAAGTGATTCCAAGCAAAGAGTACGAACAATATTCTGAATCTAGTTACTGAGTTCTGTATTCTATTCTGGATTTGTTAAGTTTCTGAGTAAAGGAGTATTTATTTTATCATCTAGAAAATGCTTTAAATTAGGTTTCATGCTGAAAAGACAGAAATAATTGGCTCAGTTCTTCACAAAGAGTTAAATTTTGAGATTATGGTAAGCATATGATGCATACTGCCATATTATGCCACTAGCTTGTTTTTTTGATTATTGGCAAAAGTGAAATTAGATTCAGTAATGCATACAGTGTGATGCCTTCGGCTTACACAAACTTAGTAAAGTCTAAAAATCTATCAGAAGGAGCTGTTGGCAAGGCCGTGCTCATCTAAGTGTGCATATTTACTTTTCTACTTCTTATATAATGGGTCCTTTAAATAAAAGTCACTATGTAGTTCATCTTATTAAGCACATCAAATAAGTCATTGTCTGAACGGGAAATCAAATTCAAGATTTGTTTCTTTAAAGTGATTTTATTCTGTCTTACAAATACATGTTATTTCAAAAGGGGATATTAATAAATCCTTGAAAGCCAACATTTTCTATGCTGTGATAATTCCATAGACATTGAGAAAAAAAGAGAAAATATTTATAAAGCGTTTAGTGATGAGTAATTCACAAGGAAATAATTATAAATACAAGTCAAACAAATTGGCAATTGTTTGCATTTCAAATTAGAAATCACATGGAATGAAGCATTGCTCTGATTTGCTTTATGAGCATTTTGGGGAAAGCTCTTGCTACCTACATTGGGGAGACTCACATGGAGGTCTAGCTGATAGAGCATTAGTGTGAGAGTCTGGATTTCATAGTCTCTCCTGGCTCTACCATACCTCGTTGTGTGGCCTGGTAGAATTTATTCTGGATTTTCTGTTTCAGTTTCCTCATCAGTGCAGCTGGGAATAAAAAGAAAGAAAAAAATGTTAAAGATATTAATGGTTAAGCTCACTAAACATTTATTAGTACCAAGCTATGTTTTTCTCTAAATGTGCTCATGTCTGCTCACCTTCTCAATTCTATATAGTTTTGAGACAATCATGAGGACCTTGCATGTCTACCTAAGAGAAGAGAAAATTCAGTTGAAGAGATCACAGGACTGACCCAGGGTCACTGTGAGTATCAGAACAACCGGATAACGCCTCATGTATAGCCGTGCTTAACAAATATTAATGTGATCCTGTGGTGTTCAACCCAGATTAGCCACAGACGGACTTTCCTTGCTTATTAACTCCTTAATTGACACTGTCAGCAACATCTGCTTGTTTTCTCCTATATATAGCATCAGACAGCAAAAAGGTAGAGCTTTTAGGTCTCCTCTAAATAGACATGCTTAAAAACCACAAAATATTCAGACTTGATGCTTAATTGCATTCTCAGCTAATGGAATGAAGAACAGTAAGTGGCTAGGGAAAGAGACAGGTTAGACTATGTGGAGAGAGTCATGCCAGCCCCAAATTTGGTATTTGCCCATACACAGGCAAACCAATATTAAAATATGTTACATGAAAATTCATGCATAACTAATGTAATTTGTGATCATTCTTTTTTCTTTTTTCTAGGTGGTCTTGCTCTGTCACCCAGGCTGGAGTACAGTGGTGTGATCATAGCTCACTGCAGCCTCAGCCTCCAGGCTAAAGCGATTCTTTCACCTCATCCCATCGAGTAGATAGAGCCACAGGGCCGCACCAACATGCCTGGATAATTTCTTTTCCTTTTCTTTTCCTTTTCTTTTCTTTTCTTTTTTTTTTTTTTTTTTAAGAGATAGGGTCATCCTATGTTGCCCAGGCTGGTCTCAAACTTCTGGGATCAAGCAATCCTCTTGGCTCACCTCAGCCTCCCAAAGTGCTGGGATTACAGGCATGAGCTACCGCACCCAGACTGGGCTCATTCTTTCCTTAGATTGACCCATGTGTGTTTCAGTTAATCTATGCACAGATAGTAAGAAAAAATAGTGACTTTTATGTAGGGGAGATTATATTATCAGATTTGCTTGGGGATGCCAAACTCACACTCTTTGTCCCCATTCCTGTTAGCCGTGTCCTAGGATTTTTTTTTTTTTTGTTTTTTTGTTTGTTTGTTTTTTTTTTTTTTTTTTTTTTTTTTTTTTTTTTTTTTTTTTTTTTTTTTTTTTTTTTTTTTTTGAGACAGAGTCAGTTCATAGATGACTGTGCCAAAGACAAAAATTTAACAAATATAACTAAAGAAGATAGGTTTACATATCACTATAAATGCAATGATTTCCATTTAGTTCAAATTAATATTTTCATTAATTTTCTCAGGTTTCAGATCAAATTTTCTTATGTACATACAAAAGTGGAAATGATATCTGCTGATGTATTGGCTGTATTAACAGAACTTTGTAAATGGTGAAATTATGGTAGTTTTATATTCTTTTGATTAAATCCTTCAGAGAAACAAAAAACAAAACAAAAAAAATACTTACTTTAGGCATTGCTTCCTCTAGAAAGCCATGTTTGACTGTCTTTGGGACAAGCATTTTTAGAATGCCTTAAATATAGTTCATGGGAAATAAATTCAACAAGCACTACAGTAGGAAAAGATTATTTGTATGTGTGTGTGTGTGTGTGTGTGTGTGTGTGTATATATATATATATATATATATATATATGAAGAAAGATCCTTCAAATGGACAATTCCCCAAATCAATATTTTCATCCAATTTATAAAATCAAANATGAATCAAAATTAAAAGTTAAAAATAAAATTGCTTTGTAGTTATAACATAAATATAAATATTGGTAAAGGAAATTATCATTTAAAAAACACCCTTACTAAATTAAGAAACATTTGGAATGAAATACACTTGAATTGGCTATGGTGCATATATAATTTATAATTTTGTTTCCAAACTCTGAAAATCTCCAATTGAAACAGAAATATCTGTAGTCAGAATTCATAATTTTTAAAAATGTCTACACTTTAGGACTAAAATACAGAATTTTTCGGATGAAGCAGATGATTAATGATAATTTTATATAAAAATAGCAATACATATTTTTTCATTGTCCATCAACAAATCAATTTTAGAAATGTTTGAGCCTATGAAGAGTTGTTTTACAAGTAAGCCTAAATATTCTAAAATAGTATTGAAACTTTTATAATTTTGTATTACTCTTAGAAATCATTTGGAAGGCCTCCCTAAAGTATTTTTTTAAATGAGGCCCCAGAAATTATCATTTTGAATTATCAGTTTTGTAATACAGGATAATGAAAAACAAGGCTTGCAAACAAAAAAGAATTGAAATGTATACTTGTAATGACAAAGGGACAACTGAGAAATTTAAACAATGAATGTTCAAATAGTGTTCAATATTTACCTTTCAAATTCTAAAATTGCCCTGCAAAATATCCTGACAATTTAATCATGACAACTTTATTTTCTGAAAAGTGGCATCTTATGAAAATAGTTTTGTATTGGCAAAAGTGAATGTAAATGAAGAAAAAAGTCAGTACCTGTGAAAATATTTAGGTGGAATCATTCATATTTTTACTATTTTTTGCTTGTTTAATTTTATATTTTTAATGTAGCTACTAAAAAAATTAAAATTAGATATGTGGCATTACAGTGTTATAAACTGATGCTGGCATAGAACCAGTTTGGTGGTTATGTGATACTTGATTTTTAAAATTGATACTACTTTAATACTACATCCTGCCTGCCAACCCTGCAATTCGCTATTCACTCTTTGTCCTGCTTTTATGTGCATATTTTTATACTCAAGAAAATTAGAAGTCAGAATATCCACTCTTTAGTAGAATTTGCTACTAAATTCTACTTACCAAGTACTTCAGTACCTGTTAACTGATAATTTCCTCATTTAAAATATTACGGTCCATAAAGAAGAGTCAATTAAAGGCATCAATATGTTCAAGTTAACTAACCATGAAAAGAAACTTGGAAGAACTTTGCAGGTAATTTTACGAAAAACTAAAACAAAATAAAGGCTTTGTGATGATGTTCGCACAACTTCATAAATCTATTTAAAAACATTAATTTGTATACTAAAATGGGTAAATTTTAGGGCACATAAATTATACCCTAATAAAGTTGTTTCAAAAAAATTAAAAATAAAAACACTGAGAAAGTGTTTTTTGTTTTAGGGACCAAAACCAGTAACACCATATTAGACACAGACACAAACAAACAAGCAAAAAAATAATTAGTCAGGCACAGTGACTCACATCTTTAATCCCAGCACTTCGGGAGGCTGAGACAGGGAGATTACTTGAGGCCAGAAGTTGGAGACTAGTCTGGGCAACATAGTGAAACCTTGTCTCTACAAAAATTAAAAAAACAATTTAGCCAGGCACGGTAGTGCACACTTGTAGTCCCAGATGCTTAGAGGCTGAAGAGCAAGGATTGCTTGAGCCCAAGAGTTTGAGGCTGCAATGAGCCATGATTGTGCAACTGTACTCCAGCCTGAATGACAGAGAGAGACTAAAATAAAAGTTCAAAAAAGAAAATGGACTAAGGTTCATGAAAATATACCAGAAATAATCGTTCTACTTTTATTTCTTCATAATATTCAATAATAAAATATTTTGATTTAATGGTTACGAATATATATTATGTTTTAAAAGTTTTCCTTTTGAAAATATTTTTTTGAATAAGCTAATATTCGTTTATACATAGACCTTTTGTGATCAATACATAAACATTTTGAAACATGTAAACTTTAATGCTTTTAGCACCCCCTTTTCTATTAAAAGTGTTCTGTTTTGGATGATACATTACAGACAGTCCCAGATGTATGATGGTTTGATGCATGATTTTTCGACTTTATAATTTCTATGACTTTACACATTCATTTCTACTGAACATGCCTCACTTTTGTTATACACATACTTTAAGTACCATATAGTCATTCAATTTTTCACCTTCAGCTCAGTATTTTTAAAATTATATGAGATATTCAAGACTTTATTATAAAACAGGCTTTGTGTTAGATAATTTTGTTTAAATGCAAGTTATTGTAAGTGTTCTGAGCACATTTAAGGTAGACCAGGTTAAGCTGTGATACATTAGGTGGTACATTAGGTGTTATTAAGTGCATTTTGACTTACCATATTTTCAACTCACGATGAGTCTATTGGTACATAACCCCATTGTAAGTCAAGGAGCATCGTACATGCTCACATTATTTGAGTGACACCTGCAGAGCACTGTTACCAGATTTTAACAAATGGTAACTCTTTCATCCCTCATTTCAACTTTACGAGGCAGGTTATGATGGGAAAATTGGGGCCTGCAGAAGTGAAGCAATTTTCCCAAGTTGCACAGATAGCAAATGATGACCCCAGGATCTACATCCAGGCAGTTTGGCTCCAAAGCTGTGTCAGTAACCACCAAGCAAATGTCCTCTTGAGTTCTTTGCTTTAGGGGATATGTCTTTGGTCTACATTTCTATGTTGGGTATTTTTGTGTTCAGATCACCAGACCCTCTTCTTTCTTCTGGTGGGTAGGTGTAAACCTGGGATTTATTTTCAAATCATTTCTGCATTACCGTTTTGGTTTATTATGTTGCAGAAAGCCTCATAATCACAGCCACATTATTCTCCTGTCTCCTACCCCACCTTCATGTAAACATTTGGAGAAAGCTAAAAGCTGGTGAAATAAAGTAAATGTATCTATGAATAACAACCTGAACTGTTACCGTTGCTACTGAGAACTGTGTTATACACATGTAATAATATAGTACCTGCAGTGCCAACTTACATAAACACTTCTACTTTAAAATGACATCTCTTTTCCTAACTTGAGTATCCAAAATCTATCATAACGATGTGGAATCTCATAATGGTAAGATGATACCTAAACAAGAAGCACTTTTAAATGTGAATGCAGTTCTTCTTGGTTAGGAAAATATTACTTTGCCTTCCTCTACTAGAAAGATGGGAAAAAAGAGTAGGATCTATACCTATTATTTCTGATCAAGGGCTACAGTGTATTCAGGGATGTTGTTTTCAGCATTCCATCTTTATCCCTCTTAATTCCACTAGCAAAAATCCTCCCTGTTACCCTCCTGCCAAGCATAGTTCCATGGGTAATCATGGTCAGGTCTATGCTTCATCCTTTTCCAAAAAGGCCTATGGCTCTATTTTATACTGTATTGGTGGTGTTCTAATAGTAATGTTTATTACTTTCCTTCTCTTCCTCTTTCTCCTATTCAAATTCTACTCCTCTCCAAAGATCTGGTTGCAGACCTACCTCCTCAACAGAACTACAGTTGCTCCTTGACTTACAATAGGGCTATGTCCCAATAAACCCATAATAAATTGAAAATAGCATAAGTTGAAAATGCATTTAATACAGCTAGTCTACCTAACAGCATAGCCTGCCCTATTTTACATGTGCTCAGAACATGGGCATTAGCCTACAGTTGGTCAAAATAATATAACACAAAGTCTATTTTATAATAAAGTATTGAATATCTTATGAAATATATTGAATACTGTACTGAATTATGATTTCTACTGATGTATATGGCTTTTGCACCATCATAAAGTTGAAAAATGGTATGTCAAACCATCATATAGGTTAGGGATCATCTGTATTTCAATTCCCATGATTTAATGTTAGGGATCATCTGTATTTCAAAGCACATGATTCAATGTTAACTTCTAATAAAACTTATTGCCTATATCATATCACATAAACTGGTTTTACATGTGTATATTTTGTATATATAGATGTACATATACGTATATACATATATGTATATATACACACATGTATATACATACATATATAAACACACACATATATATTTTATATACAGGTTCATGTTTTTCTTCTTTTATTTTATTTATATATATATACATATATATGTGTGTGTGTGTATATATATATATATATATAGTTCCATGTTTTTCTTCTTTTTCCCTAGTAAACTGTGACTCTTTTATGGAGAGGGATTGTATCATGATTTGTCTTCCTCTCCAGCTACGTTCCTTATACGGTTGATAGATAGTTGTATACACTTAAAAGGTTTCCTTTTCGTTTGATGGGTTTTAAGACATTTATTTATAAGAAAAAGAGGCTCAGCACCAGTGGAACAGAATAGAGAAACCAGAAATAAATCCATACAACTACAGCAAACTCATTTTCAACAAATGTGCCAAGATATACATTGGGAAAGGACAGTCTCTTCAATAAATGATACTGGGAAAACTGGATATCCATATGCAGAAGAATGAAACTAAGACCCCTATCTTTCCCATCTATATAAATCAAATCAAAATGGATTAAAAAACTTAATCTGAAACCATAAACTAGGAAATTATGAAAAGAAAATATTGGAGAAACTCTCTAGGACATTGGGTTAAGAAAAAATTTCTTAATACTTCACAAGCACAAGCAACCAAAGCAAAAATGGACAAATGGGATCACATCAAGTTAAAAATATTATGCACAGCAATGCAAACAATCAACAAAGAGAGACAATCCATGGAATGGGAAAAAATGTTTGCAAACCATCCATCTGACCAGAGATTAATACTCAGAATGTATAAGGAGCTCAAACAACTCAATAGAAAAAAAATTACAATAATCCTATTTAAATATGTGCAAAAGATCTGAATAGAGATTTTTCAGAAGAAGACATACAGATAGCAAAAAGATATATGAAAAGGTGCTCAACCTCATTGATCATCAGGGAGATGCAAATCAAAACAAGAAGATATCATCTCACTCAAGGTAAAATGGCTTTTATCCAAAAGACAGACAATAATGAAACTCGCAAGGATGTGGAGAAATGGAACTCTCATACACTGTTGGTGGAAACCCAAATTACAACAGCCACCATAGAGAACAGTACAGAAGGTTCTCCAAAAACTAAAAACAAAACTACCACATGATCCAGCAATCTCACTGCTAGATATATACCCAAAAGAAAGGAAATTAGTGCATCAAAGAGATATCTGCACTCCCATGTTTATTGCAGCTCTATTCACAATAGCCAAGATTTAGAAACAACCTGTGTTCATCAACAGGCAAATACACAAATAAAATACAGGCCGGGCGCGGTGGCTCACGCCTGTAATCCCAGCACTTTGGGAGGCTGAGGCGGGTGGATCACAAGGTCAGGAGATTGAGACCGTCCTGGGTAATACTATGAAACCTCGACTCTACTAAACACACACACATACACACACACACACACAAATAGCCGAGCGTGGTAGTGGGCGCCTGTAGTCCCATTGTCCCACCTACTCGGGAGGCTGAGGCAGGAGAATGGTGTGAACCCGGGAGGCAGAGCTTGCAGTGAGCTGAGATCGGGCCACTGTACTCCAGCCTGGGCGACAGAGCGAGACTCTGTCTAAAAAAAAAAAAACAAACAAACAAAAAAAAAAGTACAAAAAGTACAGTACATATACACAATAGAGTACTATTCAGCCAAAAAAGAAACAAAAAAAAAATGAGATTCTGTTATTTGTAATAACATGGATAAAAGTAGAAGACGTCTAATAAGTGAAACAAGCCAGGCATGAAAGACAAACTTTGCATGTTCTTACATACTTGTAGGAGCTAGAAATTAAAACAATTGAACTCACGGATATAGAGAGTAGAATTATGGTTGCCAGAGGCTGGGAAAGATAGTGGGGGATGGGGGGTGAGAAGGAGAATGGGTACAGTCAATGGTACAAAAAAAAAAAAGAGAATAAATAAGATCTAATATTTGATAGCAAAACAGGGAGACTACAATCAACAGTAACTAGTTGTGTATATAAAAATAACTAAAAGAGTAAAACTGGAACATTTGTAACACAGAAAATGATAAATGCTTGAGGTGATAAATACACCATTTATCCTGATGTAATTGTTATGCATTGCATGCCTATATGAAAATATCTCATGTACCCCACAAATATATACATCTACCATATACCCATACAAATTACATATATATATATATATATTTGGCAACGGAGTCTCGCTCTGTCACCCAGGCTGTAGTGCAGTGGTGCAATCTCAGCTCACTGCAACCTCTGCCTCCCACGTACAAGCGATTCTCCTGCCTCAGCCTCCCAAGTAGCTGGGACTACAGGTGCCCACCACCATGCCCGGCTAATATTTTGTTAAAAAATAAAAAAAAATTAAAAGATAAAAGGGGCTTGGCATTATGATACTCTTTATCCCTAATTATTTGCAGTGTAGAATATAGAACAAATTATTCCCATATTCCAAGTTGTACTTTAAGTCCTATTAAAAGTACTATTCCGTGAGTCCTAAATTCCACCAGGCCTAACTTCTATCCATATGTGCTGCAATTATACTGGTACTTAGTCATTAACGCTCCTGTTCCTTGAGGATATAACAGTCATTGTCCAATATGTTGATTTAAAAGGCAACAACCTGGATCAGATTTCACTATGGCACATCAAAATGCCAGACACATGGCGACATCATACAAAATTCAACCTTACTCATTAGCCAATCAGCACTTAAATTTCCTTTAACTTGAGATCATATTTGTGGCAATTTTGAAGGGTTCAATGAATGCATGTGACCATTAGCAAAGAGGAAAGCACATGAAACAGAAACAAAAAAATTCACATATGTATGGGTAGTACAAGCATGCAGAAATATGGCCTTCATTTTCTTCTTCTGTTTGTCTTCCTTCTTTTTTTCTCCTCTCTTCTTTCTCCTTTCTAAAATCAAGCTTAGGAAAACTTTTGGAAATATATAACATCGTCTTTCTACCCTCTATCTATTAACAAATGTCTTTGAAGAATAATCTATATATTCTGCTCAAAGATTGGGTTTACATAAAAATGGTGGCAATATGTTTGTGCATTACTTTGAATGAAGCCAGGATATATCAGTTTAAAATATAACAAAAATCACTATCACTCAACCTTTTTTATTATAAAATAATAAAATGTAATGATCAAATATCAGCAACATATGTATACAGAAAGGGAAATAACATTCTTTTTTTCTCAGTCAACAATCTCATTTCCCGTAGTGAAACTTGCCCACTCTAGAGATACAAATATAATCTTTTGAACATTTCTATTCACATTTAACATTAAAAAATTATATTTAAAGATCTACAGTTTTATTTAAAAACCAAAAAGATATCATTAAAATATATTACATATTATTTTATTCTAACATGTTTAACTTTTATTTCATTTATTAAATAAGTACATATATACATATATTAAATAATTGTGTGTGTGTATTATATATATATTATATATATATGTCTTCACTATGTTCATCAGTTTACATAAGTAAAACCATGACCTAATAAATGATATGCTATGTTACTGAAGTGAAGCAAATATTTGAATCAACTTGCTTGGTTTAGGTTTCTGTTCTTTTGCTTTCATTGGTGTTTCATTTTATGTTATAATCATTGCACCAGAGGAATTTTTTAAGAGGTGAAAGATGGAAGGAGAGAAGTATCTTCTTTTTGCAGTAAGTTTACACAGTGATTCTATCACCTCTACAGTAATTCATCAAATATGTTCATTTTCAGGTAAAAGCAAATTATTTGAATATAAAATTATGGTGTGGAGGTTTAATTTCTTGCATTCATTAATTGTGCATTGTTTTAAGGCAAGTAATAGTTATTTGTCAATTATTTAGGGGGAAACATGCATTTGTAATGTATTTATAAATATCTTCATGATAATATTTGCAGCATAGCCATTCTTTGCTTTCTATTTCTAATACAAACATCACTTGAGTTCCTTCTTGATTTAATATCATAAATACCTCACAACCTTCTCTGCACAGTGTATGGACTCTCCAAAAGAGGTGGGGTTTTATTTGGCATACAGAGAATGAGTAGGAGGTGAAAGAACTTACTTTGAGTTATTCCATGTGGCACAGATGATTTACACAGCTGAGTAATCTTTAGAGCCATGAGTGGAAAGGTAACTTGGCTTTGGATTATAGAAGAAATCCATTACCAAACTAAGTTTTTGTTACTTCACTGGTAATTAAATTAATTCCCACTTTTCAGTGGACATGTAACTGTACTAACTATAAAGCTAAACAGATTCAGCACACAAGTGTAGAATGGGAAATGGAGATCAGAATAAAGGGAGTATGAGAGTCTTTGTGGTAACATATCTTTGAGAAACCACAAGTGACAGATACTTTAATTGACTTCTACCATGATCAGTTCAGAAACACAGCTCATCAGCAGAAGGCTTGTCATCAAGACATATACTCAGCAAAATGCAGGAGGAGAACCTGAGGTTTACCTGAAATCAAGAAAAGGAAATGGTAATCAATACTCACAGTAATGGACACATTACAGCACTCATTGCTCTGGTATGACCCCTCATCTTCACTGGTTCCTCCACTGACATAGCACAAAGGCTGAGTATTCAGCTACCCAAAGGTGAGGTCATCTAGACTGAGTGTTCCCCGACACCAGTTCTTACACCACTTTAGCCTAACTTCAAAACAGTTGTTTCAGGGCAGGAAGGTTAGGTACATTAAATGAAGATTTAATGTGCCCTACTATGAATATTTATTAGGATATACTTATGACCAAAAGAGATAAAAAATATGTCCTTATGAATGCACACTTCTTTAATACTTAAAGAAACCATAAAAAATAGAAAGCCTAGGCTGGGTGCGATGGCTCACACCTGTAATCACAGCACTTCGGCAAGAGAATTGCTTGAGCCCAGGGGTTTCAGACCCTCCTGGGCAACATGGCAAAATCCCATCTTTACAACAATTAAAAAGAAGTAGAAGAAAAAAAATTAGCCAGGCATGGTGGCACATGCCTGTAGTCCCAGCTACTCAGGAGGCTGAGATGGGAGGATTGCTTGAGCCCAGGATGGGGAGGCTACAGTGAGATGAGGTCGCGCCACTGCACTCCAGCCTGGGCAAGAGAGCAAGACACTGTCTCAAAAAAAAAAAAAAAAAAAAAGGGGAGCCCGTGATTAGGGCTTAGGTTCAGTTTTTCAGTTTCTATGTAATGACTAGCCTTCGACATTGAGGAAGGTCATTTGCAGACTCTGGATTGTGTTCCTGAACAGCAGTGGGTTTGGTGGGACAGTTTATTTTGATGTAACATCAGAATTTCAACAAATCAACTGAGAAAATTTTAATACCACAAGTAGTGTTTAATCATAATTTAAGAGACTGTATTTGAAACATACTTTACTCCAGATACATGCTCAGGTTCTTAATTATAAAGAGAGGAAATAGATACTGATGGTGTAAGCCCTATTACAAGTCACCTGACTCAAGGCTATATGAAAGAAAACCATGTATACAATCTTCTCAGCATAGCTCAAAGAATTCTATCCTAAGTATTAAATAATTAGGATTCCAACTGGATGATCAGTTGATTTTTGAACTATGAAATAAATTGCCTACTCAGATAATTTAGAAAAAAATATTTTGTAATATTCAGGATAATTTTAACCCATCTCTCCACACCGTTCCCTACTCAATGATGCTTTTAATACCTTCTAATGCAGTCCTTTCAAGAAATTTGTTTTATTTTATTTTATTTATTTATTTACATGTATTTATTTATTTAATTATTTATTTGAGATGGAGTCTCACTCTGTAGCCCAGGCAGGAGTGCAGTGGCACGATCTCGGCTCACTACAACATCTGCCTCCCAGGTTCAAGCCATTCTCCTGACTCAGCCTCCCAAGTAGCTGGGACTACAGAGCCCGCCACCACACCTGGCTAACTTTTGTATTTTTAATAGAGATGGGGTTTCACCGTGTTAGCCAGGATGGTCTCAATCTCCTGATCTCGTGCTCCGCCTGCCTCGACTTCCCAAAGTGCTGGGATTACAGGCGTGAGCCACCATGCCCAGAGAAGGTTTCTGTTTTTAAAAGAAAATATCATCATCTTTCTAAATATTTACAAAACATGTAAGAGGAAAAAATGCATAATTTCCTTCATAGATTGATAGCTTTTGTTTTCTTTTAGTTTTAATGTGTTTTTTTTTTTCTGTGTATCCAACTACATAATAAATGTTCATCACAGTTCTCAGGATAAAGAAACAAAGATCAACAAAAAACCCTATACGTCATCTATTTAATCACCTATCCACTTCCAACACTGTATATGTCCTTTGGTTCATTAGTATTACCAACATTTCTAATGAGGATAATTTCATTCATTTCTTCCCAGTATTGCATTATGCGCTAGATATCTCTGATTCTTATCACAGCTATTGTAGATTCTGAATATGTACTCCAACAAGCACTATGCTCTGTACTTTCAGTGCATTTTTCTAATCCTGATATCAAATCTATAAAATAGAGATCTTCCTCATATTATTAATATGAAAATAGAAGTGAAGAAGAGGAAAATAAACTTGTTCAAACTCATAGAGTAGCTTTATAAGCCAGAGTTCCATGTTAGATCTGTCTGACATCCATGCCTATATTATTTTTCTAGTTTATCCCTCCAAGGATTCTACAATGTGGTTCCATTTCTTCTTGATGATTCAGAGTAACTCTAACCTTTTTTTTTTTTTTTTTTTTTTTGCCAAGTCTGTTATTTAAGGCACCATGTCCTTCTCAAGACTTTTCTAAAGGTAAGTCTTCTCAATTCCCACAACTGTTCCTTACGTGCTGTGCTATAGTGCATACTGTCTTTTAACTGTCACTATTCCTTGCAAATGGGTCCATGTGGAGCCCACAGGGCTGACTGCACCCTTCAAGTGTTGTGTGTGAAGCATCAGGCAGAGTGGCACCATTATCTCCCTTATTCTTGCACAACACTTCTATTAATGCAGCCTCAGGGCCCATCAGTCTTTTTTGGCAGCCACATAACTGTTAACCCCCACTGAGTTGATTGTCAACTAAATGCCTAAGACACTTTCACACATGCTGTTGCTAAGTCATATCCCCCCCCCCCCCCAAGTTCTTTGTGTATTTTGGTTTTGAGTTCAGGTGTAGGACCTTACATTATTCCCATCACATGTATTTATATTAGAGTGAGTCTAGTCATCGCAGTGGTTTATCATTTCTCAGTACCTTTTAGCATCTGTAGTTGGGGGCTGAAGGCAGCAGGGCTTGTGATTCTATCATTTGATATATCCACTCTCCCTCAAATTTGAAGCTTTATTTTTTATTTTTTATTTTTCAAAATCTAGCCACATAACTTTCCATGTATATTTCATTTATTGATAATTCTCATCCCTGAGTAAGACTTGAAGCAGACCACCGGAAACCTCTGTGCAGGATGAAGAAGAAACTAGCCTCAAGGATTATGGAGCTCTGAGGCTGCAGCCCAAGCTGTGCCTCTCAGTCTACTGCACTTAGGAAATCCTCAACAACTATGTGGATCTTGTTGTTTCGTACAGAGGATTAGAATAATTATAGGGACTTTAAGAGTTGATGCTCAGGTAAGCAAAAATTTATGAGTAGCTTAAAGCAATCAAACTGTTGCTAGGCTATTCACTCAAACAAAATTGTCCACATATATTATATCTCAAGGAAAATAAAAAGCTATGAAACCATGAGAGCATAAGCAGGGATACACACTGTATAATAATTTTGTCACCAAAAGAATCACTACCTGCTTAAAATTATGTAAATATTATGTCTGGAAGCACTGCAAAGTTCTTATATGAGGTCAGAGATGAAAAACATATTTGAAGAGAAACAACACTTTCTGCCTCTCTTTATCCTTTGGTCTCACTGTCTTCTTTTCTCAAATCTTAGACAAATACTAAGTGACCTAAAAAAAAAAAAAAAAAAAAAAAAAAAAAAAAAAAAAAAAA
>NW_016811928.1:389372-402786 GCF_001698545.2 Rhinopithecus bieti
TCTCAAAAAAATAAAAAAAAAATTTAACATCAAAAAAAAAAAAAAAAAAAAAAAAAAAAAAAAAAAAAAAAAAGGAAGAAAGCAAGAATGTTCCATGCCAGATAGTTTTTATCTTTTTCCTCTAACAGCATCCAAGAAACTAAAAAGGGAAAAGTGGAGAGAGGAGAGAGGAGGCAGATAATCAGAGTTGATTGTGAATCTGGGAAAAGTCTCAACTATGCATTGAGATGCACAAAAATGAAAGATGAAAGATCACAAGAGAGGAAATGAATAACCATTTTGCCCACTGCCAGTGTTCTGCTCCCCATTCTTCCAGCTGTGGCCGATGCTTCAGCTTCCCCCTTCAGACTTGAGTTAGAGGCGCTTGCAAACATCTCAGCTGCGGCACTTTCTGGTACTGCAGTTTGCCTTTCTTTAGAATGCCCTAAAGATAGCATTCTTAGTAAACATACTGTTAGGCTGAGGAAATTTCATCGGGGGGATATAAGCATCCTCTTTGGTAGGAAAGGCTTTTCCACCTGCAGAGTAGAAACTATTGGAAAATAAAAGTTTTTTTTTTTTTTTTTTTTTTTTGGTGGCATCAGCAGCCAAAGTGCCTGTTTCGGTTCTTGAACTGCTTTTTTTTTCATCTCTGCAGAGGACAGGGTGCAGTTGTCTGGTGCCTGCCATCTTCACAGTGTATCTTCTGTGCCTAGCACAGTACACAGCACATACAAGGTACTCAATGAATATTTTTGACTGAATTTGTTGACCATAGATGAACTGTGTCTGAGCCATCTAGGACAAATAATACTTTCGGTTTAAATAAGTGTGAGCAAACACTCAATATGCAAACATTTGGGTCTTACTTGGCAGTGGGCACTGCCAGGTAAGGGATTTTTGTCTGCTCATGTAGTGTTTTGTTGTTGTTTTCACTGTGTTTTTCATGTATTTGATTGAATGGCTCAGGTCTTTCAATTGTGATAGAACATGCCATATCTGAGTGTACAGCAGTGCAACATTTCCTTGAACTCCCACAGTTTCTCATTCAGTTAATTTGGTATGGGACCTGAACGTTTGTAATTTTAACAAGCTCTCAGGTGCTTCCAGAGACTACATTTTGAAAACTGATGCACTAATCCAACTCCCTTAAATGATAAATGAGAAAGCTAGATTGGAAACTAGA
Source organism: Rhinopithecus bieti (assembly GCF_001698545.2). Taxonomy (NCBI): domain Eukaryota; kingdom Metazoa; phylum Chordata; class Mammalia; order Primates; family Cercopithecidae; genus Rhinopithecus; species Rhinopithecus bieti. The sequence goes on from NW_016811928.1 coordinate 390,538, forward strand.
GAGAAATGGGGTGCAATGTAGGCATTCTGTTTGCCAGAGCAGTACCCATAGCCTCCTTCCAAGACTTATTTCTGTTCTCTCATGAGACTTCTTCAGGCAAAGGCAGCATGAGGAAGAACAAAGGAAGAGAATTTAGTAAAGCAAAGGCAGCACCAGTAAATGAGGATAGATCTGATGTAAAATTTGTGGATTAAATAAAAGTTTTACTTGTTTTAAAGATCTCCAGGGGAAGTGAGAGGTTCTATAATCTCCCTTGCTAACTTCTTCCACATCTAAAAACATTATTCAGAACATTCCTGCTACAAACTTAAGCCCATTTTCCATTGCTAATGAGGCATTCTATATTATACTACTAAGGAGCTGATGTTGGAAAATAAATGTGTCTATGAAGTAACCACATTTTAAAAAATAAAATTGAAATAAAAATAATTAAATGCAGCCAGCTGCTTTAAGCAACCATTTCATCACATGGCAAGAAAAGTATTCAAAAGCTATCCAAAATCTGTTCTCCTCTGTTACTTCTTGCCTTATTGCCTCACCACAATGAGCCATATTAGTTATTGAATCCATTGTCTCAGTGCATTTTCTTGTTCTATGACCAGTCCAGAGCCCTTTCAATGAATGGAACTGTCTTCATTTATTTCTCTGTACTTATCTGGTTTTATGCAGTTAATCAAATTGTTTTAAAAATTGAAACAAATACAGCCTATACTGAGTCACAAACAAAGGTAAAGTTTTGTTCTCAATAGTCTTGTTAAGATTCAATGTCAGAAAGAGGAATAAGTAAGTCATGTATTTACGGCACAAAGAGCTGTACTATTTCTTAAGAATTAAATATATCACTATTTTTTTCTTCAACCTTCAAAATCATTGGTACATGACCCACACTACTCATAGATATTCATCCTTAGAAAGAAGAGGTGGATGGGGGTGCAAAAGGAATACATGCATCTTTCTGTTTATGAGAAGAAAGCTTGACTGTGCAAATCCAGACAACCAGCAGTACACTGCATTGTGTATACTAGGGGATTAACCCATTAGAGAAGTCGCAGAATTATAAATTAGAAAGGCTCATGACTCATTGCACCAAATGCCCTGATTTTGTGTATTTATTTCTTAACTTCTCTTTTCTCTGTTTTTTGGTCAAATGATTCCAACTGGTTAATAGTTGTTTTTATACTTTATGAAGTGTGTTAAGCCAGACATAAGTTAAAAAAAAAAAGCATTGTCCTATACCCCAAAGCAGCAGTCTGCTCACATGGTAAAGCAAGAATATATCCAAGTGTAACGAATTTATTCCCTGTAAATTTTAGTATGTAAGAAAACTCATGCTAGAATAAATAATAAAGAAAAAGTTTTAGTAAAATGCTCATACTCACACATGTTTATAGTTTAAAAACCAAGCAATGCTAAGGTAAAATATATTTTCTCACTACAAAGCACTTTATCTAGTCTGGGAATTTTTCTGGAAGTTGTTAAAAAACTGAACTTTGTTATGTGTCAATATTATTATTCTATACATGCCTGATCATATGTGCTAGATATATCCCTAAGAAGATAAATTGGAATAGTAAGAATTTTGGTAACAGAAATATAATTCATATATTCTGAGCCAATTTTTTCAAGCCATTTCTAAACAGTATTTGAAAATAAAATGCAGCATTACCCAGGACAAAAACACACACATATACAGCTAAAACAAAATTCCACACAATAATTTAACTATGTGATATCAGATACGGTCTGACATTTTCTGTTCTATTCTGTTTTGTTCTGTAAAAAGTGTTGGTTGGATTCTATTAAATTAATTTCAGCATTCACTAAATTTCACAAAATGTTATCATTTGAAAACACTGCATTAAGGGACTTGCAGTTTTAAGAAATTCTATAGTCACAATCAAATAGTCCTTTAGTGTGTTAACTGCCATCTGATTTGTTTCTGTGCCAATTTAAGGTTTTGATATAATGGATCTTTTGAAGCTACACTTACCTCTATTTGAATAATGCCAATCTGAAGACAACTACACATTGTATGTTATACATTTGAACAGTGTAATATTACATAACGTGATGATTGCTTAAGATGTAATTTTTAACGAACGCTTTGCAGTTACTATCTCAATTTGATGAGCAAAGTGTGTGGTCTATGGGTGTCCCCAGTCCTGCTACCTTTGTGTTTCAGTTTCCTTGGGCTTATCCATACTTGACTTTCTATACATTAGATCATTTTTAGGAGAACATCTTAAAAAGCATCTCTAGCAATACTTTAATTCATATGATTAAAAATTCAAAGGAAGCCCTTGTACCGGCTGTTAAACTATGTTCACAAGCTGTTATTCAGAGTTCAAATCCCAGCAAATTGAAGGTTAGGTTAACAGGATCATTCTGTGGAACTGCACTAAACCATGGCAGCTAGAATAGTGGGTGAACTGTTTCATGCGCGCTCAGTTGCAGAAGATAAACTAAAGATGAGCAAAGGTATCTCACTGGAAATCTTGCTATCTAATTTGATTTTTCTAACCTATTTTCTACAGTATGGTTTATAAAGGAAAGCATATGAAGCTAACTCTGGGTTTTGTTTGCTAAATACACAGATTTTTTAAAGAGAATAAGAAAATCCACAGAGACTGTTACACTGATGCTTGGAAATTGAGACATGGATTTCTCTTTTCAGATGCTAGCTTTCTCAAATAAATCTGAAGTTTCAGAGGCAAATATTTTTGCTTCTCCAAACTGTAATGTGCTAACATGCCCATGTGGGAAAACGTCAATAAGCCCTTAATAATAATTGATACCCCTACACTTCTGTGGGCATAGTGGTAGTAAGAAGTCAAGTAGCATCAGTTCCTTAATTTCTAAAAACAAAATAACCTAACTCATAAGAGAGAATGCATGAGAATTGAGAGTTGCTCATCCTGGCTCAGTCACTTTCTAGTGGCATGCCTTTAGGAAAGCCCTTTAAACTCTTTGGATCTCACTTTCTCACCGCTAACATGAGAGAAATGGCAAGACAACGTCTTCTGTGGATAATCGGTCTCTTTTCACGAGATTTTATACTCCTAACTTTGTGCGTAAAGTGGTTGTGGGGCTATATCTTCTTGCTATGCTTGTTAGGCTGACAGAAGACTGGGGAAAAAAGAAGTGAAGAAATACAAAATGTATTTTCTTAAGTGAACTTGAAATTCCCCCTCCTGAATAATTACTTAATTGTAACGAAAAAGGAAAATAAGACTTCTCTGGGAAGGAAGAAAGGAAATGACACAAGTTGGTAATCTGGACTTGAAGTATATAATATAAAACTAGTTAATAGAAGTGTAAGCAGATGCTTCTTCCTCCTAATCCAGCTGGCATGCATGAAGAAAGGAGTGAAAGAAACTTTTAAGAACATCATTGTTAGCTACAAGAGAATGGGAAAGGCATCACACAATAAAAGCCAATATTTGGCTTACAAAGGGGCACAGGAATATAATGTTCTTGGGAAGTTCTAATCAAAGTTTTGAATGAATTTTAAATAAGCATCTAAACCAGCAATAAAATATTCCAAAGATTACTTTCAGTCAACAAACATCATGAGATGCTACTTTGAATAGCACCTTGAAAATGTTGGTGCATTGCACTCTACAGTGGCTATAGTTCCTACATCTTTGGAATAAATTAGTAAGTATAATTGACCAATTGGTTTTTTGTATATGAATGTTTAATTCTCATGATTTCATTTATCTTTAACAAAGGCTTCTCTACAGCTAAGAAGATGTTCTGTGTTGGGGTAGCCTAAAAACAAGGTAAGTTAGGAATATGATAAAGTGTCTTAGATAAAGGTATATTTTCTTTAAGTAGTATTTATTCTTCACTCTTTAGATTCAGAGACTTTGTGCAGTTTCATTTTTTCTCACATCCACATAATGCATATCCACATAATAGATACTATCAATAATTTATCATATCAAGGTAGCTGATCAATAGGTGATATGGAGTCAGAAAAAACCTAGGCTCCAACTCCAGAACAGTTCATTTTCTGTGTGAATTTTGGCAAATTACTAAACTTCTCTGGTCTCTAATTTTCAAATCATTAAAAGAGATATGATGCTCACTCAGTATTACTGTGAATTTGAATGAAATAATACATAGAATGTTTGCCATATTAGAATTACTCAATATGTTATTAGGTTATTTTTTTGTATATGGATCTAACTTTAATAATTTTCCAGAAATAAAGGTTATCTTTCAAAGTATAAACTAAAAAGCAATTCTTTATTTATACTCCATTTCTCAATGGAGAGAACCTTCAATGAATATGGAAATTGTATACAAAACCCTTTAAATAATAAGGAATGCTGGGCACTGTGTATTCAGAGGGCTATTTCTGCCAATAGAGTAAGAGCAAATTTCAAGAGAAAGGGGAAAGAACATTAATTATCTTGTTCTTTGTGTATCAAGAATCTACATGTGCTGATCATTCCTTCAGTAAACATCTGAGCATAATGTACAATGACACCAGCCCTCAAGGAGCTATACCCTAGCGGGTTTGAGAAGAGATAAGCATTAAATAAAATTACTAAATAGTATATTGTTCTATTGGGAAGTAAAAGATATGGAAAAAGAAATAGTAGAGTCCTTCTGACCAGGATGTGACAAACAAAGATGAATTTTAAGCAAGGACTTAAGAAGGTAAGTAAAATGTGTGGAGGTATAATTTTCCTGGGAGAGGAAATAAGCAGAAGAAAGGCATTAGGTTGGGAGTGTGAAGCCACATCTGTTGAATGACAAAGGACTCGGTATGACTAAAATGACATAATCAAGAAGGAAATAAAGTAAAGAAGTGAGGTCCTAGGCAATAGGTGAGATTGTGGGTGGCTTTCTAGACATTATGAGAACTTGGCTTTTACTCTGGATGAAATAGCAGCACAGGGTGGGGCCTGCAGTGTTTTGAAGAGTAGTATACTACAACTTACTCAAATAAAACTAAGCAGGCTGCTGCTTATGAAGTGATGTGGTTTGGCTGTGTCCCCACCCAAATCTCATTTTGAATTGTAGTTCCCATAATCCCCATGTGTCATGGGAGGGACCTGGTGGGAAGTAATTTAATCATGGGGGCAGTTACCATTATTCTGTTCTCATGATAGTAAGCTCTCACGAGATATGATGGTTTCATAGGTGTTTTTTCCCTGTTTGGCTCATTCTTCTCCTTCCTGCCACCATGTGAAGAAGGACTTGTTTGCTTCCCCTTCCATCATGATTGTAAGTTTCCTGAGGCCTCCCCAGCCATGCTGAACTGTGAGTCAATTAAGCCTCTTTATTTTATAAATTGCCCAGTCTCAGGTATGTCTGCATTAGCAGCATGAGAATGAACTAATACAGGAAGAGACTTTTCACGTTCTCAAGAGGAAGCCATGAGACACATTTGGAGGTTATTGCAGTAATCCAGGAATTACACTAGTATAGTAACAGTAGAGAAAGTGGACATATTTTGAAATCTAAAATAGCAGATCTGATGAAGAAATGGATGTGAGGTTTGAGAGATAGAGAGTAATGAAGGAGAACACACAATCTGGGGCCTGAGCAATTGGAAAGATGGAGTTGCCAGTAACAGCTGGGAAAGACTATGGGGAAATAGATAACTTTTAGAAGCAAATATAAATAATTGATTTACGTACATGTCAACTACAAGAGATACTCATTAGATATCCAAGTAGATACATATAAATGCAGACTGAAGTCCTTGGACAAGAGCTTACCTGGAAACCTCAATTTGGGTTCTTCAAACTAAATTTTGGGTACAATGGTGAACTGCTAGTTTTAAAGCCATGGAACGTAGATAAGTTTACCTAACGGTGTAAGGGTAGATAAGAAGGGAAGAGTCCAAGGGCAGAGTCATGGGAACACTCAATACTAAAAGATCAGCTACATGTGCTCTCTCTCAGGCACTTGGTAGTCAACTGTTCCAAGTCCATCAGGTGTATTTAGAACTTTATGCCTTGATTTATCCACCCTTCCCATACTGAACACTATCACCGCCTATCGGAAACCTTTCTCTCTTCCAAGATCACCTATCCATTCCACCTCCTCAAAGAATACTTCTTTAATCATGCTCATCCTCTGATCACAGAGAGCAAGACATGATTTGCTCTGCATTATGTATGTGTTTCTATCTGACCCCTTTAGCAGATTGCAAAGACTTTGATGGTAGCCATGTTAGAATTCCTATCACCACCGTTATACAAATGACATGTAATTAGTGCTTAATACATGCCAGGCTCTTAAGTGCTCTTCATGTATAATCTCATTAAATCCCTTAATTCCCCTACTCGTATTTTCTAGATGAGGAAATTGAGGCTTGCGGAACTGAGGTAACCTGCTTGAGGCCTCCTAGCTAGAAAGTGGCAGAGCTGATTTTGAGAATCAGCTATCCACTTCTCCAAAGACCTTCACCATTGGCCTGGGTCACCTTCATGTTATTTATTTTATAGTCATCTAATAAAAGGTAAATAGTACATAAAACTTGTTGGTTAAATAAATTATTGCTTGAATAATGGCTCTGCTTTCTTTTAGGCAGACACAATAAAACCTTGACTAACAAAGATTAGTATCATACAACCTTCAATTGGTTACATTTCTTTTCATTTTTTACTATAATTTACTTGTAATGGAATGTAACAAATCCCAATAAACAAATTTGACTTTACATTTTCTGCCTAAATTGAACAAACTGCTAAAATATTTCTCTGAGGTTAGTGCATCACCTTTGGCCATCTATATGGGTGATATTCTTCCTTGAGAAATTATGGTCACAAGGAGGACCAAAGGATCATTTGACCTTGAACTTGCAGAGAAGGATATATTTTATATTCCCCAGACAACTCACTTGAGAACATTTAAAAAAATAATAATATTTTGAATAATTTTAGCAACATGAATCAAAGCACACATTTTTGTTGAATCTTTGGAAACTCTAAATCCTAGAATATCTTATTTCTCAAATACAGCAAATGCCGTTCAGTGCCCTGCCCTTATTCTGCAGAGTTGGTTCTGTGATCTGACTGGTGTCCACCTGCCATCTTTTGCATTTATGTGCCTAGGGTTTCATTTCTGGACCAAGGAAAGCTACTCTGTGCACACGTGTTAGCTTAGAAATACCAAACATGAACACACCATCACCACTGCCACTCTCTTCCCCCACCCCTATCCAATAACTCTTCATACAGTGAGTCTCAGGAGGTGGTATGTAAATATCTCAACTTTCTCACCTCTCAGATAGGGTCATTCTGAGGTGTGTGTTTTCTACTATATTCCAGAGGTCCCCTGCAGGATTAAGCTCCAGCCACACACAGTGATAGCTAGCTTAATAAAGCACTCTTTAATGGATGACTTCACTTCCCTGGGCCTCTCCCCTACCACCCTCAACTAGTGTTTCCTGCACCTCCCAAATAAACTGCATGCCGTCGTGTCCTTATGTCTAGTTCAGCTTCTGGGGAAACCCAAACTAAGACACCAAGCATTTGCATTCACAGGGTTTCAACTACCGTGATAGTTAGATCCTCCTAGGCGAAAAGAAGAAAGCAACAGAATGCATTTCTTCTCTTCCAGTGTTCTTTTTAGCCAAATTTGCCATATTTAACTGTTTTTACATGTAATCTTAGTAGAGAAATTAAAGAGATTATTGAATAGTTTACGCAAGTCCAATAATTGGGAATATGAATGCAACATATGACTAGGTTATGTGTTGGCTCTGTTCTAGCCCTTGATCTGTAGGAGCAATAAACAATTTGAGTGCATGGGGGAAAATCTCACAGAAAGAGCTTTATATCCACACCTGTTAAGAACAAGTATGGTTTGAGGATATTTCTAACTCTGGGGAGTGATAAAAGTGTGACACTGTGAGATATGCAATGCTATAAAGACATGAGTTAATTTTAAAATACTTTCTACACTATAAACTATTAGATAAATATAGAGCAGTGCTATTATTATAATGATGAATGACATACACATGATATCATATGAAATAACCTAAAATCTGTTTCTAAAATAAGAAAAAAAATTTCCTCATAATAAACTCTAATTTCTGAATCACCAAATCTTATCAGGGCTGGTTATACCTATGAAACCTATACCAATATTTAATTGTTTTCAAAACTGATTCATAAAAGATCGTCTCCAATATGTATTTTTAACTAAATGTTTTAGCATCTGCTTACAATGTCTATCAAAAATGTTTAATAAAATCTTTAGCGTGAGGCTTTATTAGTCCTTGATGTTAAATGTCTAGAATAATCTTCCTCTTAGGGATCCTTTCTAACTGCAAGTTTAAATTTTAAGGGCTTTTAAAATTGCCTTTTTGTTGTTTTGTTTGTTTTTTTATAGCGATAAATGAGTCCACTACTCAATTACTCTAAGCATCCTTTGATTTTAAATAAGTTCTCAGAGAAAACTAGTAGCTCTAAAATTTAGCACTTTCTTAAAATCAAATCCATTTCTACATGATGTAATTTCTTTTCAAAATTAATTTTAAGGACTAGAAATTCCTCACCGCTAATTGGTACATTGGGTATAATATTTGTTTTTAGATACAGAGTAAACAATTTACTTTAGTATCAAGGAAACATAGTTAAGATTTTATTAGAATTCTAAAAATGAATAGTACGCCCAGCCCTGTGCTTGTTGTAATAGCTAAAATAAACTTGCTGCTCACACCACGGTGACTTAGCTAAGCTCTTCCTTCAGTCCATCAAACTGCATGGGGCAGCAGCTGGGCTTTTTTCCGACACCCTTGGCATGTTTACTGCAGCCGTGTAACGTAGTCTCAGAGGGCTGGGACTGTTGCTAGGGCTTGGACCACACCTTCCTCCTGCTTACCTAAAGCCCATTGGTCATGATTTCATAATCAGGCAGTTTTGCACAGTGTCAACATAGGGGCATTGACAAAAATATTCTCTGTGTTTCTACAGGTGTTACATTTTTTGCTCCCCTAGTGACTACTAATCATTCAATTGGACTAAAATGATATATTTTAAAAAACAATGTCCTGGCATCGCTGAGAACATGCATATAAGGCCATGAAGGTCTACACAGCAAGGATTGCACAATAACCCATTAAAATAAACATTTGCAACCACAGATAGCTGGACTGAAATCCTGCTCTGATACAAATAACATCTGGACAACTTTGGTTTGTATCTTCCAGCATAAAACACCCTTGAGAAAAAAATAGAAGGAAAACTAAAAGACAAAGGACCACTAAAGGTTTTATTATGCTATGGGTGTGGTGCCATAAATTTGAGGGGGCTCAGGCCAGAGTTGCCAAATCCGAATTTAAACAGCATGTTGTTTTTAAAAGTTGTAACACTGGTGAGGAACAATTCGGTTTTCTTACATAATTAATCCAGTGTGAAGTAGAGTGACTGGAAAACATCCAGTGGTTTAAAAATAACTCAATTATTTATAAGTTCCACAGTGCTATAGGATTCCACTCTAAGGAGAAGAAAGTGAAACATCTTGGTACCAAGCATGTTGTTCTTATTCAGCAAGGGCTTCAGGAAGTCAACATAAACAATCTCATAGTAAAAGATTATGCTAAGGCCAAAGACACTAAGGTTCCCTTGGATTATGGATCAGGCTAGTGGGCAGGAAAACGTTTCTTTCCTTGACATTTATATATTGCTGATAAATATTAGTATATCTTACTAATACCCAAAGAACTGAACAATGTGAAGTGGGGGTACTAGGCTGCAGGGAACAGAAGGAAGAGGGAAGGAGGTCTGGGAAAGAAAGAAAAATGAGCCTCTTTTATAAGATCTATAACATAGGCCATGAATCATACATGACAGTGAATGGACTTTAATTTCTAATGTTGTTCTTTGATGTGAAGCAAAATAATTACAAGCTGAAAGATACTAGCAAGTATTATATTCAATATAAAGATAAAGAAATTAGCCATAAATAAACCCTTCTTTAAAATCTCATGCTCAGGGCAGGCTCACAGCTAGCAACATGCATTTGTGTCAGCTACAGCTGGCTGCTAAACAAAGGGAATGAAAGTTTGCTTTAATAATATTAAAATCTTGCAAAATATTTCACAGTTGTCTCAGGCATTTTTTATTCTTTTTTCTACTTAAAGGGGGCATGTGAGAGGTGGCAATAGTCTAAAAGGGCCAAGCCAGAAGTTAGATCGTGGATCTGTAAGGTGCCTTTAAAGGGCTAAGGGACTTTACTAAGTCATGTGATTTACCTTAAATCCATCCTTTGTTTCTGCTAGAGTGCAGAGATAAGTACAAGAAGGAAGCAGACCTTTATTCATTTGGCCACTCCATCAACTGTGGACCTAGTATGTTCCAAACTTACTCTAATTGTTTCTTTTATCCTTGGAAACAAACAAATATGAACCACGATTGTATAATTTACTTACTAGGCTAAACAAGCACGATTTTGATGTACTAATACCCATAACAACAGAAGTAGAAGTCAGTTATTTAAGCAAACTATTGAGAACAGAAATTATTTCTTAAAAATGTATTTGTTGCTGATTAATGGATATAAACTGATAGATCAATTTCAGAAATTCCACTATAAAAAGAGATTTATTTTCATTGAGGAGTTGTGACAGTGGAAATATTGAAGGAAGGTAGTGAGAGAATTACAGTTTCAGGTGGTTGTAGTTATAATATCTAACTGTTATTAAGTGAAATTGTTTTAGCTGTAATCCTGGTACTAATAACTGGAAATTACTGCTAAAACAATTTTACAAAGTTTTTGACTAAGGATCAAGTCAATAAATAGGCTCATGACTACCTTGCTCCTGACAGTTCCATTGCTTTGTCACTTTTTTCTTCTGTTTGTATCAAGTCAGTGGCCATTCATTATCCAGCCATCAGGGGCCTCTGCTTCTGTAGTTGATCTTTTTTTCTCTTTCCCTATCCAACCCAAAAAGGCACAAGCATATCATGGCTTCTTTGATGGCACTGACTGCCTGATGCAGCAAAATCCTTTTAAAAATAAACTAGAACAATTCCCACTGATGAGGTCAGTGCATCACTTATGCATGTGAAAAGAGAAGAGAAAACTGAACACTGTGAGCTCCGAATGACACCTCTATGTGTGAAAAAAATTATCAATTTGCTCATTCATTTAAATTAATTTTTTCATATACTAATTTACTTAAGGCCTACCTTGTGGCGGTGATGAGTTAATTATTAGGATGGAGATACAGTGTATTGCTTCTGGGGTTGATAATGATAAGTAAGCGTTATACGAATAAGGGAAGCCATGACTCTTCCTAAGGGAGTTGAAAATGGCTTCAAAGACGATAAGGCATTTGAGATGGGTCTTGACAAAGGAACAGGATGCACTTGGTGAGGAAGAAGGAAATAAAGTATTCCAGGTAGAGAAAAGATCATAAAAATGAAGAGGCATGATGTCATGAAAGCGTCATGAAAACTGCATGACGCTTGGGGGAAATGTCACTGTATAGTGTGACTGGAGGTGTGTGACACGAGATACAAATGTAGTGATAAGTTCAGACAAGATTGTAGAAGAAGCCATGCCCAGGAGTTTACTCTTAAGGCAAGGGGAAGAATGGAGGATTAATATAGAGTGTGAAATAATCAGCTATAAAAAGATAAGTAAAACTTGCTCATTTGCCTTGAAGAGATAAACAGGCTATTTTCAGTGGGAGTTGCTACATTCCATTGTAGAGTGAATTATAAGGGCCATCTTGGCAGTGAGGAAAAGATGGCAGCTTATGAGACCCAAGCCAATTGTTTCTGCTTCATCATTCCATGCCATCTACCCCCACCTTCTCTTCTGTTCGTGATTTACCAGCATAGATTTCCTTATCTACCAAAGAGAAAAGACTTTAATCTCAATTAACATCTCTCCTCCAACAACAACAAAAAAATTGAAAATCCTTGATGTTTCAACCCGTGGACACTAGAGCTAAACTCCCATGAGGAAAGTGAAGTGGTGAATTAGGCATTGATCCAGATTATGTATACCTCCTTCACCCATCATCACCTCAAAAATTATCTTGCCTTTTTTTTTTTATCTCTATAGTTAGTACAAAAGAAACACTTTCCTAACAGATTATTCCTTCACATTTTATTTTGGATTAATGTAGCTACAGACTTAAAGAGCCTATATGAACAAACTTTCTGGCACTTTGCAGTTGCAGCACTAGTTCTAAAAAAAAAAAAAAAAAAAAAAAAAAAAAAAAAAAAAAAAAAAAAAAAAAAAAAAAAAAAAAAAAAAAAAAAAAAA
>NW_016811928.1:402941-435966 GCF_001698545.2 Rhinopithecus bieti
GGACCTTTCAGTTTGTGACCAATTGTTAAAAAAAAAAAAAAAAAAAAAAAAAAAAAAAAAAAAAAAAAAAAAAAGGAAAGGAAAGGAAAGAAAAGAATAAAGGTTATTCCAAGATGAAATGCTAGCATTATGACCCACACAGACCACAGACCACCTGGAATTCTTTAAACCATTACACTCAGTAACAATTCTTCTCATGCAATGTAGCTTGTACTTCCTAATTTCTCAAGAGATATTTACTTGGACACTAGCTCTTTGTTTTCAAGTTTTCCTGCCCTTGCAAATTAATCCCCACCTGTAGTCAAATGCTTCCATTTATGAAATCACAACAGTTGTTTAAGTCATTGGATTAAGAATGGAAAAGTTTATGTAATTTTTGGGATGTGGGAAGAGAAAAGGATATTTTAAATGAGCAAGACAATCGTCTTACTGATGATCTTATCATTTTAAAGAAAAAAAAGAAAAGTGTAACTGGATGTTCCTGGAGCTATAAAAGTAAAGCTGAAACTACATTATTTAAAAAAAAAAAAAAAGGCAAATGAAAAAGTGACTAGTAGAGATCTTCAATGGCCTTTATAATCACCAGAATCATTCATTCACTCTGTACTCAGTATGCTATAATACCACAAAAGAGAAGGCTAAATTGAATGAGCTAATTACTAGGCTCCATTCTGCTAAGCTACTATGTGATGATTGGAATCGCATGCATTTACCCAGTGACACAAAGAGCAGAGTCACAGGAAAATCTGTCATTGAATTTAAACTAGATTTTATTTCGTCAAACTGAATTATTCTGAACCCTAAATAATGTTTACAACAAATGATGCTTATGATCTACAGTTAGTCAGTTAACCAGATAATTGCCAGTTCTCCAAGTTCTTCATGTTGTGAAAATTTAGATGGCTTATTGTGGAAGAGGACCATAACCTGCCCTTTTCTATGCCCTGTTTGAGATGAAATGATGAGACCATGGCACAAAAATAATGATTACGTGGTGAACTTAAGACTTCCACTTTCAACTGAGAAGTAACATTGAAGATCATTAAGAAACTACCCAAAACCAGGGAAAGAAGGATCCAAAAATGTTGAAATTACGATTTCCAGTGATCACCCAGAACTGGGAGTAGTGTCTATCCTTACCAGCCAGATTGGAAAAGCTCATGATTAATGGAGCACTGGGTAAAGTACTCAACAGAATCTTGCCTAGGTGGTAGGGAATAATTAGTCCTAGACTGAGCTTTGCTCCAGACCCAACTTACAAATCCTAAAAGAAAGATCCAAAAGAATCAAACTATGTTCATATGATTTAACTGTATGCCAGAACATAGCTCTAGACTATTTATACCTCAATAAAATAAAATGTATGATACTGTCATCTAATCAAATATTACCAGACATGACAAGAAGTAGGAAAATACAACCCACCATAAGAAGAAAAATCAAGCAAATCCATATAGAACTTCCACAGACGTTAGAATTAACAGATAAGAAAAAAAAAAAAAAAGAATTAACAGATAAGGACGTTAAGATAGAATTTATAATTGCATTGTAAGAGGTAAAGAAAGAGATAAAAATATTTTTAATACCAAAATCAAACTTGTGAAGATGAAATCTACAATATCTGAGATGAAATACATTGGATGAGATAAGTCGTAGGTAAGATGCTGCAGAAAAAAAATTAATAAATTTGAAGACATAGCAATAGAAAAACAAAAATAAAATATTTAATTTTAAAAAATGAACAGAGAAAATATTTTAAAATATTTATTTAAAAAAAGTAAACAGAGAATTAGGGAGTTGTGGAGCCACTTTAAATGGCATAATATTTGTGTCATTGGTGTCCCTGAAAGAGTTGAAAGAGGATGGACAGAAAAATAATTTGGAGAAATTATGACTGACAACTTTCTTAATTTGATGAAAACTGTAAACCTATAGATCCAGGAAATCCAAACAAACTTAAGCACAAGAAATATAAAGAAAACCTCACCAGATTACATTATAAGCACATTGCTCAAAACCAGGGATAAAGAGAAACTCTTAAAAATGTCCAGGAAAAAAAAAAAAAGAAGCAAAGATAAGGATAAAGAAGCAAAGAAAAAGATATGACAGATTTCTTGTTAAACCAATAAAACAGGAAGACAATCATTTCTAAAGCATTGAATGAATAAATCTGTTGAATTAGAATTCTATACCCAGCAAAGACATCTTTCAACAACAAAAGTAAACTAAAACTTTTGCATGTATACAAAAGCTGACAGAATTTGTTACTAACAGGTAGGTAATATAAGAAATGTTAAAGGAATTCCTTCAGGCTGAGTAATAATAAATGAAAATATGCATCTACACAAATAAACAACATCAGAAAAGGTAATTACATGAGTAAACAAGTTGTCTTATTAGTATCAAATCTCTTTAAAATATAATGGACTGTTTAAACAAAAATAATAAAAATATGTTGTGGGGTTTGTAACATATGTGTAAGTATAATTTAAAACAGCAGCAGTTCATTTCTAGAATAGTGATAGAAGAATACTATGGTAAAGTTCTAATACAAGACTGTGAGAAGTTAAAGATATGTGCTATGGACTATAAGATAATCATTAAAGTAACAAATCAAAGACTAATAGTTAATACACCAACAAAACATAAAATGGAAGAATACAATATATTAGGTTGGCGGGAAAGTAATTGAGATTTTGGACTATGAATTTTAAATCATTATTAGGCTCAAACACATCTTTATTAATCAAAATAGGAACCATTACAATCAATACATTTTTGCCAATGAGAAATAAGTTTGTTTATTCCTGTAACATAAATATCCGTGCTTTGGGATTTGATGAACTCTTGGAAAGCACTTTCTGCATCCTGCTGATTGTAGAAGCTTTTTCCCTGCAAAAGCTATTGAGATGATTGAAGATGTGGTAGTCAGTTGGCAAGAGGTCAGATGAATGACAGATGAGTCAAAACTTCATAGCCCAATTCATTCAACTTTTGAAGTGTTGGTTATGCGACATGTGGTCAAGAGTTGCTGTGAAGAGTTGGGCCCTTTCTGTTGATCAATGCTGGCTAGAAGCTTTGCAGCTTTCAGTACATCTCATCAATTTGCTGAGTATACTTCTCAGATGTGATGATTTTGCTGGGGTTCAGAAAGCTGTAGTAGATCACACCGGCAGCAGACCACCAAACGGTGACCATGACCCTTTTTTGGTGCAAGTTTGGTTTTGGGAAGTGCTTTAGAGTTTCTTCTCTGTCCAGCCACTGAGCTGGTCATCACCAGTTGTCATATCAAATCCACTTTCCCTTGCACATCACAATGAGATAGAGAAATGGTTCATTGTTGTTGTATAGAATAAGAGAAGACCACACTTCAATACAACGATTTTTAAAAATTTTCACTCAGCTCATAAGGCACCCACTTATCAAGCTTTTCCACCCTCCCAATTTGCTTCAAGTGCTGAATGACCAAAGAACAGTCAACATCGAGTTCTTCGGCAACTTCTTGTGTCATTGTAAGAGGATCAGGTTCGATGATCTTAATGGGTTGTTGTCAATTTCGAATGGTCAGCCACTACACTCCTCATCTTCAAGCCTCTCATCTCCTTTGCCAGACTTCTTGAACCACCACTCCACTGTACATTCATTAGCAGTTCCTGGGCCAAATGCATTGTTGATGTTGTGAGTTGTCTCCACTGCTTTAAGGCCCCTTTTGAACTCGAATAAGAAAATAGCTCGAATTTGCTTTGTGTCTAACATCATTTACATAGTCTAAAATAAACAGCAAATAATAATTCATTGGTAAGAAAAAAACATAAAGCAAGAAATGCCCATTAAAATAATGTATAACCTAACCACATTTATTTAAGAATGTATGCCAATGTCAAACAGCAAATTCTAACAATGCAAAAGCTTTGCACTAACCTAATACTAACACAAAAAAGGCAGAAAAATACAGCAGAATGGGAACAAAGATCAAATATAAAATAAATAGTAGATGATAGGATTGAACCTAATAATATCAATAATCAGATTAAACAGAAATAAGCTAAAAATTCCAAAAGGCAGAGATTATCAGATTAGATTAAAAAGCAAGATCTTACTCTAAAGTGTCTACAAGAAATGCATGTTAAATATAGAAAATTGTTTAACATTAAAAGAATGAAAGATTAACCATACTAACACTAATCAAAGGAAAATAAAGTTACTATATAAATTTCACAGTAAGTTGATTTCAGAGTAAAGAACATAACCAAGGATAAGCTTGTCATTTCATAGTAATAATTGCATAAATTTGGTAAAAGGATATGGCAATCCTAAACTTTGATGTTTTTAATAAGAAAGTTTCAAAAGACATGAAGTAAGAACTAACATAACCACAAGAAAAAAATGCATTATTATAGTCGGAGGTTTCAGTACCCCATTTCAATAATTGATAGAAGAAATAGAAAATAAGGATATAGAAGAAATTAAAAAAAAAGCACTATCAACAAATTTGATTCATTGAACATGCCACTCAACAATAGAATATACATTCTTTTAAGTGCACAGGAAACATGTATTAATATATTCTATTTTTTTGTCAATAAAATAAGTCCCAATATATTCACAAGGCAAAATAGAAATGGTCTCTGACTACAATGAAATTAAATTAGAAACAAATAACAGAAAAATCTCTGGAAAATCTACAAATATTTAGAAATTATAGAACACATTTCTAAGTAATCCATTGGTCAGAAAAATAAATCAAAAGATTAATTAGAAAGTCATTAGAAATGCAAATAAAAACACAGCATATCAAAATGTGTGGGATGCTGCCAACACAGTACAGACCATGATAAGCAGGAAAAGTGATACCACCAAATGACTAGTTAAATAAATGCATTAAGCCTTAAATCAATGACTTTAGGGTCTTCTATAAAATACTGGTAATAGGAGCACAAAATAAATCTGAAGTAATAAGAAAAGAAAATAATAAAAGAGCAGAAATTATTGAAATAGCAGAGAAACAATTGAATGATCACTTAAGAGATCATATGAATAGCCGTATCTATTTTAAATAAGTGGAGTTTTAATTTAAAACATTCCAAAAAATTCTTTCATCCCAGATGGTTTCAGTAGTGAATTCTACCATACATTTAAGAAAAAAACTTGTACCAATTTTATGCAAATTCATTCAGAAATTCAGGAAGAGGAAAAATGTCCCTACTCATACTATGAGGACAACATTAGCCTGATATGAACACCAAACTACCTCACTGCAAGTAAACTACAGACCTGTCTCCCTCATGCCATGCATACAGAAATTCTCAGTGAAATACAAGGGAGTCAAATGCAACAATATACCAACAGGGTAATACTTCATCATGACCAACCGGGGCTTATCTGAGTGATGCATGGCTGATTCAGTTGTCAAAAATCAAATCATGTAATTCACCACATTAATAAACTATTAAAGGAGATCCATATGATCATGTTAATACAAACACACACACACGCAAGTATCTGGCAAAATTCAATATTCATTACTGATAGAAATCTTAGTAAACCAGAAATAGATGGCAATTTCTAAAGCCTGAAAATGTGCATCAAGGGAAAACATACAGCTGATACCATACTTGTGGTGATGAAAGACTGAAGTTTTCTCTCTTTGATCAAGAAAAGACAAAATTTTGCCCTGACCACTTTTATTCTACAATGTACTAGGATTTTAGACATTTCAATAAACCAATAGGAAAAATTTTGAATTAGAAGCAAGGAACTAAAACTGTCCTAATCTCAGATGACATGATTTTCTATGCAGAAAATCCCATAGAACCTACAGAAAAACCTCCTAACCCTAATAAGTTCTTTAAGTAAGACTGCAGAATATAATTCTGATATAAAATTATCATCTGCTACCAATAAACAATCTGCAATTGATATTTTAAAATACTATCCACAATAGTATAAAAAATAAAATTCTTCAAAATAGGTATGATGAAAAAATCCTCAATATTTGCACACTGGGAACTATAAAATATTGCTGAAATAAATTAAAGGAAAATTAAATAAATCTAACATTCACCATGCCCGTGGTTGGGAAAAGTCAATAGAGTTAATTTATCAATTTTCTCCAAATTTTTCTACAGATTTAATACAGTCTCAAACAAAATCCCAGCAGGGTTTCTGGAGAAATTGACAAGTTGATTCCAAAAATTATATGGAAATGTAAAAGATCTAGAATAGCCAAAACAATATTATGAAAGAAGGACATATTTGAGGGCTGAAACTACTTGATTTCAAGATTAGTATAATGTGACAACAATCAAGAAAGAATGGTATTGGCATAAAGATAGACAAATAGATATGGATAACTTATTTTTGACAAGTGTGAAGAACATTCAGTGGAGAAAACATATGCTATTTAACAAATAGTTCTGAAATAATTGAATATTAATATTCAAAGAAAAACAAACTTCGATCCTTACCTTGAACCATATTTGACAATTAATTCAACTGGATTATACAGACTTAAATGCAAAATACAATACCATAAAACTTCTAAAAGAAAATCTCTGTGACATTTGACAAGGCATAAATACTTTTAAAATATAACACTAATAGCATTTTCTAAAATGAAATTTAAAAAAATAAATTGACTATCATAAAAAATCAGTTCTTTAAATAAACAGTGTTAAGATAATTGAAAGCAATGTATAGACTGAGGGAAAACATATACCAAACATATATCTGAGAAAGGACTTTTATTCAGAAAAAAATAAATATATCTTAAAGCTCCACAATAAGAAAACAAACAGGCCAGGCAAGGTGGCTCATGCCTGTAATGTCAGCACTTGGGGAGGCCAAGGCGGGTGGATTATTCGAAGTCAGGAGTTTCTGAATAGACTGGCCAACATGGTGAAACTCCGTCTCTACTAAAAATACAAAAATTAGCCGGGCATGGTGGCACACACCTGTAATCCTGGCTACTCAAGGAGGCTGAGGCAGGAGAATCATTTGAGCCTGGGAGGTGGAGGTTGCAGTGAGCTGAGATCACGCCACTGCACTCCAGTCTGGGTGACAGAGTGAGACCCTGTCTCAAAAAAAAAAAAAAAAAAAAAAAAAAAAAAGGAAAAGAAAACAAATGACCCAATTAAAAATGGACAAAAGATTTCAATAGACACGTCACCAAAGGAGAAAAGCAGATGGTATATAAGCACAAAAAAGATATTAAACATAATTATTAGAGAAAGGAAAAATAAATCAATGATAGATATTACTACACACTTATGAAAATGGCTAAAATTAAAAAGACTGACCATACCAAATGTTGATAAGGATTTGGAGGAACTAGAACTCTCATGCGATAATACTGATGTAAATATAAAAGGGCACACCACTTTGGAAACAATGTGGCAATTTCTTGAAAAGTTAAATATACACATATCATATTACCCAGCCATTCCACTTCTACTTAGTTACTTAAGGGAAAAGAAAAGATATGTGTATACAAAGATTGGTACAACAATGTTCACAGCAGCTTTACTTTTAGTAACCTTAAATCAGAAACAACCCAAATGTCCACCCTCAGGGGAATGCATAAACCAATTACCATATATCTATACAATGGAATACTACTCAGCAATACAGAGGAATGAACTATTGATACATGCTACATTATTTAATCTCAGATTATTTTGCTGAGTGAAAAGCCAGACACAAAATCATATATTTTTTATTATTTAAAATTGTGAAATATTCCAATATTTCACATGGTAGGGAATCAAAGGAAGGGATTACAAAGGAGACATGAGGAAACTTTCTGGAGTGATAAATAGGTTCAATATCTTAAGTGCAATGTCAATATCACAGGTGTATATGTACATCAAAATTTATCAAATTGTAGATTTTAAACATGTGCTTTTTTATATTACAATTAGAACTCAATAAAGCTATTAAGAAACAAAATATAATTATTTTTAGAATGTTCAATGAATACTTAAATATGAACTGTCAATTTCCATAGACTTTCCCTCTATAAATTTGCAGATAATCTTGCATACTGTGGATACCTATAACAGATGTAAAAATTAAATAAGAAGGTTACATTTTCCTGCTTACAGAAGTCACATTTTAATGAATTTGGAGCATTAGGATCATTGCACTTCTTGAATTTAGCCCTACTTATTCATGCATGCAATATTTATAATGCAATATTAATATGCTGTGTTGGTTTTGATCTGTTTTTGGAAGACAGAAGAGATCCCTCCACTCAGAAAAGAGATAACCCAAATTTGGTTAGAATCCAAATGGTATTGTGTGACCTAATTAAGTGGTGGGTATTTCATGAGCTTAGTCTTTCTTTCACATCTGGCTGTTATTAGATAGCCCTACTTGGCTACCCTACAAAGTAGCATTTAATCTAAGGGCCAACTCTGCCCCACATTTATTAACGTCTCTCACACTGACTAAATCCACAGGGAGAGGTTGGGCCTAAGAAACCAGGCAACAAAGTAGGAGATATCTCTGCAGAGGGACTAATTCTTTTTCTGTTTGGTTTTTAAGTGCATTTTGCCTTGACTAACTTCAAATATTGATTGTTAGAAAGTGGACTGGAAACGTAATGATTGACTGATCGCAATGTATTACATACAACGAATTTTGAATACCACAGAACTAATTGAATAAATGAACGGAAATATTAATATTGAATTAATAGGAATGATCAGAGTGAATTAAACACAGCGGGCCAAATTCTGCCCCTGGATATGCATGCACAATTTCCATTGACTTCAATGGGGGTTTTGTTGTGTGTATCCAAGGGCAGAATCCAGCTTAATTAATTTTTTAATTGTTTTTAAATGGTGAATGAATTGGTTAAAGTGCAAAGCACCAGAGATGACTTCGTACATATTGCATGTATCCTATGTTTTTAAAAATATGCCTGAAATACTTGCTTATAATCTTACATATATAACTACCACAAATGTTACATTTTACAGTTTGTAGAAAATAATGTAATAAAAACATTCCCATTACATTTTCTTTGTAAAAGGTTAATGTATACACATTGCTGCAGACTTCTATTTCTTTATATTAAAATGACAAAACTTTGATTTATTAATGAGCTTTTAAAATAAATCTGAGGCTTCGGTGCCCAAGAATCCATCCACGTCCTCGCAAGTGTCCTCTAGGTGAACTCAATAGCACAAGATACTCTCTTTACCACAGCCTTCTTATTTTCATCACCTTCCTATTTTAGTTAAAACATTATTTGACAAATACTGTGAATGCAAAGGCTTATTACTTGGTCTTAAGTAACTGTCACATCAGTTTAGTTTTTACTACTTAAGAAATTTTACTATGAAATCCCTTCTAGATTATGGGTCCATAATAAGATTTAAAATATGTTTGATCCCCTAATTGATTCAGTCATTAAGATAGCCCAATTCTACTCTATGTCATCACATCCACTGGCCTGCCTCAGGCCATAAAAAGTCAACGCCTTAGACCTGAAATTTATAACAATTTGACATAAGACATCATTCCATAATATCATCTACCAAGTAAAGAAAAATAATCTTTTGTGAGATAAGCTTTAAACATGCACAGGAAATGTGTGTGTGTGTGTGTGTGTGTGTGTGTGTGTGTGTGTGTATTGGGATGGAGATTAGAAGAACTCTCTTGTAGAAGGACAATAAAAACAAAAATGAAGTATTTATATTACACATTCCTTGAGTGACTGCATAATGTAACATTAAATTGATAACTTTCTTTGTTTTAATTAATAGGGTTTGTTTGTTTGTTTGTTTTAGAGCAGATTCAGCTTCACAACACAATTGAACACAAAGTACAGGGAATTTCCATTTGCTCCCTCCCTGCTCTCACATACATTGACACCCCCACCATAAACCTACCTAATCAGTGTAGTATGTTTGTTGCAACAGAAGAACCAACATTGATGTTATCAACTAAAGCCCTTAGTTTATATCAGTATTAACTCTTGGTGTGGTACATTCTATGGAGATTGACAAACGTATACAGACATGTAGCCTCCATTGTAGTATCATACAGAACAGTTATTCTGCCCTAAAAATTACCTGTTTCACCTATTCACCCCTTTCTGTCCGCAAATCTCTGACAGTCACTGATTTTTTTACAGTCTCCAGAGTTTTGCATCTTCTACAATGTTATATAGTTGAAATCTTACAGTGTGGAGATGTTTCATATTGGTTCCTTTCACATAATATTCATTCAAAATGTTTTCATATATTTGCGTGGTTAGATAGCTCATTTCTTTTTAACATTGAATAATATTCCATTGTCTAGTTGTAACTATCTATTCACCTACTGAAGGACATCGTACTGTGCTTCCACGTTTTGGCAATTATAAATCTGGTATAAACATCTGTGTGCAAGTTTTTGTGTGGACGTGTTTTTAACTCTTTTGAGTAAACACCAAGGAGCAGAATTGATGGATCAGATGGGAAAATTATGTTTAGTTTTGTAAGAAACTTCCAAAACTGTCTTTCAAAGTTACTTTACCATTTTGCCTTCCCACCACCAGTGAATGAGAGTTCCTATTGCTCTGCCTCCTCATCAGCATTTGATGTTGTCAATGTTTTGGATTTTACCCATTTAAAATGCTGTGTAGTGATATCTCATTGTTATTTTAATTTGCAATTCCCTAATGACTATGATGTCACACTTCTTTTCATATGTTTATTTGCCATCTGTATATCATCTTTGGTGAGGTGTCTTTTCAGCTCTCTTGCTCATGTTTTAATTGAGTTACTCATTCCCAATTGTCGAGTTTAAGAGTTCTTGTATATTTTGAATAAGAGTTCTTTATTAGATATGTCTCTACAAATATTTTCTACTAGACTGTTACTTGTATTCTCATTCTCTCGACAGTTTTACTTCTTTTTCTTTGAGAGACAGGGTCTCACTCTGTCACCAGTAAGTGACACAGTCATAGCTTACTGCAGTGTCAATCGCCTGAGCTCAGCTCTTGCCTCAGTCTCCTAAGTAGCTGGGATTACAGGCATGTGCCACTATGCCCAGTTTTAACATTTTTTTGTAAATAGCGTCTTACTACCTTGTCCAGGCTAGTAGCAATCCTCTTGCCTCAGCTTCCCAAAGTGCTGAAATTTTGATAGTCTTTTTAACAGAGGAGCAGTTTTTAATTTTAATGAAGTCCAATGTATCAATCCCTTTTTTCATGAATTGTCCCTTTTAATTTAAAATGTCAGCACCAAACCCAAGATTTCATCTATATTTTCTGCTGTGCTATCTTCTAGGAGGTTTATAGCTTTGCATTTTATGTCTGTAAACTATTTGAGTTAATTTTGGGGAAGGGTATAAGGTTAATATATTTATTATTATTATTATTATTATTATTATTATTATTATTTGCATGTGGATGTCCAGTAATTCCTGCACCATTTGTTGCAAAGGCTATCTGTTCTTCACTGAAATGCCCTTGCTACTTTGTTAAATATCAGTTGACTACATTTATGTGGGTCTATTTCTGGGATCTCTATCCTGTTCCATTTATCTATTTGTTTATCATTTTGCCAGTGCCACACTCTCTTGATTGTTAGTTTTATAGTAAGTATTGATGTCAGTGTGAATTTTTCAAATTCATGTAATCCTTCTCCTTCAATATTGTGTTGGATATTCTGGGTCTTTTTCCTCTTCACATGAACTTTAGAATCACTTTGTCAGATTGTTTTCTTTTTAGAGGACTTTTTTTTTTTTTTTTTTACTCAGTTATCTTTTGTATTGGTTAAGTTAATATAAACTTTTAGAGCTCTCCTTTTTTAAAATTCTTTTTTAAAGAAGTTAATAGCTACTTAAAAATAGAATGACTACAACTTAACGTATTGGCAAGACTCATTAGTAGATTTTGCCATAATAAAATGTTTGCTGTTAACGAATATTAACTATTCATACAGTAATTATAATTTATATAATATGGGTATTTAGAGACTAAAATATTGGAACATATTATATTGTAAGAAAGGGATATTAAAACAAACATCAATGTATTTAAAATTACTATTATTTTAAATAATCAAGTTCTAAGATACTTATTTTTCAAAGTAGCTGCAGGAGGCACTTCATTCTCTCAGCCTAGTTCCCTGTGCCTATCACAATTGATGGTAAAGAACTGCCCTGCCTCCTGAACAGAGGTGATTGAGGGTCTCGAGCCAAAGTAAGGTGAGTAAAATTAAATTAAAAGCTATGATGAAGATAGAGGAGGAAATCCTTTCAACTCAGTCTCCATATCATGAAAACAGTCTCCTGAAACCATATTGGTGATAGCAGGCTGAACTTCTTCAATTTGGGGTATTTGTTTTGTTTAACTTCTTCGTATGTATTTACTTATTTTTTATTTTCCTTTGTAATAAATATGAAACAGTTGAGCTAAAATTTAAATGTTCATAGGTAGCAGATATTTTTGTATATTACCTGTAGAGTAACAAAATATTGCTAATAGGAGATATGACAGTAACCGTGGAAGCACACTGTAGACTGCAGAGAAATATTACATCACATCAACCTAGCCTCATGATCCTGTTTCATTATGAGAATATATCATCAACTCACAAAAAGTGCATCTGCAATTATCTATCCCACAGAATATTTCACTTGATTAAAATTACAAATGGTGATCAATGTCATACATTATAATTTTGAATTTTTCAAACAATAAGTAAACGCAAAAGAAATCGCTGCAAATAAGTATGTAAATAACTTTTAACAACTGGTACATCTATAATCCTGAAAACTCAAGAATAAAGGCAATATACTCATGTTACTCAAAGTGTGGTCTGTGGACCCACAGCATTGTCATCACTTCCCCAGGAATTTTTTAGAAATGTGACATCTCAGACCCATCCTAGCCCACCTGATTCAGAGTATGCACTAAAAAACAAAAACAAAATCCAGATAATCACTGCAAACATTTAACTTTGAAAAGCAGTGCTTTACAATCTTAATAATATGCTGGAAAATAAATGGACTTTGGAGTTAGAGCTGTTCTGCAGCTAATGGTATAATCTCAGATGTTATTCAATCTGTGTATGCTGTGTCCCCATCTGTCATGTGGGGATGATAATATCTACTTCCCAAAGTTGTGGTGAGAATAACATGTAATAGCATGTGTGCGGTACATTCACCCCTCCATTCATGCAATTGTTCATGGACTACCTTAAGTAATAAGTTCAGAGTACACTGCTGTTCACATATTAACTCTTGCCACAAAGTTATACAGACCAAAAAAAAAAAAAAGAGAAAATGCACATTAGTATTAAATCAATACACGTTTTACCCTGATAATTTGAGGATATCCTCAATCTGCAAAACCTTTTTTCAAATCCACACTCTTTCTTTCTGCTTTCAACTGTGTATGTGCTGAGATGAGAGTCCCCTTATGGCTGGGTTCAGTCCTCAGTTCTCCAGCATGTATTACTTCTTAGGAATGGCCAGAAATTCCTTCTCAAGTCTTCCAGAAATCGTTGTCTCTCTGCTCTCCCAGTGCTTACCCCTGATCCTTGCTTGCCGACATTTCCCTTCCCACCTTCAAAGACAATATGAGCTTTCCACAATAGCCATCACCTGAGACAACAACATAGTTGAACCTCTCCCTTGTCCATGTAGAAGGGCAAGCTATTGTATCCTATTAGTATCTGTCTCATTTATCTTCTTCTCCCCTAGCTTTTTATTTATCCCAAGAGACTAACTTGTCTTTCATTACCATGATCTGCCAGGAGGCCCTCTGACCATGTGTGTTAACATATCTGTATTTACCATCCCATTGCCTAATTATAATACCCATCTCAATGCCTGACACATTGTAGTCCCCTCAGTAGGTGCTATTTTCCTTTTTCAATCCAGGCTGCTATTTGAGGTACCTCACAACAATACTATGAATAATAAAATTATATTATATTATATTATATTATATTATATTATATTACATTGTTTTAAAATACATAGGTATTTTCTAATTCACTGTTAATCAAATCTTATTACTAAGACCAACTTAGTAAGTGTGTATAAACTTACAAACGATAATTTCTAGCACATGGTCACTAAGCCTTTGGGTAGAAAACTCTCCATTATTTACCTTCTCTAAGGCCTTGTTCTAGAGCTTTAATAAAAGACCCTTTGCACTACAGCTTGATTTGTATGCATTTATCATCAGAAGTACAGTAATATTCATTATACATAATTGAAATAGTATTCCTTCCTAAAGCAGCAATTCTGTCACTCGTGTCTCATGAGTTTATTCTCATTCAACTTGTCTTTTAAAAATTGACTATTGAAATGGTGATCAAATAGGAACAATTTTAAGAGTATGAGTGAGTGCTGCTAATAATTAACTGATGATAACAGGCAGAAAATGGAACCATCTGGGCAAACCAGGATGTGGAGTTGCCCTACATATTGGTAATTTCAGCACTGGGATACTTAAAGGCTGTAACTAATACAAAGTTATTCCAATCATGGAAGATTACGTCATCAAGGCAGAAGTGTTTTGCAGCATCAGATTCAATCTGAAGAACTTTCTTAGGACATGGACAAGTAAATGTCTGTGAGACTATGAACCTGAGTCCTCACCATAAAGAAGGAGTCAGGAAACAATACAAAGAGGATGAAGCCTTGGAAAACTACACAAGAGGCAAAGTTTGACATGATACTAGGTGTTGTCAGGAGCAATCAATGAAAGGAAGGTTATTGTAGTACTTAAAATAAGTGACTGTGGGCCAACAAAAAAGAGAGTCTTTAAGGGTATCCATCTGCAAAGACAGCAGTATTGTAACAATTCTAAGGGTATTTTTGTTTATTTTTGATTAAAATGAAAACATTTCTTTTTTCATATTGCTAATTAATAACTTTTATTTGGATAATAAATAGATTTCCAACATTTAAAAGTCATAGTATCAATAATTTTAAATACCTAGGAATTTTGATATATATTTAATGTGTATAAATTACACATAATTTGTGCATTTATCTTTCTGACAATGATGGCAAGAAGTGAGCTTTAAAGGGATAGAATCTGGTATTCAACAGTAAAGAGAAATAGGGGCTGATTGATGACATTATTAAGTCTTTTCTTTTGGAAATAAATATAATATGTTAAAAAGTAATGACATAAACTGCTTTTTAAAGTGATGCTATGTATTTTAGAGATGCTCTGGGTGGAAATATTTATGTGCCTGTGGTTTGCAATGAACTAGAGCTGAGCAGATAGATAAACAGGATGGCTGAGCTGAGAACACCCTTTTGGTTGTCATGTGTTTTCTTCAGGTCTGCAAAGCCCATAAGGAGAGTTCTTAAAGTTAGGTAAGAAACATTTGTAAATTTAAAGTTTATAAGGAGGAAAGACAGAATTTATTTTGTCTGTTTAAAAGTGCAAATCCCACTATTTTGGGCATCAAGGGTGCAAAAAGGAAATGTAATTGTTTTGTGAATTTGGCCCTTGGGTTTGTCATTCAAACCTAAGCATCGCAACTAGATTAGAAATTTCAACAATGTGACATCTCTATGACTTTCTCTGTGAAATCTAATGCTCTGTCTCCTAGACATAATATAAAACACTGTAGGTCTGCATTATGTAACCTCCACCCATATAATTCTATACTTGGCTCAAAATCTGAAATTTCCCCTGAAAAAAAATATAAAGAAATAATAATAGTATTAAATTTGAAGTCACTCATATTTAAATATATGAGAGTTTCACTTTAAAAGTTGAATATTTTTGACTATCTGCTTTAAATAATAACTCATCTAGAGCAGCTTACTATAGTTTTTGATAATATTTCACTTCATATTCAATTTTGGAAGTCTCTGGTTTTGCATATTCTTTGAATTTTGTTCTTTTGATACTATGAGAAATAAATTTACCCAACATAGCAAAACAAATATTGATTTTGTCATAAAGTCAATGCCATTTGTCAGGCTTCCTCACATTAAATATATTAAAAGTACACATGATTTTATTAACCCGCTACTAAAATCATACTTTATATAATCAATTTTTCTGACTTTTGAATTCTCTCAAGGATTCAGAAAAATCTTTATTTTATAGAATTAATAAAAACAACTATAATTTTCCAATTTAACTTCCCCTTGGAATAGAATACTGGTTGCGCTGAATATATGTATACTGTAACTTATTAGCTCTGTAAAGACAAGGATTTCTTAGTAAGCATACAATGACTGCTATTCCCATTTCAATGGGAAAGGAAATATCTCTTTTTGAAAGTTCATGAACTCTAAAGCCTTGGCTCCATTTTGATCCTAAAATGAAAGAAATTTAAGTATGTTATGATATAAATGAAAATTATTTTATTAAAACTAGTTGGCTCTTAAGAGTTACAGGCTCAGTCAGATATTATCATTAGAGACAATTAAATTGTTTCCTATGAGTCAGTAATGTTAGTCTCAGATTAGCAGAAATAACACATTAGATCAGAAGTCTAAAGAGATCTCCAGAAATCTCAGCTAGCCCACTCTATCTTCTCTAGCAGGAGGAATACCCTACATTTCTCACCAAAATGTTAACTATTTTTAAAGGGATGAAAACCTAAGGTCTTATATTAAGCAACAACAACATCAATAAAGTCTACTGTTCTCTCTTCAACTTTTCATTAAGACCTTACAAAGTTTCTCAGTGTTGCAACCCCATGCTTTCTCCTTTGTTCTCAATTATCTTTTATAATTCCTATACAGTTTTACATTGTTACTTTAATATACATAACATTTACATGTTGAAGTTAACAGACATTTTGTCAAAGAGAAAACACAATTACATATTCTTTTAAAACTACATTTTGGTAGTGAATATTTTGATCAGATAGTTTTTTTTAACATTTTCAAATGTATATAAAATGTACTAATTTATTCATACCCCAATGGTAAGTATAAGAATTCAAATAGTTGAATAATTGAGCCTACTAGCCATTCTAGAATTATTTGAGATCAAGAGCATTACGTAGACAATATTGTATTGCAGGCATGTTAATTCACTGTTTAAGTACATAGACTTTGGGTTTTGATGGACTTGGGTTAGAATGCCAGCCGTATCACTTATGGTCTCTGAGACATGAACATGAGTCATCAATCTAAAAAGACAGTCAAGAAATAATGCCAAGCAGATAAAGACCTGAGAGACTTGATAGGAGAGAATGTTTGGCAAGGATGGTAATACGTGTCGTCGTGAGAAATTGATGAGAGGAAAGTTACTGTATTACTTACAAGATGTGAGTACTTGGGCAAGTTACTTATTCTTTCTGAGTCTTATTGACTTATCTATAAAATAGAAGCGGTGCTAGCAAACTTGCAGAGAGTATATAAAGCTCTAAGTGCAGTGGTTAGAACAGAAGTCCCCTCAAAGAAGCTGTCATTATCATCAGCAGCTACGTGTTGTGTGTGTGTGTGTGTGCGTGTGTGTTTGTGTGTGTGGGTATGTATAAAATATTTTTTCTTTCAAGTTGGGGTTTTACTTTTAGATAATTAACCTATCACCTCAAACCTAATAGTTACATATTTTATATATTTTTATATTAGGCATTATTCTCATATTGCAAATTATCATTATAGTATTTTTTAACGATTTGCAACATTCTTAAATATAACTACCATGTCCTAAATCACACATTTCTATGGAGTCTTCAGATCCAACTCATAAAAACACCTCAAAAATATAGTCAATGTCTACACTGAGGATCAAGTTTGTTGGGGCTAATTTTTAGGACCCCATACCAATGAGCTCAAGGTCACAGATTTTCCCATTGCAATTCATGTAGGTAACAACTGTCTTTGGAATGGACGCCTAGTCATCAGGTGGACACCGTGCACGATTCATCGCAGTGACTAAGCAAGAAAGCAGACAGAATTTGAATATAATCATCACCATCTCCAACATAGCAATTCCAAGGAGTTATCCTATTAGGAATGAATAGAAGTATCCTCATAAGCATAAGCATGAACATATACCTTTGGGCCAAATAATATTTTCTCCATTTATCTTCTGTTTATTCTTTTAATTTAAATAAACTTTTGGGAGAATGCTTTTAGATTTACAGAAAAGTTACAAAGATTTTTAGAGAGTTCCAATGTACATTGTATCAGTTTCCCCTATTGTTAACAACTTAACATTACTGTGCTGTATTTGTCAGAATTGAGTCAACACTGATACATTACTATTAACTAAACTACATGTTTTATTTGAATGTCACCAGTTTTTTTCAGGTCATTTTCCTGTTTCAAAATCTCATCCAGAATACTACATTACATCTAGTTATCACATCTTCTTAGAATCTCCTGATGTGTGAGTGTTCAAGACATTCTTTGCTTTTGATGACCTTGACAATTTTGAGGTGTACTGATCATGTATTTTGTAGGATATCCTTTAATTTAGGCTTGTCTAATTTTTTTTCATAGTTTACATTAAGGTTATTATTTTTGAGGAGGTCTCCTGTTTACATGAATGTTCTGATTGTATTTTGTCTAGCTGAGAGTTCAAAGAAGCCTTTCTGTGTGAGGCAATATATGGGATCATCCTGATTTATTTAGCTCCTCTTGTTCAATTTTACTTAGTGATTAAGATGAAAGCTCTCCAGATAACTACAACAGAGGGTAAGATAATGCAAGGAAATAACCATGCAGAACAGAAGACAATATTTTAGCCTATTTTCTGAATATGTAAAATCCCTCCCCAGGTATATTTTCCTGAATCCTCTTGCACACCAAAGACAACCGCTCACCACACATTATTCTTCAGTATGTTTCTTTTATTTTGTATGCGTAAAGGTCAACCTGAAATATACATCAAACCTGAATGAAACATCCTCTTCCCTTATGTAACACACCAGTGCTTGAAGTTTGCTCTTCCAGCATTATTTGTTTAATAGAAATATTTTCCATACCACCTGGTTCTGGCAGAAAGTCAAAATTTGCATTTATATGAGGTAGTTTATCAAATATAACATACAGAAGTCTGTTAAGTACACATTGCATTTTGTTTGTGAGAAAATCTGTTTGTATTTAATGTAGCTTTTAAATTAACCTTAATGAAAGCTTCTGAAAATTGTTGTTCTAAGCATTTGAAATATGCAACAAGAACTGGTGGAAGACATAAACATGTTTTCCATTATATGTTATCTGATAGCCCAAAATTACTACAAAGAAGAATGTGGGACTATGTTAAATTAGAAAGATAAGCAAGCATTTAGTTAAAAGCAAAGGTCTTTAGAAGAGAAAAGCATCTAACACAGTTAACCCTGAGCATCTTATAACCATCTTCAGTCAGAGGTATTTTAGCATTAAGTTAGAATATTACTTACTGTACATGGAAACTAAGGCTATTTCCAACAAATTCTAATATTTTACTTCTCAATCTGAGACTTGCCAAATACTCAATGATTCACCTAAGTCTCCCTAAAGTGTTGAGAATGGTAGTTTGGAGTATGAACCCATCTGTCTTGTGTCTCTTAATATAACAGTTCATCTTGCCCTAGTGTTTTTGCTTTTCATTCCTTACAATGTTTTCCTTAGTGTTATCATTTTGAATCTCAATGTATCCCAGTGATTTTCACATAGATGGCTCCGCAATCATGGATATAGGGTTGACATTCATTTCTAGTAGACCATGATGTTTTCATCAATTGGGGCAAACCCAAGTGTCTTTCGGGTTTGGACAAGTTATTTACATGTGCGAAGGCAGCTAGACGAGTGCTGAGGTGAACACAGTGCTCATCTGTAAAACAGGAAATTTCTACCTGTCTGGATCTCATCTTTGCTATGTAGATGAAAACGCCCAATATTTTCAGAGGGTGAATGTTTTAAAATTAAAGCTAGAAATTCAGATACTTGTATTTTAGATGTTAAAAACTAACTTTGAAATGTGTGAAATATTGTGCAGGCCACAAATTATGGCTAGGGTGCCAGTATGCAGCCTGTGTATAAAGTACAATAAATAAAAAATATTAATAATTGCCTAATTCAAGTAAAATCTTGGAAAAATAACTATTCCTTGAATAAATATTATATTTCTTTGAATGGAAAGTCATGCTTATATTAATATAAATCAAATGTTATTCAAAATTATTGCTCTTCAATGCTTATAGGATTTGACAAAGTCTGGGCTATGGTTCCTAAACATAGGATTTGCTACACCTTTGGTTGTAAACTTATTTGAAGCCATTGCAGTATTGTTCTAACAGTTTAATAAAAAGTTTTAAAACAAAGTTTTATATGCAATAAATTCCACGTTTGATTAAACTATCTAACAATTTTAGCTTCGTAAACCTCTTATCTTCTAACCTTAAAGTTGTTTATTCATAATACTCATCATGTGTGAGCTGGTCTAAAACTTTAAATTGATTAAAACTATACACAGAGGGCTTGAGCCTCCATAGGATTTGCCACTTGTACAAGGCACATGCTGCTCTAAACAGTCATATCTAGCAGTGACCTCTTAGGTTAGTGACCAGATGGCTTTGCTTGGGACAAAAGAAGGTATGTGAATCTATGAATTTCCGTGTTAAGATCTGTCAAGGAAAGCAGTCCGCACCTCCTTCTTTCCTTACAATCACAAAAGTGGAAAAACAAAAGGCTGTTGTTCATCCACTGTCTACATGTTTTTCTTCTTCCTCCTACCTACAGCAGGGCCCTCTGACAGCCGGGGAAGAAACTGGTAGAGCTGGATGTGAATGGTACTCTTCTTCCCTCCTCAACCCAAGTCCAGCCTAATTCTCTCAGGCGTAAACTTTGAGTTCTTTGTCACTTTTATCATGTCCTCAGGTTTTTCCTTGTAGCCCAAAGTCAACATTTTCAATAAGAGAATAATTTCATAAATCTATTACTATTATCTCTATAATGCTTTTGAAGTATGATTTAATACATTTGAGAGAGATGTTATCAATAAAAGTTTCTTAGTGAGGATTTAGGCGTTACATATTTTTTAATGTAAATAATTTTCTTTTATGAGTCTTTTCACCCAAAATTATATTTCCCAGAGATTGTTTCCATTGTATTTTGAGATGAAAACAATATTGAAACAATCTCAAAATACAATACAAAATACAATGGAAACAATCTCAGAATATAATGGGAAATACAATGTAGGTGAATATCATTGAATTATATTCAATCTCAAAATATAATGTGGACAGCCTCCAGCCTCCCCTGCCACCAGGCAGTTCTGGGAGAAATTATACATTCATATGCATGAAAAATGTGTGGTCTTGTCTATAAACATTTGTAAGATGGTACATACAATAAATGTTCATATGCTATTATAGAACTTAAAGTTTTAAAAGAAAAAAATTCATGTAAATATCTTCAGAAACCCAGTACAGCTTTTCAAATAATCTCAATGGTGGAAAATGCTTGTCTTGTGTCTATAGTTATGATTTAAAAAAAATAACCACACCTGGTGAACAAAACAAATAACCTTAAATTGGGCCATACACTGAGTTACAATATAAAATATTAAGATGTAACATTTTCATGTAACAAACATGTGTTAAGTGCCTATCTCATGCAAAGGAAACAATCCAAAATGATAACTAAACCATAGAAGGTATATAGGTTCACAGTTTTGAAAAGAACACTATTAATTTGAAAATGTATTATGTTTCATCATACCTTAATTAATGAAATTAGTTCATTTGATTGCTTTTAGTCATTCTAATGTAACACGAACAATGCTAATACTAAAATTATTAATCCAATATATTCATTTCTATGGCTATTTTCTTGATACATCAGTGGATTTCACTATTAGCTTGTTTGGCTGGTAAAGAATTATAAGAGAAATGCATGAGGTTGAAAGACAGACAAAATTTGAGTTTGTTACTGATGTTATCAACGTTTAAGGCTTGTAGTCCATTAACCATCTGCATTAGAAGCAACTGGCAATATTTCTTAAAAACATAAACCCTTGGGCACCATGCTAAAATTCAGTTTTATTATCACCAGGTTATTTCCTTACAGACAAAGAATTGAGAACTAACAGTTTACATATAAAGAAATCATTGTAATGAGTTCAACACTTCTCCAGTGGGTCTTAGAAATTCTTCATGGTAAAGTGGAATTTCACCATTAGGTTGTTTGTTGTATCAAGATGTTCTTATTTGCTAACAATTATATCACAGCCACCAGATTTTCTCTAAAAATCTATTTGATACATCTCCATTTTCTGTGAAGCATTTATTTACTACAGTTAGTGATTTTCTGTTTTTTAATGTATATTTAACTGTAATATCTCTTTCATATGCCATATCATTCCAAAAAGGATGTCAGAAAGCTTGATACAGTATAAATAATTACAAAATTATAATTTTGGCTGTTAGTCCCCTGTCTCTGAATATTTAAGAAAAAATATACCATATGATGCTTCTGCCTTTCTCATTTATGATCTCACTTTTGATCTACTTTGATGGGGGTTTTAAAGAATGTCTTTAACCTGCATGTCACCCTGGTTATAACAAATATACAACCGGTGATTATCCACTTCAGGTATATCCTTAAAGTGTATTTTATCTTTATACAAAAAAAAAACTTTCATAAAATATTAACTTCATAAAATAGAGTTAATATTTTTATACTTAATCTTGTCTGTTTTACAATGAGACATGCAAATAGTTTAATAACAGTATTTGCTTATACCTCTTAAGGTTCAAACAACCAGTTGTTATATAGGAACAAATAAGTCTTATCTGTTTCGGAAGACACATACTCTGCTAGCATACAATAGCTAATATCAAACCACTAATAGATATAACCTTGTAAGTTCATAGATATTTAAAAGAGTTATGGTTTGAAGGTCAACTTGTCTGTCTTACTGTAAAAGAAAGGCAAAGAAAATGAATAAAATTAGAAAGAATTAATTCTTCAAAAGTTTTACAAATCAAAACCCTGCCATTTCACACTGAGAACAAAAGAAGCATATTAAACACCAAAGTTTATCAAGACAAATTAGGTCCCAGTTTCAAATTTTCTTTAATCTTTTGCATCTGAACAGTTTTTTTGCCTCATGCTGTTTTCCCTAGTTAAATGTTAAAATGAATTCTAGCCAATACCATTGACTTCCTCCCTTAAAAATATTGAGACACATAATAAAAAATTAATTACTTACCCTAATTTCCGTGTGATTCTTTAAAAAGATGTAAAATTCATTTAAAGTAAGTGGTGACTTTGTCTTTGAAGATCACGACAATTAACATGGATCAAAGCTTAGGTTCTGTAACGATGATAGCTTATTAGCATAATGAAATTAACTTAGAGACAAGAATCTTTAATAGGTACAACAAAAACGCTTTAATAATACTTGAAGAAAATTATGTATTTGCTAGAAGTACAACAGTTTCAGATTTTCTATCCAATTAATAAGTTGTTAATTAACTCCTTTTCCAAACAATGCACACTTTAAGCTAACATCTGCCCATTGGAATATTCTATCTATAGTGCTTCATTTTTTGTGAGGATATAGTGGTTTTGCCAATGATAGTTTGTATTTTTTTTACTATTAAGAAAATTCAAGTTTAGCCTTCCATACTATAAATCCAATATTTCATCATCAAAATAACGGTTTAATGTCTATCTTGGGAAGGAAATAAAGATTTCAAAATATGATTGCAATTTGACTGGTAGTTCACACTGAAGGTGTTCGGCATTTCAAGGGCAAATTTTTTTTGGATAGCTTTGGGGTGCTATAAAATTTGACTCATTGTTTAAATGCAAGAAAGAAAATAATCTATTAAAATAATATTCATAATTTTGGTTTGGGTGTACATGTTGGAAACTACTTGGATTTTGAGGATAAATAAAAGAATGCTTTATTTTGTTCCAGCAGTAAGTCTTAATAATTATGTTTTTATCCAAAGGCTGTAAAAAAAGTATCTTGTCATTTTTTAACCTTTCATTCATTAAGCTATTATTTATTGACCACTAATATTCATTGCAGGTGCCAGGCACTAACAGTCTCCTAATTTTAAAAAGAAGGAGGGTTGTGTTGTTCCAGCTGCTGTTTTCATTGTTGCTGGTGTTATTGTTTCAGCCAAATGGTTGATTTTCTTTTTGTCCAGGTAGCAGAAATGGGTACTCTGTCCAGGTCCTTTACCTCTGTTATATCTGATTGCTATAGTATTTTTCTGACACACATAATTGAGCATAATCCAAAATCAAAACAACAAAGAACAAAAAACAATTACATAGATACTTGACAGAAGACTAATTTTTAAAAAATATTATAATTTGACATGGAATTATTGCACATGCCTTCCTCATTTCCATCTCCTAAAAGCTCCTTCTCTTCCCCATCTATTTGGGAAGTCTGTGGTTTTCTAATTCATATATGTTGGCAATATGCTGTCTAAGTGCTTTGTTTTCTAGATCTAGAAATTAATAAGTAGCCCCCAATTCCAAAGATATTATGCTGCCCTCAATCCACATAAACATCAAGTCCCCTGGCTGCCTCTCTTGCCACCTGATATCTGTATGCCTTTGTCAAAACAGCTACACGCTATAAGCTCCTTTTCTAGGGCCCAAACCAGAAGCACAAAAATCGGTGTCATAGTAGACACAGAGAGGGAAATACCAGGAGACTAGGAATCTCAAGATAGTCAGTGATGTGATGAATACATAACTCAGAGGTGCTTTCTGGTGTAGCCCTCAAAATAGACTAGATTATGATTTTAGAGAATTCCAACCAAGCAGTGTATAAAAACTATCTATTTTTTTTCTGATTGGCTGGTAGCTCTATCTCCCTACCTGAGCTCTGAGAACATTTTGTACTTTATTTGAAAACTTACCAAATTCTATCCTGTTCGTATGGCTATTTTTGAAGATTTCTTATCCACTACTTAACTATTATTGGAACCCTACCTTTAAAAAAAAGCACGTAAAGGAGCATGTTGGCTTCTAAACTACAGTAAAATTAAATCTAGGGCATTTGGAGAAATACCCTAGCTTCTCCCCTCTTCCTGCCCTGCAGTCTTCCATCAATAACTCCATAGGTCAAACCTTGCTGGAAGCCCAGTGGACACAAGGACTTGGGAAATGCAGTTTGCAGAGATTAGCCACTTCAACTATAAGGCAGGGCAAGAGAAAGGCACAAAATGGATATGAGAATGACTGGCACAATTTGGTTAAAATTTAACTTTTTGTTAGCCACAGGTATTGAATACAACAGAATCTTACTGAAATAACATCCTCACTGATTTCCTTACCACCTGTTTGGCACTTTAAGGCCCACTCACCATTCTGCGTGATACCAGGGATATCATTCTGAAATGCAGACCAGATCATGCCATCCCTCCCATTGTAACATCCTTCAATTCAATCTCATTCTTTATATTATGCAGTTGAACCTTGAACAATGCAGTGGTTAGGGACACCAACCAACCCAAAATCCATGTATATCTTAGCCACTGAGAGCCTATTGTTGACCAGAAGTCTTACTGATAATGTAAATGGATAACACATATGTTTAGGTTTTATGTTATTACATACTATATTCTTACAGCAATGTAAACTAGAGAAAATAAAATGTTGGTAAAAAATCATAAGGAAAAGAAGATATTTTTACTCTTCATTAAGTGGAAGTGGATCATAAAGGTCTTCATCCTTTACTTGAGGAGGTTGAGGAGGAGGAGGCAGAGGAAGGGTTGGTCTTGCTATCTCAGAGGTGGAGGAGGTTGGAGGGGAAGCGGGAAAGGCAGGCACACTTGGAGTAACTTTTATTGAAAATATATATATAAGTAGACCCAGGCAGTTCAAGCCCATGTTGTTCAAGGGTGGATTGTAAATCTTGAGTTCATCACAGAAGAAGTCTCTAGCACCTCCCTCTGGTGTCAAGATATACCCTCTGGTCCACCCTCAGTTAACCACCTGTAGCTTTAGACTGCTTCAAACTATTGTACACTGTGTCTCATATAGGCCTCTTTGCTTGAAATGCCAGAAACCTCCCTTTGCTCCCCCTATCAGAGTCACCACCATCATTTTTTTCCCCATTAGAATGACTCTTATATTTCTTCAAAACTTAATCTTTGGTCAGGCATGGTGGCTCACACCTGAAATCCCAGCACTTTAGGAGGCCAATGTCGGGGATTTCTGGAGCTCAGGAGTTCAAGCCGGCCTGAGTAACATGTCAAAACTCCATCTTTCCCCAAAATGCAAAAATTAACCAGGTGTTGTGGCGTGTGCCCATAGTCTTGGCTACTGGGGAGGCTGAGGTGAAAGGATCATTTAAACCCATGAACAGAGTTTACAGTGAGCCAACAACACACACGCACACACAACATAACTTTTATGCCTCTAGTATGACTGAAAGATCTTTTTGTGTGCCACTTTGAACTCTGGATATACCTGCATCAACACGTTACTGTAGTCATT
This sequence comes from Rhinopithecus bieti, assembly GCF_001698545.2. NCBI lineage: Eukaryota > Metazoa > Chordata > Mammalia > Primates > Cercopithecidae > Rhinopithecus > Rhinopithecus bieti. The sequence continues at coordinate 429,336 of NW_016811928.1, forward strand.
GTGTTTAGATTTGACATCGAGTATCCTCTGCAGGATGCGAAGTACATGAAACCTGAGGACTGTACCTCTTGATTGAGAAACATTAATGCCCGTCACATAGGAGGGGAGCAACAAAAGATTATTTAATTAGTAAACCAATGAATGTGTGATCTCTTCTTTGACCATATTTGATGACAACCTATTCATTTTATAAGTCCCATTGCTGTGAAGAAAACTGAACAAAATTGAAACAAAAGTAATTTTGTTATGAATATAAAAGGAAATTGTTCCTTAAAGGTGTTTCTAAACAGTAATTAAAATATCTTACAATGATCTCCTCTAAATAAAAGTAGACTTAGTTCGCGTCTTCTTTCATTGAGCACTCTCTTTTAATGTAATCTTTCCTTTCTTTATGTGAGCTTTGCTGCTCTCTACTTTGTAAGGTTGTGCACAGCTGTGTCCTGGATTTGAATTTCCCTTGATGACTCTGTTCTTTTAATGTTGTTATTTTGATTGTTTTCAGAACAATTTATGCTTCACACTTAATTTGCATGTTTTTTTCCAACTTTATGAGTTTGAACAAGAATACTTCTCTGTTCTCATATGACAACTCAGCGGGATAAGTGCTGTACTTAAAAGAAGTTTGTTTTGTTTCTCTCAAGTGCAAAAGATATTTATCATGAGTAACCACCATCTTCCAAAAGCATATCATACAACTAATAGCAAGGGAATCCCTAAGAAAAAGGTAAAAACAAAAGAGGAAGGAATAAAGATAAAGACAGAAATAAAGAAAAGATAATGAATGAATGAGAACAACGGGGCGGGGAGCAGGAAGGAGAAAGCCTAAGCAAAGAATGTTTCTCCTCCCTTGCATTTAATTATCATGTTTTGCCCATAAGGACATTTTTAGCAATACCTTAAACTGTGTTACCCCTAAACCAAATAATAATAATAATAATAAACTTAAGGCAGGATCCTGCAGAGGATAAGTATACATTAGAGTGCTCAAGGGCTGATACAGTGAGAAAACTAAAAGTATGTTAAAATCTTGGCCACTGAATGACTAATGCCATTATAAAACACTATTAGAACACATAGAGGGGCATTCAACTCCAGTAACTGATACAATCTGATCCAGAGTCTGAATGATACAATGATCCAAGAATACATTGCTTAAGGTCTTTCAAAATACTGTGTGAAAAGCTGACAATCATCTCTGAAATCTTTGTTTTTGCTTAGCCAAAATTGTTTGATGGCTTATTTTAGTGAAAAATTTTCAAACAAATGCTAAAGTAAATAGGGTGATATACTAATTTATATATAGCCATTGTCCAAATTTAACAATTCCCAAATATGAGTCAATATTATTCTATAAATCTCTATTCTCCCACTTTTGTCATCAATAATGTTATTTAGCTGGAGCATTCTAAATCAAATTCCAGACATCATATCGTTTTACCCATAAGTGATTCAATATGTATTTCTAAAAAGTAAGGGTCATTGTAAGCATAACCACAATGCCATCAAACATCTAAATCATTAAGCAAATACTTAATATCATCATTGTCCAGCCCACACTTAAATTTCCATTAACTTTTTCTTAGATAGTGTGCTCAGATCAGAATACAAACAAAATCCACACTTTGATTTGGTTTATATGTTTCTTAAATTTCATTTAATCTTTAACAATTGATGCTTTTTGTTGAGTAAGTTAGATCCCTTGTCAAGTTGAATTTCTCTTACTCTTCACTATATTGTCATTAACCTGTCTCCATCCGCTAGGTTTCGTGTAACTTCGTAGACAGAGTTAGAGTTTTGAGTTCATTCAGAGTAACACCTTTGGGAGGTGTTTGAGGAGGAAAGACACTTCATGGCTGCTGCTACTTGTTCCCTGTTGTACTACATCAGGATCTACTTAATATCTGATTATCCATTTCAATTGGCTTTTTGAAATTGATGTTTAGTGAAATTATTAATGTGTCCAGGTATTGTCAGCCTGACACAACCATTACAAAATTCCCTATCAATATGTTCATGTAAATTTTGATATAGATACTACATAAGTAATTATCTTATTGAAGGTTGCAAAACAGTGACTTTAAATATTCTATTTTTTTCTTATGGAATGTTTCCCTCTTATGATGACAAGGTGAATTACTCTGAAACATACACTGGGATAAACTGAAATGGATCCGGAGGGAATCTATATTGGTGAAAATATTGAATCATTTTCTTTATGTTATTTGCCTGTGATAAGAGCAAATCAAAAATATTAGGACATTTAGTAAATAATAGTTATCTTAAACTTTCAAATAAAATCTTATACAGGATTTATAAAGAGGTTGAGTTTGCTTCTATAACTTTTAAAATAAAAGTTTTTTTTTAATTTTAAGAAAATTGTAGATAATATGAAATTACAACAAAAATACATAATGACACCACGCTCCCTTTGCCCAGTTACCCTTTACAGTATCATTTTGCAAAATTGCGATACCACGATTATGACCAGAATATTGACACTGATATAGCCAAGGTAACATTTCCATCACTGTAAGAATCACACGTTTCCTTTCATAGGCTCCCCACCCATTCTTAAACTGTGGCAATCACTAATCTGTTCTGCATTTGTATAATTTTGTCATTTTGCATATGATATATAAATAAAATCATACAGGGTGTAACTTTTGGAGATTGCCTTTTCTTTTCACTCAGTGTAATTCCCTGGAAATTCATCCAGTGGTCTGTTTATCGATAGTTCATTTCTTTTTATTGCTGAATAGTATTCCACATACTACAGATTTTTTAGCCATTCATACACCAAAGGACATCTAGATTAGTCCCAGTATCTGGCTATTGTGAATAAAAATTCTATAAACACTTACATACAAGTTTTTGTGTGAGTGTCAAGTTTTTATTTCTCTGATGTAAATGCCCAGAAGTGCAATTACTGGGTTATATGATGTCTGCATGTTTAATTTCTTTAAGAAACTGCCCAACTATTTTCCAAAGTGCCTATACTATTTTAACTTTTCACCAGCAATGTAGGAGGGATCCACTTTCTACCACTTGTTGCAAGCATTTAGTATTAGCACTATTTTTTTCTTTTATTTTAGCCATTTCAATTGGTATGTAGTGATATTTCCTCATTTTAGTTGATGTTTTTCTAATGGATAATTAGGTTGAATATCACTGAAGTTGTGTGGTTGCCAATATATCCCTTCAGTAAAATGTCTGTTTGTGTCTTTTACCTATTTATAATTGCATTGCTTTGTTTTATATTGTTGAATTCTGAGAGTTCTTTATACGTTCTAAATACTACTCTCTTGGAAGATACATGTTTTGCAAACATTTTCTCCAAGTGTGTAGCTCCTTTTTTTCATATTCTTAACAGCATCTTTTACAAAGCAAAAGTTTTTAATTGTGATGAAGTCCAATTAATCTATTTTTTTCTTCTATGAATTATGCTTTTAGAACTCAAATATTTTCTACTATTATTTTTTCTAAATGTTTCATAATTCTGTGTTTTGCATATAAGTCCATGATGCATTTTTTTTTTTTTAATTTAAGATGTGAGATTTAGGTCAAGTTTTATTTATTTATTTATTTTGCCTATGGATATCCAATCATTACAGCATCTTTTGGGGAAAAGCCTATTTTATTGAATCGCTTTTGCATCTTTGTCAAAAAATCAGTTGAGTATATTTATGTGGATCTAATAATGGACAGTCCATAGTGTTCTATTGATCTATGTACCTGTCTTACCACCACTGTCATACAATCTTGAATACTGTAGCTATAATAATAAGTTTTAAACTTAGATAGACCTATTTCTCCTCTTCCATTTCTCTTTCTCAAAATTGTGCTAGCTAGTTTAGTTTCTCTGCTGTTCCATATAAATTTTACAATAATTTTTCTTTATCTACCAAAGAATTTTGTTGGCATTTTAGTAGGAATTGCATTAAACTTGTATATGAATCTGGTGAAAATAGATATCTTTACTATGCTGAGTCTTCCAATATACGAACATAGTATGTCTGTTTATTTAGATCTTCTTTGATGTTTTTCAGCAACATGTTTTCAGCATATAAGTCCTGTATACATTGTTTTAGGTTTGTGCTTAAATATTTACCTTTTCTTGAGAAATTTTAAACGATATTTTATTGATTTTAAATTTTGCTCACCATGTATTCATTGCTAGCCTGTAGAAATAAATTTATTTTGAGCATTCAATTTTGTATCCTAAAAGCCTGTTAAACTCACTTAGTTCTAGTAGATTTTGGTTGAATCCTTAGGATTTTCTATGTAGATAATCATGTCATCTTCAAATAGGAACACTTTTACTTCTTCTTTTCTAATCTTTATGGTGTTTATTTCCCCTTTTCTTAATACACAGGATAGGAATTCTAGCACCATGTTGAATAAGAGTGGTGAGAGCAGATAGCCTTTGCCTTGTTTTCAATATCGGGGGAAGGCATTCAATTGTTCCCCAAGTATAAAATTATCTTTCGGCTTCCTGTATATGCTCTTTATCAAGCTGTGTTGGTAGCTGATTAAACGGTGCCCAACCAGATTGAGGGTGGGCCTGCCTCTCCCAATCCACTGACTCAAACATTAATCTCCCTTGGCAACACCCTCCCAGACACACCCAGGAACAATACTTTACATCCTTCAATCCAATCAAGTTGACACTCAGTATTAACCATCACAGTCTGCATAAGATAGTTGATCTTGGTATACATAAAGTAATGATGTAGGTCTGCCTGCATGGCTCTGTCTACTAAGGGTGTCCACCTTGTTGCCACTCAACCCACCCAAATCAACTCTGCACCTGGCCACTAAAGTAGTTGTCCAGCCCCTTCATGGCAGAGCCTGGAGCATCATTAGTAAAGCAGCAAATACTAGCCATTACTCATCTGGCAGGCCATCTGCAAGGCTCCACTGTCAGACCCAGCTTGACATAGCAGCTTAAGTTCTATGATATTGGCTTGGGGGCAACTGGCCAGGAAGTCCAGCTACTCTGACCCTGCCCAGACTGAGGCTAACTAACAATTTATGTTGCACTGTCCATTTAGGTTTTGACCAGATTATGTAACTTTTTATGCCAACATCTATACACTATAAGAAACATGCCATCTTCTCTTCCAATACATCTTGCCTGACAGAACACTAGTAAACATGTGCAGCAAAGTAAATTTCTTTAAAACAAGTCTTAGTTTCCTACTTATGTTATGATAATAAAAGGGGCAGGAAGTTCTCAAAATGCTCATGTTAATGAAATACTTACAACCCTTTCAAGTATTGATGAGGAAAGGATAGAGCTATTAGCCAAACCCACACATATTAGTTAGCTAGGGTCAAGAGTAGCACTGAGATTTCTAGTAGTCTTAGTCCATGTGTGTATTACTTTTTCCCACGTTCTCTAAAGGACTGTGTGCTTAGTCAGAAAATCACTCCTTCAGTATGCCCATCATGTACCCCTCTCCTCAATTGAGCAGATAATTAACTCTCTCTCTTTCCACAGTGGTTCTTAGTATTTCTAGGCTGTCAACAACATTTTCAGGGGTGCATCTTGGGGAAAAAAAAAAAAAAAAAACAGGCAAGACAATGTATTGTATTTTTTATAAAGCCAATTTTTTAAAATTCTGACATTATAATTTGTCTACTTTTCTACTTTTCAAAAACCCAAACTATTGATAAATGAGAAAAGTATAATAAGAGGTATTATATTTTCAATGCTCTTTTTATTCAATAGAAAATTGTTAACTCCATGCCAGTCTCCATTGTTCTGTGTAATTTTGCTGGTCCATAAAATACAAGTTGGGGAACTACTGTGCAAAATATTCATTGCCATTTATTTGGCCTTGTATAATGTTTAGAGACATATTTCAAAATTCATTTGTCAAATTCAAGATGAAAGACAATTGACTAAAATATATAGCTGAGAAAATACAAGTCAAGTTTGTGAGGTGTTTTCACATTTAAGAGAAGCAAAACTGCTATGTGAAAATGTATAAAAATATATTTAAAACAAAAAATACAACAAAGTGATCATGAGACCCTACCTGTTGGATGGCCTGAAATCCCGTTATATGTCAAATGTCTGGTATTTATTGAAGATGAGTGACTGAATACAATCCTTCTAAGCATAGTACAGCAACTGGAGTTACACAACGGCATTCCCTCGGAGCCCCCATTGACAGTTATAGAAACAAATTAATTCTCACTTTGTTTTTAATTTTAGTTGTCACTAACAATGCCTCCACCTTCTGGCTTAGCATCTCAATATTAGCTTACAAGCATGAAACAAGAACTTAATCAGGGAATGTTTGGGGATTTACTTTTCAGCAGCTGAAATACTAAAGGTGAAGTATGAGCAAACATTTGGTGGTGTGGGACAGTAATTATGTTCAATCAGAAGATACAAACTGCAGTGTTAACTAAATCTGTTCCTAACTAGTGTCTCATCTCAATTAGTGGGAAAAAGATTACACTGCATGAGTGTATAAAGGTTGAGGATTCTTGCGTAAGAGTCCAGACGTTACAAGTCCAGAGTCTTGTTAGCACACTTGATACCTTCAAAGATGAAAAGTGATTTGTTCCAAAGAACACTATTTTTTAATTTTGTCTTTATTTTTATTTTTTTTATTTATTT
>NW_016811928.1:439427-535220 GCF_001698545.2 Rhinopithecus bieti
TTGCAAATAAAACAATGTGTGCCAGGAAACTGACTAAAGTATTTTAAGAAAACATTTAAAATTACAAATACAATTTCACAATAGAAATAAAATAATTGTATAAAAACTACATCATTCTAAGCATTTATAAATTTATTCCCTCTCTAGAGCATTCAAGTGAAACACAAAGACAATACATAACTCAATAAATAACAATATACAACACAATACAAGAATAAAGGAATGAAGAAGGGTAGAACCCAGTACAACAATAACAGTTGAGTGTTTAAATCAATTTAATTATCATTTTTTTCCCATTGCACCAAATTATAACTGTGTATTTGGGCATGTAAAAATTATGGTGGTCTGAAGTCTAGAATGCCTGAAATAAGATGGGATTGGTTTGAAAAGGCTATGAGGAAATGAGATTATTTAGCAGAGGTTGAGAGAAAAAAAATTGAGATTCAATCAATGATATGAAGAGAGAATGTGGTTAAGGTCAATGGTGTGTAGTACTCAGTGCTAGCATCTAAAAAAATCATGGGGCAGTCAAGTTTTCCATTGCCTTTCTCCTGGCTCTGGGGAACTGCTGACTGTCCAGGAACTTCACACCATGGTTCTCACTTGACATCCATATGTTAATCAGAACATTTTGGTTGCATGTGACAGAAAATCAACTCAAACAGACATAAGGAAACAATGATTGAGGCAAGGGAGGCCCAAAGAGTGAAAAGTTTAGGTTAGTTTTATGTATGACTGGTTGCAAGCACACATAAAAGCATACTCCTTTTTACTTGGCCCCCCTTTCTCAGTTGTGCTTTATTCTGGGTTAACTTTATTTTCACATAGGCTCTTCTTTTTTGATGACAAGATGACCTCCAGAAGCTCTAGGCTTTTGTTGAGACCACTCACCAACACTAGCATGGAGATGCCTTCTCATTGGGTTTCTTTGGCTCCAATTGGCTGATTGTGGGTCACACACTTATTGTTCAACCAATCACTGTGTCCATGGGTTTTTTTTTTTTTTTTTTGTAGATGCAAGTCACAAGATTTGGGTGATGTGAACCTCAACTAAATGAGTTATGAGTACAGAAGAATTGGTTTTCCTAGGAAAATCAGAGTGACTTCAGCAAAAAAAAAAAGAGAGAGATGATGAATGCCAGATTGAAATGAGTGTCTAGTGAAGCCTATAGTTTTGAGCAGTGACTCACAGTCCAGACCCTTCCTTACCTCCTACTCCCAAGCACAAGAGTCTTATATTTTGTTCTTCAAGGCGCTCCTAAAGGAATAAACTTCCTCAAGTACACACTGTACCTGTCATTGCTTCACTACCATAGCCTGGGAAATTCTGGAAATATGGCAAGGAGTCCCTGGGTCTTATTCACTGCAATCTCATCTCAAAAGTTTCCGGTTCTAGTGTTTGCTATTACTGTTGGGTAAATGACATAATTTGACTGTATCCTGGCCCGCAAATCTCATCTTGAATTGTAGTTCCCATAATCCCCATGTGTCATGAGAGGGACTGAGTGGGAGGTAATTTAATCATGGGAGCAGTTACCTTCATGCTGTTCTCATGATTATGAGTGAGTTCTCATGAGATCTGATGGTTTTATAAGGGGCATTTGCCCCTTTTGCTTGGCACTTCTCCTCGCTGCCACCATGTAAAGAAGTACGTGTGTGCTTTCCCTTCCACCACGGTTCTAAGTTTCCTGAGACCTCCCCAGCCATGCTGAACTGTGAGTCAATTAAACTTCTTTTCTTTATAAATTACCCAGTCTTGGGTATCTTTTTATTAGCAGTATGAGAATGGTCTAATACAGTAAATATAGTTAAGATTTTCTTTCTTATTTTGAGCTGGTATCTGATCTACCCTTCTATAGTTTACCCATTGGTTCTAATTCATCCAATAAAGCCATCCAAATCATGTCTATTATGTGTTCTACATACATCTTCACATTTTTAAAGGCAAGTTTATTCAACTACTGTGCATATGTCATGGCTTCCAGAAATGTGATGCCCAATTATTTATTTATGCTCATTTTTCCTCCCTCTGTTATGCTATTCTTTACTCCTGAACTCTATTTTGGTTGAACCTTAGATGGAAGATTTTCATTGTTGTTTTAATTTGCTTGTCTGTTCATTTTGTTTACACAGACTCACAAAGTCAAGGAAGTAAGAGTTCAACCAATATTAAGTAAAGAATTGTTATCACTTTATATGATCATTTATCATCTATTGGCTTCATATTTGAGAGCAATAAAATATATCAGTTTCAGCTATGAAACAAAAATATTCTGCAAATTCTGCATTCATGTATACTTTTCTTTCTTCTTTCATTTATCAGGTTGTTTTACTCCAAAACAAACAAACAGGCAATTTGAGTCTTATAGAGAATGCATACTTTATAATCTTGTAGTCTACAAAAAATTTATTTATTGCTGCAAATGGTTGGATTCCCGCTTGTATGCCATGGGAACTGAATTTTTGCCCTAATGTTTTGGCACATCTTCAGTGTACTTACCACTGTAGGAGTGGTGTGTATCCACAATTATGTTATTTGAAAAGAATCTTTGTACTGGAAAATCCCATTGAGATGTAGCATTGCATTTCCAAGGGTGCCTTGGGACAAGAAAGAATGGGGCAGCAATATACAACCATTTGGTTACATCATTCATACCAAAGAAATTGTCATCCTACTGCTGATGGGGAACACTTGTATTTCTGTATTATCAAAGATTTTGCAGAACTGCTCACCCCCCTCTATTCATTTCATTCCAGCTGTTCTAACATAAGGAATGAAGTAGATTGTTTCATTTGTTAAGCATACATTAAAAAAGACAATGCCATCATTTGGGGGGCTTCTGAAGGGGTTTTTGCTCAGTTTGGACTGTGTGTGGAGCAAGCTCACTGCCTTATAACAAAAGCATAAAACTCCGTGGCAACAGAGGCTAAAGTCAAAGGCTAAAGAACTTGTTAAAAGGAAGAACTCCTAAATGTTAAGCATTTAGGAATAACAAGAGAAATGAGAAAGGAAGCAGGGAAAAGGTAAAGGAGAACATCAGAAGGAATGTGCACTGCCCCAGCACTGTGTCCTTTTATAACCCTTTGGGAAAATGCACTCATAAGGCTCCAGTGGCTCCTTCTGGAATTTACCCTCCATCAGAGAACCAAAAGATTGTTCTTGTTTGAGCCCGTGCTTAGTGCCTTCTAAGTATGTATAGATTTGGAGGGGTTTTTTTTTTTTTTTTTTTTTTTAAAATTTTAAAATTGTTTTAGAATGTATCAGACTTCTGAACATATCAAATGTCTGATTTGTATCAAATGTCTGATACGTTCTTGTCATGTTAACTTGAGATATAAGCCTTGCCCTCTCCTTGAGAATCTTCCATTTCTTCATATGGTATTCCTTGCGGGGAAAAGAAAGAGAGATCAGACTGTTACTGTGTCTATATAGAAAGAAGTAGACATAAGAGACTCCATTTTGTTCTGTATTTGAGATGCTGTTAATCTGTGACACTACCCCAACCTTGTCCTTGCAAGAGACATGTGCTGTGGTGACTCAAGGTTTAACGGATTTTGGGCTGTGCAGGGTGTGCTTTGTTAAACAAGTGCCTGAAGGCAGCATGCCTGTGAAAAGTCATCACCATTCTCTTAAACTCAAGTACCCAGGGACACGTACACTGCCAAAGGTCCCAGGGACCTCTGCCTAGGAAAGCTAGGTATTGCCCAAGGTTTCTCCCCATGTGATAGTCTGAAATATGGCCTCGTGGGAAGGGAAATACCTGATCGTCCCCCAGCCTGACACGCGTGAAGGATCTGTGCTGAGAATGACTAGTATAAGAGGAAAGAAGGGTTCTTGGCAGCTGAGATAGAGAAAAGCATCTGTCTCCTGCCCGTCCCTGGGCAATTGTGGAAGCTTCTCGTGTAAGACCGATTGTATTTCGTTTACTGAGAAAGGAGAAAACCGCCTCAGGACTGAGTGACGGCCAGCGGCAATGTGGCTCTCTATGCAGCTAAAAAGTTTATGAGATGTTTGCAGTATGCATATCAAGCCAGCACTTTTTCCTTAAACTTATTCATTCACAGAGATCTTTTATTCATATGTCCTTACTGGCTGAACTTCTCCTGGGAGGATCTATTATCCATGCACTTCGTTATTTCTAAGTGGTAAAGATAATGATCAATAAACTACTTGAGGAATCATTAGACCGGTGCCAGTTGTGGGTCCTCTGTACACTTGAGCGTTGGTCCCTGCCCCACTTTTTTTTCTTATATTTGTCTCTGTGTCCATGTCTTTTTCCAAGTGTCGTTCCACCTAATGAGAAACACCACGTGTGGAGGGGCAGGTCACCCCTTCAATTCCTGCCTCATTATACTTTCTGTATATACCACAGATATCCAAATATTCTTTCCTTTTCACTCCTATATATATTTTCCCATTATTCTTGAATCTCAAATACAAGAATACATACTACTGGCCGGGCACGGTGGCTCATGCCTGTAATCCCAGCACTTTGGGAGGCTGAGGCAGGTGGATCACGAGGTCAAGGGATCGAGTCCATCCTGGCCAATATGGTGAAACCCCGTCTCTACTAAAATACAAAAATTAGCTGTGCATGGTGGTGCGCACCTGTAGTCCCATCTACTTGGGAGGCTGAGGCAGGAGAATTGCTTGAACCCAGGAGGCAGAGGTTGCAGTAAGCAGACATCACGCCATTGCACTCCAGCCTGGCGACAAGAGCGAGACTCCATCACACACACACACACACACACACACACACACACACACACAAAGAATACATACTACCACTGCTTTTCCCCATGCCAATGTGAGACATTGCAAATTAATCGTGGAAATCTTAAGGTATATGAACGATTTTTAATATGTGTTCCAGGAATTCATCACCATGAGAGCAGAGCTGAAAAGTAAGATGAAATGAATTTTCACATCCTGGCTCAGGAATGTGAAAACTTAGGAATTGGGAGGGCTCCCAAAATACTTCTCTGATCATGAATTTGGGGAAGAATATATATCTATGTTTGGTCCAATAGTAATGATAAAATTGATTCTCATTTCCATATAATTGTACAAGGCAACATTTTATCTTCCATTAGACTTAGCTTTTAGTCACCAGATACACAGAGATTTAGTATTTGAGGATTACCACTGATTTTTTAAAGTCATTTTCAGACAAATTTTTAAAATACACTATATTCACTTGTAAACTATACAATGGAATACAATCATTGCATTTGCCCTTTCTTCTCCAAACTCTCATTGCAGCCTCACTGCCTGCACTAGTGTTAACTGGAGGGTTTGGTTTCATCTTTCTGAGAGCTAAGACATTTTTAAAAGCTGTTACTTCTATCTAGAAAGTTCTCTTTTGGGTGACTTGTCTATTGACTCACACCTTGTTTCACTCTTCCCTCCCATAGTCCTGGTGGGATTTGAGGTCTTCTTCCTTCTAATTTAACACAGTCACTAGGAATCCTAGGGGCCCACACGTGGGCCAGTTTTCTTTACCCTTAGCGGGCTACATAGCACATTAGTTTCCCTAAGAAATCACTAATAAGGGTATATTTATCTAGTGTATTCTCTTTTCCACATATACTCCTTGAAATCATGCAATGGAGACAGGTAGTTAAATTCAAGGACCTAGTGATCCTGATCTTGGCCACAGAGTCACAATCAATATGACAATGTGTGTCAAAGTAAGGTGAGTCTGTGCAAGGTATGTGTGGGAGAGCATGGGTTGAAGAATTTTAATGTCTTGATCCTGGCCATAAACGAAGATATACAACAGGTAGTTAATTGAAGCAATTTATTATTTAAAGAGGTCGCTTCAGTCTGAAAATAAATACCTAGGAAAGGCTCTTGATTTGCTAACTTGTGTTTCGTGATTTTAAATACAATATTATTGAGCTAAACGCTCTCCCTGACAGGTCAGGTTTCTAGCCTAAAGAAACTAAGAGGTCATTCTAGGGTTCCTGGCTCTTTTTATCTAGATCAAAATAAGTTAACATTTCTCCCATTGTTTTCCATCCAACAAAACCACCTCCTCAATGTTTCTGACCTATGCTAAACACACACACACACACACACACACACACACAAACATCATTTAACAGAAACAAAGCTTAATCCAAAAGCCTGGCCGGCCCAATTTTTTTTCAAATGATTATGAGTCATTTCTCCCTCCAATTTCTGGCATCCTCTGAATTTGTGCTCATTGAATTGCTGTTTAAAGCTGTATCTTTAAACCTGCCTTGGGCTCTTCGAACTCTTTTCCCTTCAGCCTTCCACCTGCCCAAAGCACCCACAAACACATTGCTAATGTTGTGTTTTGTTTAATTAGAGAACTGTGGGTTTATGAGTCATGGGAAAAGGAGATTATGTGCAGCCAAATTAAGTTTAAATTACTCTTTGGATATTCCTCTCTGTGTAAGCCATGGTGACCACTCTACCACTCAGAGAAGATTTGCTGGGTTCGGAAGGAACCTAATGAGAAAGTGTTAGGATGACTTTGTGGGAGAGGAGAAGAATGAGTCTTGTGTTTATTAGTTGGTGGAGGATCCAGTAGATGAAAATCTACATTCACCATCAAAAACCATGATCTTTACTTATCTATCTGAGTCGATGATGCTTGAGGTTATAATACACAAATCTGTCTTTCCTCTCCCACTGCAACTCAAATGCCTTTACACCTTTGTCTCAACTAATGATTTTCAAAGTGGGTGAGCAAAGCAGACCAGTGATTTGTGCAAACGAACTAATGAAAATGGTATTTATTTGTGTTTATTCTCTAAATAGTATTGTCTGGGCTTTACTTATTGTACATTTATGAGAGTTATTAAAAACACATAAATAAATAGATATTGTGAGGGTGCGACCTCCTTATTTTATGGCTTGAAAATAGTTGGAAGTCTCCAACTAAACAGTTGTCCTGTAACATACGTTTGGGGAATGTGCCCAAGAGAGTGACAGCTTTCTCCTCTCCCGTTATTGACCCCTCTTCCCCACAGAAATGCCACTGCCCTGGGCAGTGACTGAGGGTTGTTATTAGATTTTTAAATCTACTTTGCAGGTAGTACCAATATTTCTATCTCCTTCTTGCGGCCTTTCCCTTTCTTCCACCATCTCTCTTCAAACTCATCTTTGTTCAGGGTGCTAAGCAGAACATATCTCTTTCACTTCAGAGAGAAATCTTGGCACGATTCTCTCTCTCTCTCTCTCTCTCTCTCTCTCTCTCTCTCTCTCTCTCCCTACCTACCTCCTTTCCCTCCCCTACTCCCCTCTCATTTTCTCTCTTTAGGAGAAATCAATTTTCGGTATGTCCAGGTGGGGGTATGGGATATGTCCCAGATGGTACATAACAGAGAAATTCTTGTATCCCGAATTGAATCATTTGCCATTTCTCACCCAGATGTGCTGGATTTAAACTTAATGTTTGTTAATGTTTGTACAACTTGACATAGTCCTTTCTCCTTCCCTATTTCTCTTTTAAACACAGTGAAAAGCAGAAGCAAGCATCATGAGATCTGCTTTATGTATTTACTTTTCTAATCAGTGAACATAGTATCTTATGTTTGGTAGTCATTCAATGAATATTTGTGGATTTGGCAGTGCTTACTCTATGATAGTGCTTCTTACTAATCTAAGGCATTGGTCCACCAACCTTGGTGTGAGTCAGAATCACCTAAAGAGCTTATTATAGCCAATTGCTGGACTTCAACTTCAGAATTTCTGAATCTATAGCTCTAAGGAGGGACTCTAGAACTTACATTTCTATGAAGTTCCCAGGTGAACCTGATGCTGCTTGTTGGGAATCATGCTTTAGGAACCACAGCTCAAGGAAGTGTGCTATATATTTTCGGCAAACATACAAATGAAAATAAGATCTAGAAACAAAGAGGCTAGATTAATTTTAAAATGTACATTTTCCTTATGATATTATGGCCTTGTTATATCTCTAATTACTAAAGGTAAAATATATTAAAATTAAAATTCATCATGAATAAATTTGAGATTTTATAAATTATTTGTGCTATTGCTATATGACAAAAATATAGATAATTGAAGATTTGGCTCTGTATTCACAATAATATAAATAATATGTATATACTATATAATTTTAAATGTATATTCAAAGAGATAAGCTTATTTCTTTTGAACAACCGCCTTTCAAGTTATAGGTAACCAACCACATTTTACAAATGAAGAAAAAGTTTCAAAGAGGTTAAATGAATAGTGAAGTTTACATTAGCACCCAGAGCTAATTGGCAGCAAGTTATAAAATAAAGAGAGAATACAAAACTCCCTATCTAGGACTATAATATACTCATTGGAATCACTAGAGAGAAAAAGTACTACAAGTGGTTCCATATTCTGAAATCAGTACACAACTCTGTTACAAGGCAAGGGACATCAGCTGTGCAGTTGTTTCCCCAAAGGGGGGAAATCTTTGATTCAACCTTTCTCCTACTGACTTCCCTCCTGTATTCCCTTCAGATGCTCTCCAAAAAGTTTTGAAATATCTGTCTTCTGATTTTCACATTTGTGCAGTATCCCCATGTAATTTCTTTTTTCATTGACTTGATGCAATGTAAATTTAAAGCATTTCTCCTAATGACCTTAACAACTCTTACTTGCTGGGAGTATACCATCTCTAGAACCCAGCCCCCACTACTTATGTTCCCATTCATTTAATTCAATTGAACCATATAATATTGGAGCCAAAAGCTACCTTAAGACAACATTGAGTCCCTAGCCCCTCATTTCACAGATGAGGAGGTAAGGAACTTACACCAGCATTTAAAAAGCACATAGCTAGTTAGTGACAAAGCTTGTGCTGAAACTAAGGGATCCATCCCTCTTATGAAAGCTTTTCACTAGACCATACTACTCTCTCTGGAGTCTCCATTCTTTCCTAGGAAATGAAGGAACATGATAGAGCCAAATCAATTGCCCATACTGAGAGACAGACGGGGCAGAGAAAAAGTGCCAAAGGCATAGAAGAAAATGTAGATGGGGACAGAAAATGGCATTGGAATCCTGGACCTGTTTTTACTTAACACTGACCTGAGGCATGTGGCTTTCCCTCTGTGAGCCCCAGATTCTTCTTTTATGAAATGGGGACCAAAAATACCTGTACTCAAGGATTCTTGATATGATAAAACAGGGCCGAGCTCTGCTGAGAATATATAGTCGTGAATAACAAACACATTCTCCCTCTGTTCCTTATTTCTCACACTGTTCCATCTTTCTGCAAGTTATACTCTCCACTGATCATTCTTTCTGTCCCCTGCATCTGTAGAATTAAATTCTTGGAGTTTTCTCTCTCCCTTGTCGTTGTTCTTTTCTTTTCTCCTATGCTAATTTTCCCTTACGCTATTGCCCTTTCTCTTTCATCACGTGTAACCTTGAGGTCTCCTTCTCCTTCACATCTTTTACAAGCTTTTTTCAGAGCACCCACAATGAATAGGGTTTGCTTATAAAGAAAGGTGATCCCAGTGGCATCCTTGTTCCTCCCACATTTTCTTCCTCTGCGGTTTAAGGACTCTTTCAACTGTGCTCTATATACACTTTCAGTAACTAACAGCTATTAACCAGGCATTTGGAAAACTGCTTAAGACATATTCCCAACTTTATTAATATAATTAATATAATTAATATAAATGCCCCTTCAGTGTAAATATCAAACTTTAGAGTTTTTTAAATTCTTCTTTATCTATTGTATTTTCTAGCTTTAGAAATTCTTCATTATATACCTGTTACCTCAGCAAGATATGTGACACTTGCCTGAGTTCTACTTTGACCCTGCACTACTGTTGAAATATCAAACAAGTAGGAATAAAAGATATTCTTAAGATAGCCAGAGAATCATTCACTTGAAAATTTCTCCATTATTTTGCAACTCTGAGAAGTCGCCAACATCGTTGCGAGATTTGGCTTGTGTACACCTGGAAAATGTGAGATGTGAATATTTCATGTTGACACTCTGGCTTCACTTCCTCAGGGGTGGGGGAGGCAGGCTGAACTGCATGCATTCAACCTATCACTAAACTGTAACTTAGTATGTGCTATAAGGGGTTTGCTGTGGCATCTTAGTCTTGCAACATTTACTCCCTATCTTTTCACCCAAAATGAGTTTATTTAACTGTTTATGTATGGGAACAAGTACTGTTCAGGGTCAGCTTTAGCCCCAGGTAAAGAAGGCAGATGTTCATGGGGGTATGATTTAAAGGAAGTCCACAGTCTTTTACAGAAAATACTTTTCCTAACAGCTTTACTGAAATTCCCACATTAGTCACTTCCTTGGAATGAAGTAGTGAGGGGAAAAAAGTCTGATAAAATAGGCAAGCTATCCAAAAGTTGTAGTACATAAAGCCCCTTTCACTTACAGATCAAATCAGATAAGCAGTCATTTAGAAGGATTAAAGAGGGTAAAGATTGATAGAAAATAGGAGGAAAACAAGGCAAGGAGCTTGTCCAAGCTTGGAAAGGCAACACAATCTGAAGGAATTGATAAAAAGAGAGACATCACTAGGGATACCTTCATGATCTGAAAATGACTGCTTATGATCAACCACAGTGCTATGTATGCATATATCCATCCATATATCCAGCTATCCCTCCACCCATCCATTCATCATGTATTTATTCATTCATTTAACAAATGTTCATTGAGTAGTTTTGTACAAAGCACTGCAGTGATACACTAACGACACAGAGATGAAGGGTGCTCAAGTGTTTATTCTCAAAGAGCTTACAAAGAAACAAAAGCAGGCAAATAAAATTTATAAATCAGGGTCTTAAATACTATCATAGAAATCAGCTTGTGGTGCTATAATAGCAAGAACTGACATTTATTACTTTGAGATAAGATGTTGTTCCATAGGTATATTTATTTACGTAATCCTTCCAGCAATGCTCTGAGGTAGGTACTGTTATCAGGTTCATTTTACAGAGGAGGAAATGGTGATAGACTGTAAGTAACTTGCCCAAAATTCTGCAGATAGAAATAAACAGGATTAGAATGTAAGCCTAATTTACTAGCTCCAAAACCCATTTTCCTGACTCAAGAAGCCACAGGAGTCATCGCTAACCTATCACCAGATTTTAATAGTCATCTCTGTTTGAAGTTTTGGCTAGTCAAGAAAGAAATATAGCTCTTCACCCCAGGTGTCCAGCTTCTGATAGGTAGCCTGATAGCAGGACTAATTTGCTATTATTCCACCAATTACTTCACTTGGTAAATAGGATTTACCTATGATTGGTATCATAGGATTATGATAGCGATCGCTTCATTCACTAGAGCCTCACCGTAAACAACATGACTGGTTGAGCGCTTAAACATTAAGGACATTCATTGGCGAACTGTACCCTTACAGATTAAAAAAGGCTATTAGGACACCTTTGAATTATTATGATTTGGCCATTTTCATTGTGAGTAGAGACAGGCATTGGGTATTTCTCAGATTCACAAAGCAGATAGTCGATTAAGGAGTACAGGGAGGCCAGTGGAGATTTGTGAGCAAGACAAATTTTGTCAGGGAATAGGGAGGAGACCTAGGAGACTGTAGCATCTAATTTGATACATTATAAGCCACAAACATGTCTGAATGACCAAGAGCCAGCCACAACCACAAAATAACCAGGATAGGTCCAGAGTCAGCAGGGAAGAGCTAGGAAGAAGGCCAGGCCGATAATGAAAGGGGGCATTAAGGTACACATTAAACTCTCCAAAGAGGGAAAAATAAGCAGAATTTCCAAGGCATCCCTAACAAAAGTTGAAGTATTAACATTTTGCTAAAGTAGCAAAAATGGTAAATTTGCTGGTTTCACTAAGTACATTATATTGACTTTTTTTTTCTTCTCTTGAAGTGGGGAGGTGGTAAGGCGTCACTGAGCCGTAGTGACTGAGGATGTAAGAGACTTTTCAAAAGTGGCACAACAACCAATTACTTGGAGTTCAGAAGGAGTGGTTTATTTTTATGGCATTGGAAAATCAGCATATTTGGAGCTGACGTCCAATGCCTTAGCTAGGTTGCCTGAACAACTTGGGACTCCAGATGGGAGAGTAGCTAGCTGCCTTATTTCATGGAGTAAGCTGCCACTGAAACCCAGGACCCTTGATTGAAATTTCAGACATCTGATTTTGTCAGAGTTCGGATACCTTTCCTTTGAAATGCCCTGCCTTAATAACTGCTCTAACCCATTGCCAATCTTTCCAGCAAACATGTCTCCCAATGATTGGGAAAATTAATGAACAGGCACTAGCTAATATAATTAAACCCAAACACTCCTGATTTCAGTATCAAGAAAAAGCCACTGCCCTGATTTTCTCTTGACAACACAAAAAGTCTTGCCATCTTCGAACTGTTTAATTATTGAAATGAACTGTAACGGTACACCGGATAGGGGCAGAGGTCACTGAGCACGACTGGAAGTGAGAAAGCGGGCAGGGGCTGACAGAAGGGCCTGCCAACGCCTCGGGCTGCAACTACAAACCCACACACTATTTCTCAGGCGTCCAGCCTCTGGTAGGTAGCCTGATAGCAGGACTAATTTGCTATATTCCAGAGGTCCAACGGTGCTTGCTTGTTTTAAGACAAGCCAAAATATGCTCTGGTGACGACCACGACATTGCAATTCCCATGCCCTACCACATTCCTCTTTTCAGATCCCAGGCATTTTTTCCCTTTCTTTTTTATTTTTATTTTTTTCTTTTTGCCTCCCTACGTGCAATCCAGGATGTAGACAAAATGAATTCCAAGTGACCTATGTGGGGGTGGATTTTTTTTTAGAAACAAACAGCAAATTACGTGAAAAAAAAAAATCCTGTTCTCACTTTTTTTTTCTTTTTGGAGGGAGCGCATATGTTTATTTTCTCAGGGACACTCTCTGGCAATGACGACGGAACTTAGTTCTATGAAAGTGACATTTTTTCCTCAAAATGTTTAAATACTAAATACCAGCCCCCGGTTTTGCTTGACTTTTTTCTTTACCTTTTAAACCTAATAAAATCTGTGGCCATTTCTGTCTTTAAATAGAGATGTCCAATTTTCTGTGATTCTAGAACACCAACATCTGGAATCGTTGTTTTTTTTCCCCTAAAAGATCATTAATAATATTTAGACTGTTACCAGAGACGATGATAGGGAGAAAACCTGAAAAAAAAAGTTGCTAGATATGTTAATATTTGCTAAATCAGAATAAAAGTATAATTTTGAAATAGATTTGTCAAATTACTTAATAATTAAGCAAAGTTAGAAAATAAATACATCCAATGGTTGGATAAAAGATAATTCCTAAACATTTTAGTTTAGGTGCTCTAAATTACAAACATAACTCTTTTTTAAGAAAAATAACAATTAGAAGTAACAGGATTTGGGGTAGTACCAGGGATGGCCTCAAGCAAACTTGTAAAGTTGATATGACTTGCCTTTCTCATTTCCAGTCTTCCCTTTCTGTACCATTCTCTTTGATGCCACCCTTCCTGCACTCCACACCTAGTACTGGTGGGACTATTAGTATTATTTATCTCACTCAATGTTACTGCCTTCACAATCTCAAATCACCTTAGTAATACTTACTCTAAGGCCAAGAAATGACAGGCGCTTAAGGAGAATTGAAAATCTTTTAATAGTAGAATGTGGATATGTGGCACATTTTTAAGATCAGCAAAGATATGAGAGGACTAGATGTTCCTGTATATGTGCATATCATTTTTAATCTAAACTGGAATACCTCTGAGAGAGAAAGAGGAGAAATTAATGATTTCAATGAGACAAGAAGCCTAAGCCAGGAATATCCCAAATAAAATGGGATAATGCTTGATAGTAAAGAAATTCATGTTCAGACATACATGAGATGGCAGTGTCTTGTCATTTTTCTACACAGACTACCCTTTTGATCTTTGTCATACAGCTCCCATCTCTTCAGCCTTACCTGCTGGATCCACATTCCCAGATTCCTAGGGTCTTATTTTAATCCTTGCCATCACCAGATATTTTCTAGCCTTTCCAGATTGATGTGCTGGGACCAGGTAAGAATTTAGTGTCTCTAGTCTAGTCTCCAAAGGAGAGGGCTCTCTTCCATTCCTCAGTTTCCCTGTCCTGGTCTAGCTATCAGAGAGCCAAGGCTCCCCATGCGAAGAAAGCATTGCCAATTATGCATCGTTCTATGGGTGAAACAGTAAGAACATGTGAAAATGCAACATGACTTTACCGTAAGCTGACATAGTAGTACAAGCATTTAGTATCATAGGAAGAAAATCCAACTCTCCACAATATTACAGTGTATAGAGCAAAAGCCTGGTACAGCCATGATGAATTTATTAATCATTCTACAGCTTCCCAGACACAAAATAAAAATAAAGAAGATCCTTAGCAATCCTTTGGAGAAGTTTTGTGAAAAGGTGAAGAATGGCTAGCAATGGTTTTCAAACTTTACTATGTATAAGAATCTCTGGGGCTCTTATTTAAACTGGACCTTGAGTTCCACCCCTCAGCAAGCTTGATTAGATGTCCAAGAATCAGAATGCTTAATAAGGGCATCTGGCCATTTGAATGTAAGAGGTTTATGCAGCCTAAAACACAGGTAAAATCTTCATCTTACTGAGTCATTCTTAGTCATTCTCTTGCCAACACAGAGGATGTCATAGGCATATATGCAACCTTTTCTTACTGCCTAGAAGTCCTCATATGTTGAGAGGCGTGTACAGACCTACATACCTATTGGACAAGAGGCTTTCTCATTCTTATAAAAGTGGCATGCTGTATGTGTGGTAAAAATAGACTGAGTTTGGCATAGACTTGAAATTAAGGACTAAGATCAGTCTCCAGAGAAATAATGTTAAGTGCAGCCTAAACCCCATTCAAGAAGAATCTGTGATTCCCTTTATGATCCAGCCTTGGCAAAGAAAATGTGGTTAAACTGTGGCTCAGCCACCTCCGCGATGTAGCGGAACAAACACTGCAGGGAACATGAATGAAATTACTGTTTGGAAAACATCTGAATTTTTCAAACCAGGTGAGTTTTCCTCCTTGGTTGTCTAATTTAACATTCCAAAATGGGAAGAAATCCAGCATCTGTAAACTGTACTTAATCCATTCTTTAAATAGCATTCCAGCCTTTTTCATTTCTCTCCACACTGCATTTTGTTGTTTTTGTCTCAGAGGCTTTAACACAAGGCCGGGACTTGCATTGGGAGGCCTGTGGATTACAGGAAATAATGACCTGTATATATTTAGTTGTTCAAAGGAAATTAGAGTAGCCTGATTTTTATTATTCCCCATTGCCCCACATTCTCTGGTGTAATAACTTGCCCTGTTCTCTAATTTACTTTTACATCATCGGAAATGTATACCATTTAGCCCAGATTCTCCCATGACCAATCAGGACCTGCTGCTGAGCTAGGTTAACAAAACCTTGCACGGAATGGCAAGCCTTCCTAATGCAGGCCAGCCAAAGTCAATGCAGAGCTGCTCACTCCAGAAAGTATGTGAACTGGAGAAAGTCATTTACCAACTTCTTCCCTTAGGTAGCCAGTGACCACTGTATGCCCCTGCTGTTAAATGTGACAGCTAACCTTTTCGGGACTGGTGTCATTTTAGATTAACCTTCTTTCGTAAAAATGTGTAGGCAGGTTCCTTCTGGTTGAGCTTTTCATTGTTAATCCATCAATGTATTTCCAGTGACACTGCCTACTCCTTCTATCTTTCCTTTTCTCTCACCCCAACTCTTACCGCCCAGCGTGGATAGTCTCATTAATGTTTACATTCAGAATCTAAACTTCATCTGCTTGCATTTTTTTTTATTTAAAGAGGAAATATATCTGTTTTGGACTTTGCTTTTGAAAAGAGTTATGATTAGGTAATTAGATCATGGTTTATTGGGACTTCCTAGTCTCATAGCACATATCACCTGTATTTGCTGTATTATTGAGGGAAGAGAGAAACATGGTGAGAAATATATCCTGATAGCAGATAAATACCACAATATTTCCAGAACATTTGCATCTTACCAGCATTTCTTCCATTACAATTTTATGTATGGTTTATGGACACTCTGAGAGGAAAGCAACATTTGAAAGCCAAGACAAGCTGATTTTTGTTAGATTCAGCATGTTTATTTGGGACCTTGATGAAGTTTTGCGAATTCTCTCAGTTTCATTGCAGCAGTTTTAAATTGTGTGCTCTCAGTTGGTAGGATTTGGCAAGATAAAAATTAAGAAAAGTAGTAAGTAGTTTTAATAATCATAACTTTTGAAATTCATTCCAACATGGTCATATTTTAAGAGCTCAGTAAATTTGGTCTTCATAAGCTTGTCTTCATCTCTTCCCAAACAACATTTCTTTTCAGTCTGAGCAGTTACCTGATTATTAAATAGGTTCTCTAGTCCAAAATAAACTCAAGTCACTCATATCCATTATACTTTAATTTCCTTCAGTCTCATATATTACAAGATTAATTATTGGTTTTGTTTTGTCCCCTTCCTGCCCCCTCTAAAACAGCAGCAATCCACCTCGTTTTCCTACTGATAATTTCTTTAAAGGACTTTTTAAAATTAATATTCTCTCCAGTTTGATACCCCTGAATGTTCCACACAGCTTCCTAAATCTTAACTAAATCCTCCTCCCAACTCTCCCACAATAGTAATCTCTGGTTCTAGTTCAAAAGACAATTTAAAACAGTTGCTACTTTATAGCAACTTTAATGATCCAGCCATGGTCTTATTATTAAAACTTAGGCAATTTCTCTTACCAAATTGTCCCCCTTTTCCTAAATTCTAATCCTGGGTAACATGGTAAGTTGGCTGGATCTGTCCTCAGAGGTTGCAGATACTCCTTTGGGATACTCTGGCTCACTAAACTTCCAAGGACCTATGAGCTTCAGCAAAATTTTGAAATATGAATAGTTTATACTTCAATGTGTATTTAAATCAGCTAATGTTTGTCCTTTCCAGAGAGCTGACGAGGTGGCCGACCATGGGCCTAGGGGTGGGGGAGCTGGATGAGGAATGATCCAGTGGAGTGGAGAAGAGAAATCCTGACTGTTTTCTCTCAGTGACAAAAGCATTCTATTGCCAAAGTTCAGATGGAATATATTTATTCCATTTGATACCATTCATTCCAAAATAATTTCATAAGGGATCATGAAAAAAATATTATGGCAGGAGAGACAGATAATATATTGAGTTATTTCTCTGAAGATACAAATTTGGGTTTTACTCTGTCTTTCCCTCATCCTTCTTCCCAAAGCTGCTAGCATTTTTGTTGCATCAGGTATTATTTTATGTAACAGCTTTGTTGAGCTGTAACTCATCTACCATTTATCATTCACTCATTTTAAGTGTACCATTCAATGATTTTTAGTAGAATCACAGAGTGTGCTTCTAACCCAATAATCAATTTTAGAACATTGTCATCACCCCCAAACACCCCTGCCTTAGGCAACCATTAATTTACTTTCTGTCTTTATAGACATAACCATATGGGTATTCTATGATACGTGGCCTTGTGTGAATAGCTTCTTTTGCTTAGCGTAAGGTTTTCAAGCTGTATACATGTTGTAGCATGTGTCAAATATGTAGTTCTTTTTTATGGTTGAATAGTATTCCATTATATTGCTATACCAAATTTGATTTATCAATTCATTAGTTAATGTACATTTGACTTCACACTTTCTAGCTATTATTATTAACGCTGCTAGAAACATCACATGCAAGGATTTTTTGTGTGTGAAAACAGATGTTTTCATTTTTCTTGGTTATATACCTAGGAGTGGAATTGCTGGTCATATGGAAAGTCTATGTTTAGCCTCTGAGGAATTGCCACCTGTTTTCCAAAGTATCTGCACCATTTTACATTCCCACCAGTAGTGAAGGAGTTTTTCAATTTTCCTACTTTCTTGCCCACACTTGTTATTATCTTTCTTATTACCATTGTCCTGTAAATGTGAAGTGGTATCTCATGTTTTGATAATCGCTTCCTTCATGGTTAATGATGTGGAGCAACTTTTCACGAGCTTGTTGGTCCTTTGCATGTCTTCTTTGAAGGAGCTTCTATTCACACCCTTTGCCAAATTTCAGTTGGAATATTTGCATTGATATCATTAAGTTGTAAGAAATATTTACATAGTCTAGATACAAGTTCCTTTTCAGATACGTGATTTGTAAATATTTTCTTCTATATTCTAGGCTGCCTTTCACTTTCTTGATTGCATCCACTGAAGTTCAAAAGTTTTCCATTTTGATGCAGCCCAAACCATCTATTTTTCTTTAGTCACTTGTGTTGTTAGTCTCATCTTTCAGATGCCTTTGCCTAATTCAAGACAATTAAGATGTGTTTCTATATTTTTTCAAACATTTCTATAATTTTAGTTCTTACATTTACAACTCTGATTCCTTTTGAGTTAATTTTTGTATGTGATGGGAGGCAGAGTGCAACTTCTTTCTTTTGCATGTGGATCTTCAGTGGTCACAGTTGAAAGAGTATGTTTCCTTATTGAATTGTATTGGCATCCTTATTGAAAATCAATTAATTATAAACATAAAGATTTATTTCTAGAATTTCCATTGTACTCCATTTATCTAGATCACTAGATCATAGTTTGGATGTCTGTCCCCTTCAAATCTCATATTGAAATGTTATCCTCAGTATTGGAAGCGATGCTTGGTGAGAGGTGTTTGGGTCATGGGAGTGGATCCCTCATCAATGATTTGGTACCATCCTCCTTGTAATGAGTGAGTTCTCATTCTGAATTAATGCAAGAGCTGGCTGTTTAAAAGAGTGTGGCACCTCCTCCCTCTCTCTCTCTTGTTCCTTCTCTCACCATGTGATGCTCCTGTTCCTGCTTCAACTGCCATCATAATTAAAATCTCCCTGAGGCCCCACCAGAAGCCAAGCAGTTACCAGTGCCATGCTTGTACATCCTGCAGAACTGTGAGCCAATTAAACATCTTTTCTTCATATTTCTTCATAAGAATACAAATGGACTAATACGTTATGAATCTGCTTTTATGTGAGTACCAAAATGTCTTGATTCTATAGCTCTGTGGTAAGTTTTTAAATTGAGAAGTATGAATCCATCAACTTTGTTCCTTTTCAAGATTATTATGACTGCTCTTGGTTCCTTGGATTTTCTTATGAATTTTAGGACCAGCTTGTGAAATTCTGCACAAAACGCAAGTGAGATATTGATAAGGATTGTATTGACTCTGTAGATACTCCGGAGAGCACTGCCACCTTAACAGTATCAAATCTTCTGATCCATGAATATCAGATGTCTTTCCAATTATTTAAATTGTCTTTAGCTTTTTTCAACAATATTTTGTAATTTTAAAGTATATATTTTATACTTCTTTTGCTCACTTTATTCCTAAGCATTTTGTTCCTTTTCATGACGTTTTTAAAAAATTTCATTTTCAGGTTCTTCATTGCCAGTATATGGAAATATAATTGACCTTTGTATGATGTTATTGTGTCCTGCACCCTTGCTGAACCCATTTATTTTCTCTAAGGTTTTCATAGATTCTTTAGGATTTTCTGTGTACAAAACCATAACTTCTACAAATACAAACAGTTTAATTTTTTTTTCCAATGAGGATATCTTTTATTTGTTTTTCTTGTCTAATTACTCTTGCTAGAACCAGTAAAATGTTGAATATAAGTGGCAAGAGTGATGTTCTTGTCTTGTTCCTTATCTGGGGGGTAAAGCTTTCACTCTTTCACCATTAAATATGAAGTTAGTTGTGGGTTTTTTGCAGATGACCTTTAGCAGGTTGATAAAGTTCCCTTCAATCCTCAATTTATTGAGTGCTTTTTCCATGAAAGGGTGTTGGATTGTGACAAATGATTTTTCTGCATCTATTGAGATGATCATGTAGTTTTTGCCTTTTATAAACAAGGTTTATTCAATTAATTAATTTTCAGATTCTAAACCAACCTGGTATTCCTGGGATAAATCCCGCTTGGTTGTGGCATATGATCCTTTGTATATGTTGGTGGATATGGTTAGCTAGTATTATATTGAGGATTTTTTGGTCTATATTTATGAGAGATTGTTCGCTTTCTTGACTTGTGGTGTCTTTGTCTGGTTTTGGTATCAGAGTAATACTACTCCTCTTAAAATTAGTTGGAAAATGTTCTCTCCTATTCTGATTTTTAAAAGAATGCATAAAGACTTGGTTCTGATTCTTCTTTATATGTTAGGTAGAATTCATCAGAGATGCCATCTGGGGTGGGGATTATATTTGTGGGAAGTCTTTAAATTCCTAACTCAATCTCTTTACTTGTTACATGTTGTCCCAAACTGTATTTTTGTAGTTCTAAAAGGGGATGCATTTCCCTCTTATTTGAAAAAGCCAAAACTCATTGAAATATTATCTTTGATGTCTTGGTGATGTGGGGAATAAAAAGGAGAATATCTCCAAAAGCATCAGCAAGAAAGGAGAAGGAGAGACTTTTCTGTACTGGAGAGATATAAGGTGTATTAGTCACTGGCATAGTTCTGTGGAAGGGACAAGATGTTATACAAGGGATGTGATGCAAAAAAGGTCAATGGACATAATGTTTGGATTTCCATGATCTCCAACTTTTCCCTGCCAGGAGAGACCCTGGGAACTGCAAAGAAACCAGGCCTGAACATGTCTATGTAGGCTGATACAAATGGAGCCTCAGCAGTATGTAATGTGGATTTATGGCTAATTACTACAGAAGTTCCCCCCGCAGAGTCTTAGGTCTTGCTCTAAGACCAATGATTTTACCATAGCTCTGTCAAGAGTAGCACTAACATCAGAAAGTCTCTTTCCATCTTAATAGAATGGAGTCTTGGTTGGATTTGAATTCATTTCAGTAAAATAAAGACACAGAGTAATTCTTAAAATCTTCATTTGTTAATTATAATTTATATCTGTTTCATTGAAAAGTCAACAGCATGGTACAACTTATATAGTTCTCCACAGTAGGCTAGGGATGCCTGACCACTCCTTCAGAAAAGCTGAGTATTCTAGAACTTATTCTAGGCTTTCAATCCTTTTCAGTATAACACAGAGATTGAGTAGAGATTAAGCTTGCTGATTCTGAAATCAGAGTGCCTGGGATTAAGTCCTGATTCAGATAGTTATTTGAGCATGAGCAATTTATTTAGCCTATCTGTGCCTCAGTTGCTTAATTTTTTAAAGTAGGCTCAATAAATAATACCTAATGTAGTGCCTACCATGAAGATTTATATGAAAATTAAGTGCTATTTACTCTTTAACTACTATTATAATTGATATTATTTCCAGAAATAACTAGCCAAGAAACAAAATTCTGTCATGTATGATTCTTACTACCATATATGGTAATTTGATTATTACCAAATATTTTCCTTATTTGCTATTTCTATCTCTGATAATCACACCTTCCTGTCACCAATTATCAACACATCAGTCAACAACTATTTTTTCCCTTTCACTTTTGTCAAGATCTAGAGATTCTTCCTTTACATTATCTTTCACAATCCTTCCTTTTTCCTCAGTCCGTCACAGCTTTTACTCATACTATTGAGAAACACTCTTAAATCTTTCTGCCTCCAGTATTGCCTTTTCCCAGTGAACACTTACTGAGTGTTTATACCTGCCAGGCTCAGCTCTGGTTTTTGAAACCAATTCTTTCCACTCCATGGCAAAGCACTGCTGGAAATGTATTGTCAGTCTTATTTTGGTGACCTCTCCTGGTTCACTCAGCTAATACATGGCAGTTCTAGCATGTAGATTTAGTCTTCTGAGTCTGAAGTCCATGCTGTCCCTTATCTTTCAAGCTGCTGCCAAAATAACTCTGCTGTAGTGCGGCTTAGATTGTAACACACTCGCTTCAGTGAATCCTTGTTGCTTATAATGTCTAAACTATCAGCCTTAGAATTCAGAGCCTGCAATCATCTGTCTCAGATCTACATTTCTAGCCTTTCTACTCACTGATCTTTCTCACACCCACTGCATTCCCAACAAAACTTATGCCTTTCTGTTTTAGAGCATGTCGTGGAATTCCTTGCAAGGATGTCTTTCCCCATGCTTGTCCCTTGTACTACAGAGTCCTTCTGCCCAGTGCTACCTCCTCCGTAGGTGCACTAAATCCCAGTTGGACGTGCAATCCCCTCCTCCCTACTCCCATTGTAGCTTGTATATAACCAGCTAACAACTTCCATCATTCTACTTAATATAGAAAAAAATGTCAGAGAGAGGTGAGATTAAAAGGATATCAGGGAAAATAGTTAGAAAGACAAGCTGCGAACTAACTGGGAAGACAAGCTTTTCTGATTTCAGCTATGTAGACAAGCAAAGGAAAAACCAAGAGCAGAGAGGAAGCTCATGGTAATGGAGAGTAAAATATATTTCACTAAAAGGAACCAAATTGTTTCATTTTCTCATTTATTAGAACATACAAATTACTAGGTGAAGTGAAGGATATCACCAGATAAGAATTGTGGCAGCACAAGGAATTTGGCTTCCCTATGAAATTACTGGCTTGGTGTATTTTATACATCATTTTTGGATGTTAATTCAGTTTTATTCAGATTTTTTTGTTAGAGTGCCTATCCAGAATTGAAGATATTCCTGGGACTTAGGAGGGTGGGAAGAGGCCAGAAGTAGCCATATTCCATGAAATTAATTACTTGGACAGATTCATGTCAGAGTGCACTGATAGGGATATTAAAAAGTCATATGTGAACACATTTTATTTTCCATGTTAGTGTAAAAGTGCCAGAGCATGAAGAATCTGGTGTCTTATTCACAGTGCCTTGCTTTGTGCCATTTATATAGTGATGCAAAGTTCAAGATTATTTGGTGAGGCTTCGCCATTCATTTTTAATAAAGAGGATTCACGGTGTGGTAGTATATCTATCCCCTAGTACTGAGTTAGGGAGATGGAGGGAGGAATGTTGACTGTTCCCCCTAGAATCATAGAGAAAGGGGAGGTACAATGTGCCTTGAGCCAGAGGTAAGTGTGGCATCATATACTCATGGGCTATGGTGTGTAGAGCTTAAGGCAAGATTTCTGCATTTGGAGAAATTCTTCTATTTCCCCTCCCTCACCAAGATACCAAAGATAATATTTCAATGAATTTTGGCTTTTTCAAATAAGAGGGAAATGCGTCTGCTTTTAGAACTACAAAAATGCAGTTTGGGACAACATATAACAAGTAAAGAGATTGAGTTAGGAATTTAAAGACTTCTCACAAATATAATCCCCACCCCAGATGGTATCGTTAATGAATTCTACCTAACATATAAAGAAGAATCAGTACCAACTTTTATGCACTCTTCCAAAAATCAAAATAGGAGAGAACACTTACCAACTACTTCCCAACTCATTCTAAGAGGCCAGTATTACCCTGATACCAAAACCAGACAAAGACATCACAAGTGAAGAAAGATACAGAACAACATCTCTTATAAATATAAATGAAAAAACTCAATCATATCCACCAACATTTTGGACAACTTAATTCTTCATTGTGTGGCTAGTTCTGTGCCTTCTATAAAGTTTAGCAGCATCATTGGCCTCTACTCACCGGATTCCAGTAGCATTACTCTAGTTGTGACAACCAAAAATGTCTCCAGACATTGCCAAATGTCCCCAGTGGGGAAAAATTCCCATAGTTTAAGTCAGTGAGCTAAGAGGAAGCCTCTGGGGAGATGTTAACACTAAAAGTCATAAAAGGCATCCAGCTGATATGTCACTTTGAAAGAACTACCCAAAGAGGGAGAATCTGGGCATCAGCGAACCTGGTGCAATTCCTTCAACCAACTAGCTTATAGCTACTGAAGCCACAGCAAGTTTGTTTATGTAGGGATTAGGAGTTGAAGATAGTAGAAGGCATGACTGAGGTTAATAGCTAGGAAAAAGGAGTGTATCCATGTAATACAGCTACACACAATCATGACACTGGCATAATACCAGGGTCCAGGGCACAGTGGAACTTGCTAAGAGATTGTCAGAATGTAGCATTCTGACAAGGAAGAGGCGAGGAAGAATAAGGGGAGAACTAAGAAAGTGATACTCAGATGTCAAGCCAGAACAGCATCTCTCTTGGCATTCAAAAAGAATAGATGTATAGAAAAGAGATGTGGAGAGGTACCACACATGGACAGAGCAAAGCCTGGTCCTCATGACTGTCTAAAAACAGGGGCCTGAATGATGACTGAGGAAAAAGCCAAGTTCTAGGAACTGTGGCACCTAGAGCAAAGTTGGACCTGAGATTCTGTGACTAGAGACACTGCAGGGTGTGAGCAGTGAGCTAGATCCTGAGCTGACCCCTGGAGCTCAGAGGTAAGCAGGAGAAGTCATGTCATGGGTGAGATAAGCAGCACTGGTGATTCAGAATGGGTAGGTTCACCCTTAGTGCTGCAGTGGCACACCCCAAGCAGTCCACTTAACTCAGTTGAGTCAGTCAGAAGGTACTAACACATTCCTGGTCATCCTGAATAATCATGCATTTGAGGATTTTGCAATGACCTGGTTGAAACACTCAAAATATAATCTTAGGTGGAGAAAAAAAAGAGCAACCCACCTCATACACAGCATGATCTTACTTTTATATTAAATGGGTAAAATATGTAATTACAGCTAACTACTTATGAATATCAACTCCTAGGAAACATAAGGGACGGAGAGAGTGAAGTTACTCTTTAAGATGTAGAGATCTCAAAGTTAAGAAGGGTTTGCATGTTACATCTCTTCCCTTATATGTTATCTTCTATGTTTTGAGTAATGAGTACTTTAATAATCATCTCTAGGTATCTTATAAAAATGAACTTCCTGTCTCCATCCATGATTGGTCTGGGAATTAGGAACAACTGATTCTCTGAGTAGGACAAATATTAGCCCTTATAAAAAAAAAAATCTTGAGGAAGACCCAGCCTAAGGAAAGTGTGGGAAATGTCGAAAATGTGGTTTGCTCAATGAAATGAATAAACTCCTACATAAACTTAACAGGAATTCAGCATGTGTCATCAAAGTACTTTCTTCTTAACAGACAACTATTTTGCAGTTTTGAAAAAGGAAGCAACTTGTTCTCTTTCTCTTCCCACCCAACCATCAACTGCTCTCTGGGGGGAAAAAGAAAGAGAGAAAGAGGAAAGAAAGAGAGAAAGAGAGAAAAGAAAGAAAGAAAGAGAGAGAGAGAGTGAGAAAGAAAGAAAAGAAAAGGAAAGGAAAGAAAAGAAAAAAGAAAAGAAAAGAAAAGAAAGAAAGAAGGAAGGAAAGAAGGAAGGAAGGAAGGAAAGAAGGAAAGAAGGAAAGAGAAAAATCCTAAACCCTTTGGCCACATGTAACTGTATACTGGACTATGGAGTACAGAGTTTGTTTGGGATGATGGATAGTTTGACAATGTAACACAATCAGACAAGACCAGCCATCAATCACTTTAAATCAATGATAAACCTTGGGTGTGTTTTGTGCCACTTTCATTCATTCTGGTGCCCAGAGAGTTGCAAAGAACAACCTCATGACCTCACATGAGCAAAGAAAATGGCTTTTAAAGTTGTTTTCAGGCTCTGTTCATCACTCATTCCTGGGTGAGATGCCAGGAAATAACTTTCATGTTTTTTTTTTTCCTCAACCTATCTTTCTCACCTCAAATGAAGTTTAGATGGAGGATATGCACAAAGACAAAAAAGGAAAATAGAATTGATCTGAGTGAGCAAGGCTTTTGGTTAGTTGAATGAAATTGAGTTCCTAAGTTCTTTTAAAATGTATCTGAATTATGAATCTGCTCAGAGTTCCCTGCTGTATTTCTGGAAGGAAGTTTTGTTTAGGCTTGAGTTTTTCTTGGGTCACTACAGAACATTTGGAGCAGGGCACTGTGGTCATCAGTGCACACAGGACATTGCTGTCACTATTCCTCAGATGGGGCCCTCAGGAGTCTTCTTTGCCAGAATGGATATTTTAACTGTGACCCTTATGGCCATAGTTATTAATGTTAAGTCCCCACCTCTAGAATTCCTAGACCATGTCATGAGTGATATTGGCATCTCTTAGGGTCAAGAATATCTTCCACTGGAGAGACTGAGGGTCCCTTCTAGCCTCAGAAAGACCTACAACACTTTCAGAACACTTCTGTTCTCTAAATGCCCTTATAATATATTCTTCTCAACTCAAATCATTAACTCAGCTTTGGCACCTTAATTGATCCCCCTCATGTTCATGAAACACAAAAGCATTTTTTGTCCTCACTGATCTTCCTTTCCTAGGCCCAGAGGGAAGAGAAGAAGTAACAGCAATTTAGTCCTTCAGAAACACAGAGGTTAACTGCACCAATTTAGAATGAAGCCAAGGGAAAGGATGGACAAACTTAGTTTTTATCTCCTCTTGTTACATGTGTTCATACAAAGGTTTGCTGGAATTAGTTACATTTTATTTATTCCCATGACATATCAACCCACCAAAAGATGCTTTAGATTTTCCATCTACCAGGAAAATGCTTTATTATCTGTCTCGTGATACTGTCTTATGAATGCATATTCCCCCATCAAATTGTATCATGATGCTGATACAATTCTGTTTAACAATAGAAAGAATTTTGCAATTTTTTAGAATGCTGAGATTTTATGATATACACACTAATCAATAAAAAGTTCAGTGGGACTGAATGCTAAGGAAGTAAAGAACCAGTAACGTTTGTGATCTAAACACTTCAGGTTACAAAGCAACCTGGATAAAGAAAACTCACTGGCCTGAAAGTCAAATCCCTGGTTAGGTTCCAGGTTGCTTTCTAGATAGTGGACTATTGGCAAGGCTTTGCAAGTCTCTTCTTTGAGTCTCAGATTCCTAGCATTTTCATAGAATGATTTGTGCTTTGGGGATTCCTTGGATTAGAAGCTATTTCTCTTGCAACTGTGTCAAATTCCCATTATCTATTTTAAAAAACGTTGCCTTCAGTGAGAGTTATACAATAATAACAATGTTTTCATCATTTCTGTTGCTATTATTATAAGAACAAAAGCAAATATGAATTTTCCCAATTAAGCTGTATAGGCACATATGATGTTTAATACTGAGTGTCAACTTGATTGGATTGAAGGATGCAAAGTATTGCTCCTGGGTGTGTCTGTGATGGCGTTGCCAAAAGAGATTAACATTTTGAGTCAGTGGGCTGGGATCATGGGAGTTAATACTCTCTAATAAACTCATACATATATATATACACACACATATATATACATACACATATATACACATACATACACACACACACACACATATATGTGTTATATTAGTTCTGTTCTTCTAGAGAACTCTAACTAATACAGATTTTGGTACCAGGAGTGGTTCTAGATGAAAAGAGTATTAAGGATGGAGTTCTTTCATTGGTTTTGGGGTTTCTGGAGTTGGCTGCTTAGTATTATTAAACCCCAAAATGCTAAGGACTCTACTTCTAATAGTAAGGAGAATACTGATAGTCCTTGGCATGAACTGTTTAGAGAGTTATGCACAATAAATCCATTTGACACTCCTGATTCACTGCTTGTGAGGGGCATAATATCTTTGACTATATGTGGAGAACCAAGGAACATAATGAAGTTGGTTGGTTGCTCCTAAAATCACTGGACAAAGTGATGAAAGAAAATGATGAACTCAGGGATTCTAACTCCCAGCTTCAGAAGCAGATATTGAGCCTCAAATCTGCTAAGATTGCCCTGAGTGAGAGTCTTATCACATGCAGAGAAACAGTTGATATTGTAGAAAATCAGACATGAGTTCTTATAATACCAGTAGCTGACCTCCAATGAAAGCTGCATGCACAGCCTTGCCAGGTGTCCACTGTTAAAGTGAGGGCATTGATTGGAAAATAATGGGACCCTGCAACTTGGAATGGAGATGTGTGGGAGGACCCTGATGAAGCTGAGGACACTGAGTTTGTAAACTCTGATGAACCTTTTTTTGCAGGTGAAATAGCTTCCTCATCCCCAATAGAGGCATAGGTATAGGTATGTATGTACATGCATGTATTTAAAAATTATAGTTCTAAATATGTAGGTCAACATATTACCCACCCTTAATCTGGATGGGCACCATCTAATCAGCTGCCAGCATGGCCAGAATATAAAGCTGGCAGAAAAACGTGAAAAAATTAGACTGGCTCAGCCTCCCAGCCTACATCTTTCTTTTGTGCTGGATGCTTCATGCCCTTGAATATTGGACTCCAAGTTCTACAGCTTTGGGACATTGCTCCTCAGCTTACAGTTGGTATAACGCGGGACCTTGTGATCATGTGAGTTGATACTCCTTAATAAACTCCCCTTTATATATGTGTATGTCCTATTAGTTCTGTCTCTCTAGAGAACCCTGACTAATACAGTATATGTATATATTCACATTCATGTGTGTATATATACAAGTATATATTTGTGTGTGTGTGTGTGTGTGTGTATAGGTATAGGTATGTATGTACATGCATGTGTTTAAAAATTATAGATCTAAATATGTTCATCAACATATGTCAAAAAGGTCAACATGTGTCATTGGTATTGATAAAACAAGGCCCATTATCAATCTTTTTGTATTGCCTTATAGACTGAAGCAGGAAGAACCATTCTGCCAAGGGCAAGTTACAGTCAATCATAGGCAGAAGAAATTCTGATCACTCCAATAGTGAGACAACACTGTTCCTTGCTTAAAGAGAAGAAAATGCAGCCTAAAACAGCTCAACCCTAAAATGCATTTAGGAGAAAAGTATGTGTGTCAGTAGAGGAAGGCCTTATGTGTGGCAGAGGAAATAAAAAGCGTATATTCCTGAATCTCAGTCCTTGGAATGGAAACAAACACAAAACTCCCCATGTGCGGGATCTTCTTTAGTTGGATCTCGTGGCAGACAAGGACATTGTTCCGAAAGTGAGAAAATCAAGCAGTTTCACTCCTCCAGGGCAGGCCATCCAAGAATACCAAAGTAGAACTATATTTTTATTTTTCCTGTTACAGCACAGATCTGTTGTTCGGCTACCAAATTACAGGTTGTGCCTGGTTCTCACATACTTTGCTTTTCATGTACTGAACAGGAAGAGTAATAACAGGCTGCTTCTTTTACTTGTGGGATTTAGGTATTCTTCATCATGGAATGGGTCATTTTTCTAAGAAAACCTGCCAGTGTAAAGACTGGAGGTGTATGCCATTTATGTGGGGGTGGGAAAGCCATGAAAATGAGAGGTTTTTGGCTAGAGAGAGTGGGTTATAGTTACTTGTTCCCAGATTGAAATGACATGTTTATGAGTCATACCCTTATTATCTAATCCTAACAAAATCATCCAAAGATCACTATTATTTAAATGACTACTTCAGAGAAGGGTCTCTGGGAAATTTTACCAAAGAAAAAATTATACACATCCATTTGGTTATGGAGAAGCACTC
Source organism: Rhinopithecus bieti (assembly GCF_001698545.2). Taxonomy (NCBI): domain Eukaryota; kingdom Metazoa; phylum Chordata; class Mammalia; order Primates; family Cercopithecidae; genus Rhinopithecus; species Rhinopithecus bieti. Next base: position 468,801 of record NW_016811928.1, read on the forward strand.
TGCACGCACTTATTCATTTTTTTAAAAATGCTCTATTGATAATCTATGAAAGAAAATTAAATGAAGTATAACAAATAATGTCCAAATACATAATGTCTGATATCGTGGACATGAGACTAGTTATGTATATTATAACATATATTGAAATAAACTACTGCACACATATATTGCCAATTAGTATTTGAATCAATCAACATTTGTATAAATACTGTTCCCTTTATTGTCTAACGTGCGGCTCAGCTCAGGGATCAGTGAGAAATGAAAAATGACCTGATGGGATAAGATTTTGGAGAAATCCTTAATTCAAAAAACCGGCTGACAACTGAGAGGATTGTAGGAACATTTTAGTGAGAGATCCCTTATCAGTCTGACCTAACCCAAAGCAACATTAGGGAACCACACAAGCCAACATGGGAAAGAACCTTGGAATTTTGACTCATCAGAGAATTTCTAAAGAACTCTTTTGGCAGTCACAGCCTATTTTAAGGACATCTGGGTTTCTTCAAATGAAATTAATTTATTCTTCTTTCCTAAAAAAAAAATAAAAGAAGAAGAAGAAGAAATAGGAATTTCCTTACCCTTGAGTCATTTATCTTGTCCAGAGATTAAAAAAAGAAAGCATTATCATTTCTATCACCCTTCATATTTGTGGAATAAGAAGCTATTATTAATTTTTCTTGGGAGAGAAAATGGAAGAACAAAAGTTCATGTAATTTGTAAGGGAAATAGAGAAATTTGGCAGTGCTGAGTATTCTCAGACCCTATTGCTATACCACAAATAGTAGAGGACAACACTGAAGAGATGTCCAACTTTGCAGTCTTTAAAACAATAGGTCCTAGCTTCCATTGAGATGTCTAATTCATCCTAATCTGCTTTGGCCACACCCGTTTTCTCTCCTGAGGAGTTTTTTTCTTGTTTGTTTGTTTGTTTCCATTTTGCCGATGCAGACAGGCTGAGAATTTTTCAAGTGTTTAAGTTCTGCTTCCTCTTTGATTGACATGTCTGTCTTTATGTCATTTCTCTCTCTTGCATTTTGCAAATAGGCAGTCAAGAGAAGCAAAGCCTCACCTTCAACACTTTGCTTGAAAATAGCTTCAGCTAAACAGCCACATTGCTCACAAGTTCTACCTTCTGCAAAATACTAGGACAAAAACACAATTCAATCAAGTCCTTTGCCTCTTATAACGAGGATCTCTTTTCCTCCAGTTTCCAAAAACATGTTCCTCATTTCTATCTGAGACCTTATCAGAATGGCCAATTACTTCCCATATTTCCATCAACATTCTGAACAACAACCACTTAGGTATTCTCTAAGAGGATTAAGGCTTCCCCTACAGCTCCTCACTAGAACCACTAGGATCGAGTCCTCACTAGAACCACCCTTAAAAGTCCACTCATAGCAATAAAGGTTTGTAGTGGCATGCTCCTCCAAGTCCTCCCAGTCTCTACCCATTACCCAGTTTCAAGGTCGCTTCCACAATTTATGTATTTGTTACCACAGCACATCCATTTCTAGATACCAGTTTGGTTTTTGTTTTCTTGGTCTTAGTCTATTTGGGCTCCTATTATAAAATGCCATAAACTGGGTAGTTTATAAACAACAGAAATTTATTTATTATCGTTCTGGAGGCTGAGAAGTCCAATATCAAGGCATTGGCAGATACAGTGTCTGGAAAGAGCCTGATCTCTGGCTTCTAGATGAAATCATTTTACTGTGTCCTCACATGGTTAAAGGGGCCAATTGGCTCTCTGGGGTCTCTTGCATAAGAGCACTAATCCAAATCATGAGGTTTCAGTACTCATGATCCAATCATACCCCAAACACCCCACCTCCTCATACCATTACTTTGGTAGGTACAAGTTCAACATATGAATTTGGGGATGGATACCAATATTCAGATGATAGTCCTAGGAGAGTGCTTATTTTATAATCCCCATTTATAACTTTTTCCCATATTAGTATGTTTGCTCCCCTAGCCTGAAATACCAAGCTCCTTCTTGGACCTATCACTTCCATTGACAAAATACTCGGACTATTGATTAAAAGAGGAAGTATAAGTTCATCTGGACCAAGAGAAAAACAATCCAAATTGCCTACCTTAGTAGGTACACAAATTACTCCACCTTGAACATTGTATGGTTAATAAGAAATCAGGATTTCCTTGTAAAGGTGAAGATCCAATCATGATAAAAATTTAGTGATGGGTTAATAACCTTTATTAGTAAAATATTATTACAAGTAGAGACTACATATTATAATCTGGATATGATGATTTGGGTCAACGTAACTAAAATCTGAAAGAAAAAAAAAAAATCAATGCCCAAAGTGGGATGGTTACTGCCATTACCCTGAAAAATTATCAGACTTTTACTCTTTATGAAAGCTATTATAACAGTGTATTTTCATCAACCTTAAAGTTTCACTCATCACTTAAATGACCAAAAGAGAAATTAAAAGAAAAGAAAGGAAATGTTTACATCTAAGTCATGTCTAGAGCTTTGTTTGGCTATGATTTTGGATTACTATAACAAATAATTTAAATCCCAATATTCCCATCCTTTTCCTTGACTACTTGTCCACTTAATAAAGCCGCTTCCCCCCTGTTTTAAATATCTTAAGTGTGCAGTCTTGCTTACAATAAAAGTCTGTATTTCTTGGTTTATTAGGAAAACAGTGCAAGGCTGCATATTTACTCGAAACCTTTCAAATACATGTACCTGTTCTTACATTTACTGAATCTTTATTTTCACAGATAATTCTAGAAGTGATTGCTTCGAGCTCACTATAAAGCAAGCAGATCATGTTAAATATCGGGTGGGGGGGAGGCGGTTTAGTGATCTCCTATAAGACGATGTCATTTCCTGATGCTCTGTGCTTTGCAATGAAGTGATTAAAGAATCTTCTTGACCCAGAGTTCCTCCACTTAATCAAGAAGAGAGGATTTTGGAAGCAGAGGCTTTCCTTAAGCAGCTGATGTCAAAGCTGCAGCAGAAGCAGCAAACAGCAGCAAGAACTGCAGGTGTGGCCTCTAAATCAATGTGTCTTTACTTTCTCAGGACAACCTCCAGAGAGGATTCTGACTCACCACACATCTGGTTTATATTAATTGTTTGCTGAAAAGAACATATGAAGATGCTGCATGTATAATTACATATTTACCAAAATATCACAGGTTCGATGGAAGGCTTTCCCTATGGTCAATTCTATGATCGGAGAAAGTGTGAAGAATAGAGTCACATTCAGAGCGTCTAGTGACTTCTCAATGCTTAACCATAATTTTCTCTGTGAAGGTAATGAACTAATGTTCTCCACTGTGATAACTGGAGAAACATTAAAGATAGAATGAAATTCACCTTATGTGCCTGGACTATTGCACTAGCTTCAGAAATGATCCCTCAGCCTATAGCTTTGTCCTCCTCCATCTGTTCTCTCTTCAGTAGAGTACTCTTGTTAGATCCTAAATAAGATCCTGGCATTCCCTCACTCAGCACTCTCCCTCCCCTCTCCTGCACCATGAAACCCAAAATCCTTCTGAGGGTCTCTGAGGCTGCGTAAGATTCATCCCACCTTATCACTTTCACCTAATCTCCTGTGTATCTTCCTTGTTGCTCTCTCATGCTACAGCAACCTTGCTCTTCCATGAACATACCAGGCACTCCCACCCCTGGGCTTCTGCATGTGCAGTTGTCTTTATCTGTACTGTTCTCCCACATATCCCTGAGCTCACTTCCTTCCAATCTGTGTTTAAATATCAGCTTCTAAATGAATCCATCTCTGGCCTCCCTGTTGACATTGCAGTTCTCCTACTCTCACCGGCACCTCTCCCTTCCCTATGTCATTTTTTCCTCGTAACACTTATTGCCTTATCATGTTTCACTTCATTTACCTATTCATTTTATTTATCATCTGTTTTCTCCCACTAGATTCTAAGCTCCCTGTGGACAGGGGTTTTCATCTGCTTTATTCAGTGTCATGAACAGTGCCTGCCATGTAGTAGATGATCAGGAAATGTGCAACCTGAGAGTAGTCCATGAAAATTTGAACATTATTAATCTGAGATGTTTAACTCACCTGGCTGCTTCCTAGAGAGGTAACAAACAACATTACCTGTTAACTGAGGAACCAGTTAGCTCTGTAGAAATAAAATCTCCCTTCACCTAAACCTTGTACACAGTAAGTCACAACAACAAGAAAATGTGGATGACACAGTATGATTCAGAATAGGAGCTAGAGAAGAAAATCCCCTATAGCATATACCTCCCAACAGGTGGTATCAGTAAAATGACTTTTATATTCAGCATATCTATTTGGCTATTGTAGTGCATTTGTCCAGAGAATTATGCTAGTTGTAAGGAAATGGAGATATAAAGTATATTTTAACTCCAAATAGGACCATGAATGTTTGTTTTTGTTTTGTTAAATATGTTAGCAGTGATCCTCTTGCCAAAAACAAGATGTTTTATTTTAATAATATTATTAGTAAATATGTATTTTCTGGTTTTAAAAACATGTACATTATTGTAAAAGAAACCCAAAAGACATATAGTTCTGTACAACTTGGTAGGTTGGAGAATCTTCTGTAAAAAATATGTAACCATAGCACCCTTGTCATTAGCAATCAAGCAATCTTGATTTTTTTTAAAAAAAGCAATTAGCCTTTAAAAAAGCTAAAGTAATTAAAAATGACAACTTATTAAGCTTCCAAGCAAACAACAGCTCAGAATCAGTCCCCACCACCTACTACAAACTGATATGCTATAAACGATGGTTGAAAATGACCTCTTTTCAATTACTTTTTTAAAAAGTCCTTGCAGCTGCAGAGGCCTTGCATGCTCTTTGCTGCCATGCTCGGTTGATTTATTCTCTGAAGTTGGCTAAATTTTTAAGTACATAAGGCTGCATCCATGCAAACCTTTATTTAGAAACTCATTAGTGCCTAAGTTAATGAATCTTTAGTTATCCATGTTTTGAAACCTCAGAGATTCAAAAACCTCAAAAACAAAACAAAAGCATTTATAGGAAGAATGTAAATTGGGTTGTGAGTGAGTATTTTGTCCTATGAAGCATTAATTTAGCAACCAGGTGGATGTAAAATCTTACAGTGAACTAGCATAATGAACATAAATAAGTAATAAAAAAAAAAAAATAGGCGGGGCGCAGTGGCTCATGTCTGTAATCCCAGCACCTTGGGAGGCCGAGGAAGACAGATCACATGAAATTAGGGGTTCAAAACCAGCCTGGCCAACATGGCAAAACTCAGTCTCCACTAAAAATACAAAAATTTTAAGAATTTAAAATTTTAAATTCTTTTTAAAGAAAGGTGGTGGTGGGCAGCCTCAGGAGGCTGAGGCAGGAGAATTGTTTGAACCCAGGAGACGGAGGTTGCAGTGAGCTGAGATGGGGCCATTGCACTCCAGTCTGGGCAACAAGAGCCACACTCCATCTCAAAACAAAACAAAACAAAATAAAACAAAACAAAATGCATTCCACTACGTAGAACTGAAGAAATTCTGCAAAACACTCAAATGCTCTTTAGAAGTTAGGAAACAGCACAAATATTGTAATTGAGCATACATTTTTTTTCTAACTCCTCCCTATTGATTTCTTCTTATAGTCTCATATGTTTCTCTTGCCTATATTCTCTGTTCTTTGTTATTTTGTATCTTGCAACAAACCCTGTGTGTTTTCTTTGTCTGTTCTCTTCTTCACTATCTTCACTCTTCTCACCCCTCATTTTGAACAACAAAAAAATTGTTGCAGATGCAGTTAGACTGGCAGAGGCAGGGTGCAGTCTAAAAACTTGATTGACTCCATTCAGACAAGGCTGCTCAGAGTTACCAAACAAACCTAGATTCCTAGGAAAAGTAAAGAGAGAGGAATGGAAACAGATTGGACTACATTTTTTCTTAGACTCAAAGCCCATAAGTTCTTGCCCCCTATCATGTCTGAGTTAAGTGGCAGGGCTAGCTACCGGGGAGTTAATGCCAGGAACAGAACTACTTATATGTCAGGCAGTTCTGGATGACTATATTTTGCTGAATTATGAAGTAGCAACTGCTGGAAATAATAATAGACCTTAAAATAGCAAAAATTCCTGAAAGACTATATCAGGGAGTGACCAATTTCTATCATGTGTTGATGTCAATTTAGAACATGGATGTTCCCTAGAGAAAAAAGGAAATGAGATTCCAGACCTGCTTTTTTTGTAAGTGATTTAAACTACGTACAAAATCCCTGCCAGGCTCAGTTATAGAACATACGGGAAATGTCAAGAGGTCAAATGACAGGAAAAGCATTCTGTATAATCGGGCTCCTCTCTACATTTAATGTGGGAATATGAAAATCCTCAATAGCATGGCAGTCCTGGAAGTACTGGAAACCATAAAATCCCTCAGCTACAGGGTTAAGAAACAGTTTCTACAAATTAAAGCCCAAGAATAAGCTGCAGAAATCTCCTAAAAAGAAAGTACAGACAGTTAATAACCTGTAAGGTAGAATTGAAATAGTATTTTATTTGAAATCTAAGATAATGGATACCTGGATATTGTCCTACCACCAGCCACTTCCTCTCAGTTCTATCTCCATCTTCACTTCACCTGAGATCTCTCAAGGAGATATATATGTGCAGTGGATGTGGCTAAGCAAATACATGTTCTTCATTCCTCAGAAGTGGTAGACAAAAGCCCTGAACACCTAGGGTGGTCAGGAGATTCCTTTTTCTTAAGCTGTAGACAGACTTAAGCAGCCCAAATCCACTGACAACCTCACTTTCCCCTTTGCCTATAGATCTTAGATTACAAATTGATGACCATTCACTGCAACAGGCTCATATAGGTTTTGGCTGTCAGTGTATTGTTAAACATACTAAATTGCTTGCAAACATTAAAAATTAGCAGGTCTCTTATTTTAAAAGCCTGGCTGCTTCTTTTTCTGGGGACAGAAAACAAAGAAGATTTGCACCACTGGAATGATCTGCCTATCTGGGAACATTTCGGCAGAGCTACATCATGGCTGCTCTGACCACAAGGCAAACATTCCAGCCTCTGTCGCTCATTTTTTCTCTTACTTCAGGTCTACTTTCTGCATTCTCATCACACTCCTGGCTTTGGATTTGAGACATTTGACCTAAACTCTACTCCTGAGTCTTAGTCTTCTGTATCTAAAAACCCTAATGACAAGGAATAATGAGTTCAAAGAAAGTATCTCAAGGGAGAGAGAGGAAAGTAAAAGTTTCTTATTCAATAAAAACCATAGTTGTCCCACCCCAGGTCTTCTCAAGATATATCCCAACCTAAAACTGCGTGAAAAGGAAGGTACGATTTTTAAAAATCTGCAAAAAGACAACTGAGTTTGAGGGAGAGCAAGAGAGTGAGTGAGAAATGATGAGAGAGAGGGAGTAAGAGACAGACTAGCACATTAACACATTAGCATTATAAATGTCTTTGACTATCAATGTTAATTCTTCCCCTTGGGAATAAAGTGCAGGAGGGAAAAAAGGAGATGAGAAAAGAATCTGAAGCTTCATGGAAAGGCCTTAATCTATATTTCCATATATACTGGAATATTTCTGAGAAGCTAAGGAAGCTGCAGTGTCTGGGCACCTCACTAGCAAAGACAGCATCCAAGATCCTGTACCTATTTTTATATTTATAATTTTGCATTCTTCTTCTCAGGGGAGGGAGAGGTCCCAAAATTTTATAATTTTCAGGCCTCAAAATGTTACATCCTTCTCTTCCTATATTCCACATTTTAAATGCCTTAATCAACATACATTCTTAAAAAAAGATATCAAGTTTATTTGTGTGTGTGTGTGTGTGTGTGTGTGTGTGTGTGACTAAACTAAGACATCCCAGATAAGGAAATAATTCATCAGTTACTAAAACCATAACTCATAGAAGGAGAATGTCTCAAAACTTGCTTATTCCATGGAAGATCTTCTGGGTCATAATACCAGAGAATAAGCTATTTTTAAAGATTTACAAATAACTAAAATTGCATTAAAACTTGTTTTATGAATAAAGTCAGAAGCACTTATATATATATATAACATATACTATATGTATATAATTTTTATAACTGAATATTCTGTGCCATGTAAGATTTGTGGAATGTAATCTTGCCTAAGGTTTCCCCTGATCCTTAGTATATGAAAATGTACAAACTGGAGTTTTACCATAACTGGGTTTCATAGGATTGTCCCCATAAATAATTGTTGAGAAGAAAATCCTATAAGTATCAGCTAAAGTTACAGGTATTATAAGTGTTGAGTCTGTTCTATAATCTCTAATATACTCACATTCTTTTCATCTTTAGAAGCAACACATGTCCTCACTCATATGCAGAAGCTAAAAACATAGATTCCATAGAAGTAGACAGTAGAATAGTGGTTATCAGAGGCAAGCAAATGTAGAGGAAAGAGAGGGATAGCCAGAGATTGGTTAACAGATGAGAAACTCCAGCTGGATAGAAGGAAAAAGTGCTAATGTTTTATGGCACTTATCGGGTCATTATAATCAACATTTTATTGTATATTTTCAAATACCTAGAAGAGTAGGTTTCGAGTGTTCCCAACACAAAGAAATAGTAATGTTTGAGGTGATGGCTATGCTAATTACTCTGATTTGATCTTACATATTGTATACATGTATTGAAATATCACACTGTATCCCATAAATACATAGAATCATTATATGTCCACTAAAAATAATAATAAAAGCAAAACATTTGCTACTGAATAAAGTTGTAGGTATAACAGGAGGTCTAATAAGCAAAACTTTTTCAGATACGAAAAGTGGTTGTGGTGGCTCACACTTGTAGTCCCAGTACTTTAGGAGGTCGAGGAGGGTAGATTGCTTGAGACCAGGAGTTCAAGACCAGCCTGGACAACATGATGAAACTGTCTCTACAAAAATTAACCAGTCATGGTGGTACATACCTCTTGTTTCAGCCACTTGCTGGGCTAAGGCCAGAGGATCACTTGAGCCCAGGAGGTCGAGGCTGCAGTGAGCTGTGATCACACCACTGTACTCCGGCCTCGGCAACAGAGCAAGATCCTGTTGCAAACAAACAAAACATCTTGAACTAAAAATTTGGTACTGTACTTAACCTTACATTTTTCTCCTAAGTCTAATAATGTGTATTTATGCCGAAAGGAATCTTTTATTCCTTAATTTGTTTTCAAAGACAATGAAAAAAGAGTTTTATATTTTAAAAATAGAGACATGTTATATAAAAGGTATAAGTGTAAGCTATTGAAAGGGTTTTCTTTTAAATAACAATGTCTAAAAAACAATGTCTAAAATATGATTTTCCATCCACTAAAATTAGACTTTTTTTTTTTTTTGAGATGGAGTCTAGCTCTGTCGCACAGGCTGGAGTGCAGTGGTGTGATCTTGGCTCACTGCAACCACTGCCTCCTAGGTTGAAGCAATTCTCTGCCTCAGCCTCCCGAGTAGCTGGGATCACAGGCACCTACCACCATGCCCGGCTGATTTTTCTATTTTTAGTAGAGACCGAGTTTTATCATCTTGACCAGGCTGGTCTTGAACTTCTGACCTCAGGTAATCTGCCTGCCTCGGCCTCCCAAAGTGGTGGGATTACAAGGGTGAGCCACTGTTCCCAGCCTACAATTAGAGCTTTATATTTGACATAGCTCTGATGTATAAGTTACTGATATTCAAATTATATCCAATGGCATACACAGAATTTTGTGCAGAAGTGTTTTGAATATTTCCAGCTTCTCAGGGTCAATCCCTTTCATTCAGAAAACTATTGTTCTAGACTGAAATGGAAGAATTCATTTTATTTTAACATAGGAATTTAAGCTCAGACATAGAGCAACAGGCTGGCATATAAAGGGATTCCATTTGTCATTAGGAAATTAAAATATAATTAAATAATAATATACTGGAAATAGACAATATACTTCCTTTACATACACGTTAAGGATTTGTCAGATGGCTGACATGGATTAAAAGCAAGGACGTTCTGAAACTATCAGTAATTAGTCCCTGGATTTCGATCCAAAAGAAGCAATCTTAAACGCCTCACCATTATAGGCAATATTCTAATAAGATTCCTTTTGCAAAATGTATTATTTCTTTTTCTTTTTTTTTAAGTTATGTTTTGGCAAGCCTGTAGCTAAAGCTATACATGCCTCAATTGTAAAATGGTACATGAAATAAATACAAAACTATAAATGTATTTTATTAAAATGAAATGAATTTGATTTTTTTTTTTTTTTTTTTTTTTTTCTTTTTTCTTTTGAGATGGATCTGCCCAGGCCTGGAGTGCAGTGGCACGTTCTGGCTCGCTGAACCTCTGTCCTGGGTCCAAGCAATTCTCCCTACCCTCAGCCCTCTGAGTACCGTAAAAAGCGATATAGGTGCCCACCCACCATGCCTCAGCTAATTCTCTTTGCTTTGCATTGCTTGGTATAGCAGCCACGCCGAGTTCACCACGCTTGTCGCAATCGGCTCAACACCTGACCTCAGGCAATCTGCCTGACCTCGACTCCCCCAAGTGCTAGTTACTCGGCTAAGCACAGCAACTGCCGACAAATGTTTTTGCAGATACAGGGATAATATATTTAATAGTAACAACTAGAACCCATTTAGATCATACTTAGATTTCACTATGTTTACAGCTCAAAATCTCAGATTATAAGCCATCCCCAACTATAAATGTTGTATTTTGTAGCAATAAAGCAAAAAAATTAGCACATAAAAATAAAACATAATAGGAAATAATTTGGTTTGTGGGCAGTCGCTTTCTCTCTCCCTTCGCTGGCTCTTCCCCTCTCTGTCACACACACACACACACACACACACACAAACTCCCAGTTCTATCACTATTGGTCTTTTTGAGTTCTTTTCAATTAGACATATAAGATATCGTGTACATAAGAAAAGAGGCCATTGAACGAACAATGAAAATTTGTGTCGGTGTGTGTGTGTGGTGTTTTTCTTCCTCCTAATAATAAATATAAAGGTCTAGTATTTATATATATTTTCTCTGGTTGTTTGCTATTCCAGTTTGTTTTGTCTGTGCTTCCGTGGAAGAAAGTTCTTTCTTTGACACCAAGACTTTTTCTTAGAACACCTGCTTCAATGCTCATAAACTGGATTTAATTATGAATACTGCCAAAACTTTAAAGGACTTTTTAAAAATCTAGTGTCTCTAAAGAAAGGCAAGAACCAGCTCGATAGATCAAGGAAGTTTGCTTTTGTCCATTGTCTTAAGAAGCATTGTTTTCCATCTTCTTTTCTCTTTTGTGAGGTAATGAAAAATTAAATACACTGATACTTTTGGCAGACAACACTTTTCCCACATACTCCCTCTCTTGCCAAAATGAAAGAAGAAAGATTCCAAAATCAAACAAGAGACGCCTGTATTCTGTGAATTAATAAGACCTGATTTTGTACATGACCTCTTTAAAAATAAATAAAATAAAATAAACAAGGGCCCAAAACAAAATAATAAAGCCATGGAAATCTAAAGCGTTGTGAAGTGAATACAACATCCTCAGTGAGACAAAAAATAAAAACCAAAAAAATATAGCAAACGAAACACTTGCTCTGACAGTAACATCGGATCAGAATAACAAAATCCTTTTCCAGTTTCAATATCGCTTCAATTTTTAAAAAGGAACACAAAAGTTTAGACAACATGACCCATAACTGTGACATTTAAATAACCAAATAAATGCCTTTAAACAAGTTTTTCTACTACATGGTGGGGTGGGGGGGGACCAGGCTCCGAAAACAAATTGTATTCACTGGGCTTCATTCTTAAGAAAGCGAAAATGCTCTTCGAGAAAACATAAGTAATTCCCATTCCATGCAGCGTTCAATTTTCGTAAACATCAAATTGGGAAATATGCATTTGCTCTTCCCTACAGCATTTGCCTTTACAAACAGTGTTACAGACGAACCTGAACTTTACTAAAGACTCCTTCATTTAAAATTATTGCACTCCAAAATTTATTAAAGACAGAAAACAAAAACATTTGTAAGCCATGGGGACTGGTGGTAATTCAGGTACAGCGAAACCAGGAGGATCTGCTGATTCCAGATGGAGTGGATATATTCCCATGGCACCCATTATTTGCCAAATGTTTCGTAAAGCAAACACATGACCTAAAAGATTTTGCAAGTGTGGGGTCTTCAACAAAAAAAAAAAAAAAAAAAAAAAAAAAAAAAAAAAGAAACACTTGCAAAAAAAATTCTGTTCTTATTTAAAAGTCATTTCTTAATTCTTAACCATAAGTTGTTTTTAAAAACACACACACTTTTAATATTTTTCAGCTGTCATGCCCACTTTACTGAGTCTACATGTGTGGGTACTCCATAAAATCTCAGTGGTGGTGGCAGATGTCCCCTTTGAAATATTTCATCTGCTGCTGGGGGTGGGAAGGGGGTGTCACTTTGGTGCCATGAACGCCATTCCTTCTGAAGTCTCCAATTTAGGACAGTCTCTCTAGAGCAAAAGCAGTATTTCTTGATGTCACTCAAACCAGCGGTACAAAAAGCAAACAAACATATGACTATGTCAAGATGAAAAAGGAATTTTAAATAATAACATATTTATGAAGCCCTGTACAACCAGAAAAGAACTGCTGTAAAAAAATCAATAATTGTTATAATTAAGGCTTGGCTATGGGAGAGTAAAAAATTATATTTGTTATTTGAAGTGACCAAATTCTATGTGCATGGAAGCCCCACCTATTCAGGGAAGACTCGCCTAGTGGTTGGAATCCCAGATGATTTCTTCCTTCCTAGTACTCCTCTAGCAGTTTCACTCTGTGCCACACATTTTAGCACTTAATTGCCTACTGTCATCCTTTATCCTCTAATTGTTTAGAGGTCTGGTAGTTTAGGAGTTTCAACTTATTTTGAGTGAATCTGTATTTTTCTTCCTTCAAGACAATTACTATGCTGAACAGAAGATTCCCAATACATACTTAATTGACGCATTCATTTACTCAGTAAATTTTCATAAACATCTAGTCCAGGCCAGGTTGAAAAAATGTCACTGTCCCTTGCCCTCAAGTAGCCTATATATTTCCAAAATGTTTTCTTAATGTCCCAAGAGAAGGGGACATTAAGACAATGATCCCAGAAATATGAGTATAACTACAACCAGTGTTGAGTGTTGTGAAGGAAAAGCACAAGACACTGTAAGTCAGGGGATTTGACGTAGGTGAGGGAATGAGGTGAGGCAAAGTTTTCTGGGAAACTGACACTTCGTTTTAGGCCCAAAGAGTGAGTTAGAACTATCTAAAGAGGGAATGTAAACATCTTGGGAAGATGAAAGTGCAGGCTAGTTTGAAGAACTGAAATAAGACCAGTGTGATAGGAGAGTAATAACTACGTGAGAGATGGAAGGAGACACTGGAAAGTGTAGCAGCGGGCTGATCATGTAGATCCCTATGGTTCACAATGAGGATTTTGAACTTCTATGCTGCATGAACTGGCAGGTCATTCAGGGTTTTGCACCAGGAAGTGGCATGATCAGATTTACCCTTTAAAAGAACCATTCTAGCTGCAGGGTGAATAATGGATTAGAAAGAACAAATGAAGAAGTAGGGAGGCCAGGGAGAAACACAGTTTATTAATCCAGGCCAAAAATGACACAACCATGAACTAGGGCAGATGACAACAGAGGACATGGAAAGAGGTGGCCAAGCCTGAGGTGCATTTGCAAAATTAAATGTTTAGGACTTTATGGTGGATTTGATATGGAGCTTGAGACAGAAAAAAAATCAAAAGTAATATGGCAGCTTCTGGCTTGAACTAGGTAGGCTGGGCACAGTGGCTCATTTCTGTAATCCCAGCACTTTGGGAGACTGAGGTGGGCAGATCACTTGAGGTCAGGAGCTTGAGACCAGCCTGGCCAACATGGCAAAAGCTCATCTCTACTAAAAATACATCGGACCTGGTGGTGCACACCTGTAGTCCCAGCGACTTAGGAGGCTGAGGCAGGAGAATGGCTTAAAACCAGGAGGCAGAGGTTGCAGTGAGCTGAGATCATGCCACTGCACTCCAGCCTGGGCAATAGAGTGAGACTCTGTTTCTAAATAAATAAATAGAATAAACAACTAGGTGGACGATGGTATCACTTACCAAAACATAAAAATAAAAGAGAAAGCAGGACTTGATTGAGGAAGAGTAGGAATCAATAGATCTTAAGTTTTAACTGCTCCTGAGGTGTGAAAGTGGAGGTGTCAGATCAGCAGCTGGTAGAAGGTCTGGGAAGTTGTGGAGCTCAGGAGAGATTTGTTGGGAGAAGGTGATTCGGGAGTCATCCCCCAAAAAGAGCGTTTGAAAAACAGGACTGAAAGAGTTCGCTTAGAGAAGAAGGAGGTAAGAAGAAGAGAAGCAGCTCAGGACAGCACAGGGGAGAATTCCAAATAGGACAAGGAGACAGAAAAAGAAACCAAAAAAAAAAAAAAAAAAAAAAAAAAAAAAAAACAGGTAGGAGGACAGCAGTGGAGTGCGAAGAAACTCAAGGGAAGAGTCAGGAAGGAGGCCCTGATTGTCGATGCCATTGTGAGGAGCAGCCTTCCATTCTAAGTGTCCGCCTTGGGTCATTCCAATTGGAGGTTGTGCTGAAAACACAGCTTGTTCTTTCTGTCAGTAGCACCTGCTTTTATATGTCTTTTTTTCTCCAAGTTAGCATTACACGAGCTGCTCTGGATAATAATTACATATGTCTTTGCAAAACTGTGTGACTTACAAGAGGAATTTTTCATATGCTAGGTAAACTAGGCTTTTAGGTCAGGTCATCATAAACGTAGACTCCAAGTTTTGTAAAAATGTACACAGCCATTTTGATATGATATAGTTAACAGGAAAATTTAATCTAGTATTCTATTAGTAAATATTATTTGTAGACACATGACAATGAGCTGTGATTGTATCTAACTAGTCTTCATTCTCTCTTCTTAGCTCAAAAAAGGATTATTTTAAAATTGCCAAAATTGTAAGGGATATATAAAATTAAAAAGAGATGTATTTTGTTGGTAAAATTACGGATATGTTTGTATTTTCTTTTAGAATTTCCTTTAAAGGCCTATGTTAAATATATTGCTGGTGGGAGTATAAACTGGTACAACCTCTTTGGAAAACTATTACTCTACTTTTTAAAACTTTGTATTTAATGATAATGTAATGTCAAAATTGCACATAATTGTACAGCTTCCTGAATTTTCACAAGCTTAACATACCTCTATAATCAGCAAACAGATCAAGAAACAGACAATACCAATACCTCAGAAGATCCCTTGGCATTATATGTTTAATGTTGAACATTCCTTTATGGCTATTCTACTCATAAACACACACACACGCGTGCACACACACAATCATGCTGTATATATGCACACATATAGAGCTATTCCACATATGGATAATATATCCTGACAAAATAGTTGGAGTTGCTTTAAGAGTGTCCTTCAATAGCTATGAGAGTTTTGAAATTTAGTTAGATCTTCAGGTTTACTTGGGGTGATATTCAAAATATTTAACCACTGATATAGCACATGTAACAACCAATCCAAATAGATGCCACCCTTGGACCTGGGGCATGGTCCTGCAGTCTCCCTGCTGTGCTGATATAACCTTTCCGTTGCTGCATCATAAAGATATCCAGATGATTTCTAAGGAGAGGCCCTTGGAGCTAGAGTGTAGGGATAATGCCTAAGGACTAACTAACCAGTTATATAAGTAGGTCAATATTTTTAAAATTAGTACAACTAGACATGGATAAATGATTTATTCAGACTAAAATTTGTATGTACAATTTGGAATATGTCCATGAACAAAATAAATATAAATTGTCTTATTTTCACAAATAAAGAAAAGAAAAAAACAGGAAAAAAAGATTATTACTAGGGCCTCTCCTAGGATCCTAAGTTTAACTAAGTTTCATACGATCAGCTTCATGAAAATCTACCTCTGGCTATGGGTATACTGGAACATACAGCTGAGTATTTGCTTTGAGTTCAGCTAAATATTCCAGGCTGCAGATTCTCAGACTGAACTAGAGTACATGAAGACCTTGTCACTGTTAGTGGCCATGGCAGTGTAGCCACGATCAGTGTATTTTTGTTTACTGCTGTTTAGTTTGTGCATGATTCAGTTGCAAATTAAATTTGATTTTACTACATTAGAATTCTAATCTCTGAGAAATACCAAGGACATACCTAAAATAGTTTCAGCAACAGTATTGCAGAGTATGAAGCAACTTTGCAATCACTTCTACCATGACAGCACTTCTATAACTTAGGACAATTTTTCTTATACAATGAGGCATATGATACATATTTGCTGTTTGAATAAATGAAGGCAAAGCTGGATTTGAATCTCAGCTTTACTAATTAGCATTACACTTTTTTACACATTCTTAAAATGGACAAGGTAATAAAACAAAAGGTGACTGTGAGGATTACTGAGAGAAAAAAAATTCGTATGGTAGATACTCAAAAACTGCGAATGTCTTCCCTTCTCTCCAGAATACAGTTAAAGAACACAAGCCTTGAATTCACAACCAAAAAAAAAAAAAAAAAAATGGGCTTTTCTGCGGAAACAGATCTTAGAACTCAAGACATTGGAACCAGGTTTTTCAATCACGCAGAAAGGTTTAATTAAGTGAGTGTCAACGTGATAACTAAGTCTATGTCACTGTGACCCAAGACCAAAATTAAATGTTATCAAAGACTTTGAATGCCACAGGGATATTTTATTGAGCACACAAGGGATTGTGTTCTATCCTTGATGGCTTTGAGGAAGGGAAAGAAAGAAATCAGCAATTTTTCCCAATGAGCGGAGGGATAAATGGAAGACAATACTGCTAGAAAAATACACAAATTATTAAAGAATTCTTGACAACATACAGAAACACATTGGCCATAAATACATTTTAAAACAAGATAGATTATATTTAAATGGATGACAAAATTAAATAAATATTAACGCCATTCTTTCTTAGCACACAAAGAAAAGAATGAATTCTTCAGAAATTAGGGAAAGTCAAGTGAACTCAGAGAAAACAGAAAATAAACTTTTCCCTGTGGTTATTAACAGCATATACATCATTAATGATTACTGAATTATTATTAATATCACCACTGAATGATGTGGAAGTTCTCATGCTTTAAATGTAATGAACCCATTAATATTTGTTAAGTGTGTGAACACATTAACAATATATGATAACTTTCTTTCTAGAAACTAGCTTATGGGTGCCAGAAACTTTGTATTTCATAGTTTCATCATTGTTATTGAATTTTAAGTATTGTCTTAAGTTACCTTAACTCACCCATCTGGTAAAGATATTTTATATGTAAAATCAAGGCTTTTCTTTTCAATTACATTTCACTCACATTCTGAACTCTATTTTTTATATCCTTAATTATGAACAAACAGATCTTGAGAAATAAATCAATTTCCACTTCTAGCTGCATTTCAAAATCTGGAATATTGAGTCTCCATGGAATGCTCAGCCTCAGAAAGATTTTCCCCTGGGTCTCACAGGATATATTTTACAGCAGCTTAGAAGAGGAACCAATAGTTTTTATGGTCCTCAGGAGGACTAGATGGGTAGAAGACCACCAAGAAATGGAATAAGATTTCAGTTCTGTGGGTGTTACTCGAAGGGATTTGCTAAACCTACAAATTTCCCCTTCAGGTTACCATAAGTCAAGGTGACATATATGTAATATATATATGAATTGGCAATGTAATTGCAACAAGTGATTTCTGTCAAGAAGAATTTAAAATACATTTTTTAATCCTAAATATTTTTTCAGAATACCAGTGGAAATAATGTTTTCCAGTTTATGAGAAATCACTTGGTTACTTCCTAGAAAGACATTAAGGATAATATGAAATCTAGTATTCACAGAAAAAAGTTGTTTTTATATCTATAATTGTTTTGCCTTAAAAATATCATTTTCATTTGGAACCTCAGTGTCCTTAAAGGGTAAATTTTCTTATGCAAATATTGTGAATATAAGGAGTCTTTGAAAAACAATAAAATAACATTGAAACAATAAAAGTTGATTAATGAGGAAGTGAATGGAAAAAAAACAGAATAATAACAATAATAATAGTTAACCTTTGGGTCAGGTGGAGTGGCTTACACCTCTAATCCCAACACTTTGGGAGGTAGAAGTGGAAGGACTGCTTGAGGCCAGGAGCTTAAGACCAGTCTGGACAACATAGGGGACCCTGCTACAACAAAAATGTCTTTTTTAAAAGAATAGCTGGGTATGGTGGCATGTGCCTGTAGCCCTAGCTACTCAGGAGGTTGAGGCAAGAGGATCACTTTAGCCCAGCAGGATGAGGCTGTAGTGAGCCGTGATCACACCACTGCACTCCAGCCTGGGCAACAGAACGAGAAACTGTGTCTTAAAAACAAACCAGAAAACAGTTAACCTTTGAAAATTTTAGTTTGTGCAATATATGTAGTAAGCAGCAATTTTATGCATCTAATTTAATCCTCATAACAATTACATAAAAAGAGAGGTAGGCTAGAATTAGAATTTGAATCCAAATAAGTGAAACTCTGCAGAATGACAAGAGGAGGACTAAGAGAATAAAAAACATTCAGCCTATTCTCTTTCACATTACAAATTACTTCTTAAAAAAGAACCCTGGGCACATACATACTCTATCCTTCAAGATAGCTCTCAGGATTGCAATCTGTCAATATTCAACAGAAGAATTAAAAATCATCATGTATTTTGAACCAGTAATTCAGCTTCTAAAATTGTATAAAATATAAATGCAAGGATGTTCATTAAAGCATTACATAAGATAATAAAAATTCAGAAATGGCACAAATGATTTTGGATTTGTTAGGTAAACTATGGTAGGTCTATGAGATAGTTTACGATGTATTACTATAAATTATATTATAGAAAAATGTTTCTGAGAGGAAAGAAAATGTTCACAATATATTGCTAACCTTAAAAAATGTATTCCATTTTGAATAGAAATAAAAATATGTATGTATATTTTGAAAAAGGTCTTGAAAGAAAACATATTAAAATGGTAATAAGCAACACTTTTCCCAGCTGTGTTCAGAATCCAGCATCCAAAGCTTCAATGGTGGGGTGGCAGGAGAGGTAGCGGCAACATGGCGACCTCAAGGGTGGAACTATGGTGTGAGTTTGGATCTCATTCTAAGTGGTACAGCCCCCCAGCCTGGTTCTCTGGCTCATAGTAAACTCCACAATAGTCTTCAATAACTTCATTTTCTGCTACAAGTATCCAGAGTTTGTTTATGTGGCTTGCCCTAAGGATTCCAACAGATACAGGTCCTCCTTAGAGTAAAGTCCTGTGTGAAACACAAAGCAAACGGCCAAGAAGTTCAGGTCCTCTGTTGGAAAATGTCCAGCATCAGTTATTCTCATGATTTCTGGAATTATCAAATACAAATTCTCTTCCCCAAGATCAATTTTTGAGCAATAGCAGAGACACTGGAAATTTACTGTGATAGAAGTGGAACTAAGGAAGAAATGAGGAAACTGCTGGAGACTGGATTTCCCAGGTCCCACCTCCAGACGGCTGCCTATGTGTGCTTTGACCAATGAGGGTAACAATTATCCCCATGGAAAAGAACTCTTCAGAGAAATTATATTTCAAGGTGAAGATCTGATTCAAAAATTAGGACTCCACAAGTTACAAGTCTGTACAGTCAAAAAAAAAAATATGCAGACCTACTGAGGAGTTCAAAGAGGAAGCTTAATAAAGCAATTCCCAGCCCCTGAAAATAGCACTCATGTGAAGGGCTAAAGACATTCCAAATGGAGGATTTCCTAACACCCCCTAAGATGTGATGACTGAGAAGAGTGACAAGTAGATAATTCCACGGACTAGAAGAGAGAGGCAGCCTTTTGAAAGGGTACAATATAATTGATTTCATTTTCAAGTGAAATACCTGGCACTATCACTGCCTCTCTCAATTCACCCATGTGACCTACGAGGAAGTTCCTATGACCCTTTGGCTGAGGAAAAAAAACTGACCTGGTTATGAAGGTGTCACATCATATGCTGGTACTGGCCAGCCATGGATTGCTTATTCTACTGCAGCCTCAGCCAAAGATGTCCGTAAAGAAAAGTGATGAAGAGACATCCTCTCTCGTGGGCAAAACTTGGAGCAGGAAGTCTTGTTATTTAGTATGCCTGGGAAGAGAAATGGCCTGAGGTTTAAATTGATTTACAGGAATTCACTATTGGGTGGCTAGTTGGCCAGGAAATGGAAGAAGAGTGTGAGAAGATTGGTGAGCACTGTCTGGGAAAAAAGTCATGTGAATGTACCAAAACTGGGCATAAAGCATGAAGATGTTTGTGTCCTGTGCAAAATGCTCTGTGAAAGACATCCACTCTTGAGGAAGTTCTCATCAATCATATTGTCACAATCATTCATACAAAGGCTATCAGGCAGCATCCCTCCCCAGTGCTTATCCAATGGGCCCCTGTACAAAGATGCCATCATGACAGACAGAGGCAATGCAAGACCTCAACTGCAGTCTTCACCTTCACTTTATCACCATAACACAGTTTCTAACGTATAACCTCAGTGACCAATATTTAATACCTGACAGAGCATCATTACCAAAGGGATTAGCAGCTTTCGGGTGGCAGGTTGATTACAGTGGTCCTCTGTAATCAACAGTGAACCATTTTGGAAGGGGCAGAAATTTGGCTTCATTAGACGGATATCTATTCTATACGTGGATTTGCTATGCTTCTGCCAGCACTATCATCTCATGAACTTATGGAAACATACTGTTAATCTTCATAGAATCCCATGACACGTTGGAGCTCATTTCACAGCAAAATGTGCAGCAAGGAATTTATACCCATTAAATTTACTTGTCTTGCAGTGTACCCTATTGTCTGAAGAAAACTTACCTAATGGAACAATGAAATTAATTACTGATAATTCAGTTATGAAATCAGCTGGGAGACCACATCCTAGGAATATTGGGTGCTTTGAACAAGTAACCATTATAAGGTGCTGCTTCTCTCATAGCCTGAATATAAATATTTGGAACAAATGGGAAAATGAATTACCATTTTGTTAATACACAAAATAACTATATTTGTATCATTTTTGCTGTCTTTATAACTTCATACTCAGCAGATTTAGAGGTCTTAGTTCCAAAAAAAGAAATACTTACATTAATAACACAATAATTGTTCCTTCGAAATATAATTGAAACCCCCATGTCTATATACTTTGGGCTTCTCCTGCCATTGAACCATCAGTCAAAGAAAGGGGTTGTGGGAATTGGTCCTGTCTAACAACAGAAAATTGTTTTGCTGAAACATGATGGGATTTACTGTCATCTTCCCTTAATACTTTCAAGCTTAGTAGTAAAAATCAAAAAGCAACTATCCAGTAAAGCCAAAATCACTAAGGGTTCCAACCCTTTAGAAAAGAAGTCTTTGTTCACCAGCCAGATAAAAAAACCTGACCAATTGAGGTTCTGGCTGAGGGCAAGAGGAACATAAAAGAATGAAGGAAGGCTCACACTCATGATTAGAGACAGAGATGAGGGTGATGCTAGCTCTGCCTGCTTTTATTATGTATATATTAACAAATTATTTCTATTTTGCCCTTTCCTCTTTCTCTATTCATATTATCTATGAGGGAGTGTTCATGATGCATAGATTTTCATTTTAATTCACAAATCACTGCACTCTGAGAAACTGCATCTAGAACTGATGAAGAGGACATTTTATCACTTGACCACCTTCAACTTTGAGAATGAATAGTGAAGATGAGACTTTTTGTGTCCCTTTTGTGGGGAGGTGTGACAGCATCTTCATTTGTGCTTTGGGTTGCATTTTATCAGGTAGAAGAATGAAGTCATTGTTTCATGGGAATAAATAATATATGGTTAGCAAAAATGCATGCTGCACAGAAAAAGGGGTGGACTGTGTTACTTCCTTACTTCCTACTTCCTTACTGCTCACAGATTCATTTCCCACTCTTATTCTGCTTGCCAGAAATTGGCTTTTACAAACATGTCCAAGGTTTTTTGTCAACTGCTTTCTAGCTAGGTGGGGTAAATGGGAAGCCCTAAGTATGAGTTTAGGCTGAAGGAAGGGATAAATCAGGCCCCCATTCCAACCCTCCCGCTGCTTCTGGTAGGATATCTAGTAATGGCCTAATCTTCTCATGGTTCTAATTCTAATCAGGGATCTAGATAGCCCCTCTCACTCTGGTTTCACCTCCAGTTGACTGGCCCTGGTTCCTAGGCTCTGGTAATACCACGTTCTCCCTCTGCCCTCCAGGTGTAGGAATGGCAACACTTACGTGGGTTGGCACACCATCCTTGGTTGGCTTTTCAGCTCTTCTAATTCCTTTGTCATACATTTTAGGCTTCTTACATACTCCCAAGCATTGACTCTGTTTTCTCATTAGACTCTGACTGATCACAGTTATTTCAGTAGTTTAGGTGAAAAGATAATGGTGATTTAAATTGAGGTGCTAGGGTGTTAGCAGTAGGTACCAAGAGATTTAAACAGAGTAGAGGACGTGCTATATATATTGAGGTGTTGAAGAAAAGGGGGAATCAAGGAGAATGCTTGTTATTTTTTTTTTATTTTAACCAACTGCATAGATAATGGCATAATTTATTGAAATGCACTAGATAAAGGAACAGTTTGGAAATAAGAATTTTAAAATTTCTCTTTATATGTGCTCATTTGAGATCCCTGTAGGATAGCAAAATGGGATTTCCTATTTGACAGATGCTTAGTAGAAACTAGAGATTTGGGAAAATACCCAGCCTCCTTCTTGATACCTCAGTTCTAAGTCCTCTTTTTCATTTGCAATTAACTTATAAGTGGTTAGACACTAGCTCCTTTTTCTGTTCCTGTCAAATGGAGAAAAAAATGAGGAAAATGAAATTTCTAGGGATATTTTTATGTAAATGATACTCTAATAGAATAAAAGAATTTGGCTGACTGTTTTAAGTGTTACCAGAAAGGATTTTACCTGATTCTGAAATGGCAAAAATAAGTGGTGTTCTAAACAGGGAAACCTTAAGGCAACTCTCATTTGCTAGTTCTGATGCTCTGAGAACAA
The DNA here is from genome assembly GCF_001698545.2 of Rhinopithecus bieti. Lineage (NCBI taxonomy): Eukaryota > Metazoa > Chordata > Mammalia > Primates > Cercopithecidae > Rhinopithecus > Rhinopithecus bieti. The sequence goes on from NW_016811928.1 coordinate 491,909, forward strand.
TGGGAAGCCTAATTACTCAACAGCCAAGTGCACTTAGCAATGTTTTGAGAAACTGCCCTCTGTCAACATTCTGTTTTAGGACATGATCAATTCATTGCCTTAGTATCGGCCAAATTTCAATGGAATAAAAATAGGAGGAAAATACTGACCTCATAATGAGATTCTTGAGTCCAAAATAAAAATTTGTAAGCACTTTGGTGCCTGAATGAAGGATATGAAAGAAGCACTAGTTTGTTTCTGGCTTTGTGAATTTAGCCATATTCTCATGTTTCTATTACCACATAGTTATCAGCCATTCACATATAAAAATATAATCTGGAATCAGAAACTACAATATTAATAATCAATAATGGGTAAGAACACATGAAAACATCACCAATATATTTCTGAAGAGGAAATTGGTTGTCAGATTATCTTTCCTAAATTTTATACATTTAGTGTTAGCTAATATATTTCTTGGAATACTTGTGTAGTTTATCTTTTTGTGATAGTGTCTTTCAAAAAGTGCTGTGGAGTGTGACATAACATGAGAAAGCAATCCTACAGCAAATTTTGCTTTATACCTTTGCTATAGACACAACGTTCCAGTTGATGTGAAAGTGTGTGTAGAGTGTATATGTCTGTGTGTATGTTTACTGAATGCATCCTCATTGATGGCTGGCCATGTAGGGGGGGAAATGTGAAGAAAAGCAGAGTGGCATAGGGATGGGAAACTCTCCTCCTTAATTAGTCTTATAAAACCAAAATTTCCCATGCTTAAAAGGTCAAAGAGAGAGTATAATGCACTTATGAAAAAGAGATACCCTCATTAATCTGGTTGTTCTTGGCCCAGACCGCAGAAGAAATATAAATGCTGTCATCACTTATGTGTGAGATAAAGGATGAAATGTGGGAATTTGTCGGTTTACTGCAACGACCATTCTTTTGGTTTGAGAACATTAATGGAAATAACCTGAGCTGAGAAAAGCTCCCTGTGAGGAATACACGTTATGGGAAACTATTAAAGACAACGTTTGGTCAATGACCTTCTTGACGTAGTTTAATCAAGCTGCACGCCCCGCACCAAAAAGACAACTACTTGAAGAAGGGAGCCCTCAACAAGCCAAGACATTTTACCTTTCCTCTATTACATGAGTCTGGTAAAAGACACGAGTGTGCAATAAATCTCTAGTTCATGCATTCAGAGGCTGCACTATAATAATGATAGACTATAAATCACAGAAAATATGTTACCTTTATTTTAGGACAGTCAATAGCTAGAAATAGTGCTAACCAATAGCACAGATGTCTAGTAGATACAAAAATGAAGGTTTGGCAGTTGTTTAAAAATGGGAGGTACAAGGATTTGACCTGAAATATATTAGAAAATAGCAGCAGTTTCATAGTTTTGTCAGGTTTCCAGTTTTTCATTTCACTATTTCTTTTTTAAATCCCATGTTCTGTTTTGGAAGGTAGACTGCAACTTTGGAAAACTGAAAAAAAAAAAAAGATTCTGTCATGCATTTCTAAAATAACCTTGTAAATATTTGTAGATCATATACACTTACATGAGCTTTTATGTAAATTTGTTTTTCTTTGAAAGTTTAAGGATAATTGAATGCTGAGAATGGAAGTAAAATGAGGCTGTAAACAAATGGGAGGCTCCCGCAAGGACCCGAGGGGATTGGAACTAGGATTTCCATGTACCAACTATTAGCTAATTGTGAGATGACACTGACTGACCGGACTCATGATCCACATCCCACTGTCTGCCTCAAAAGAGCTGTTAGAAGAAGAAAGTGCTCATTTGCTGCAACTGTGACCAAGTTCTCTGAAATCCAATAATAGACAGCTGGAGATCCCTCACATAACTGACAACACTAAGGGTCAAAGAGGCTTCTGATACCCCTGAGGGAGAGGTAAGAAAAAGCAGACTAGGTATTTTAAGTACAACAGTGTTAACAAGCTGTAATTTACTACCTTGTTGATTTTCTTGCTCGCTAGAAGTCTGTAGAAACTGGGAACTTATGGAAAAGTGAATTAATACTTTTCAAATATCCTCTTTTTTGTCTTTCCCTTTTTTTTCTTGTGCCCCACCTTTTTTATGGTGGTGGGAGGGGGGATGGTCAGGAAGTTAGGCAAGTTGATTTAGTTAAACAGTTGAAACTCTAGAGAAATGTGATCTTAACTTCCCAGAGGTTGAAAAGTAATGCTGTTTCCTGTGATTCTCCATTTCCTGGGTTTAGCAGGGACACAGATCCCAAGAATTAAAATATGATGAGAACGTCTGTCCTCCTAAGATGTTCTCACCCCGGCAGGAAAGTACCATACCAGAAATTTCACAAGAAAGTCTGCTCTCATGAGACTCACAGCCAGACTTTTAACCATTTTGATAAGTTCAGAAGAGCTTCCATCAAAAAGCTTTCAAATGCCTGTCCCCAGTGACCCCACAGATCCCTTTGAGAGCCACCCAACACCACTTCATAGTTCCCATAAACACTTGGACCTTTCCCTGTGAAAGCTGACAAGTTTTCCCGAAAGTCCTTACATACCACACTCAGCCTCATCTTGCCAAATGTGCTATCTCAGTGGAAACTGCTGGAACTTTCCAGACAGATTTTATGCTACAGGCAAAAAGCACCTCAGTAACCAATGTGCCCACACTGTTTTCTGAGACTGTCGGTACCTACATATTTCATACACGATGTAAAAAGTCTCATACTTTTTTCTCCCTGTATAACTAAGTATTGCTCTCATAATACTTTGTGAAAAATGTCTCATAACTAGAGTAATTACTGATGTCAACGCCCCTGTTAATATTCTGGATCTGCAAACATTTCACATCAGATCTCCACATGGAAAAGGGACTGCTCACCTCTACTTTGTAAATTAGCTATATGATTTATCTGTGGGAAACATTTCAAAAATATAGATTCAGAAAGACATCTACCACATGATGGCTTTTCCATATGGCATCTCATAATTATTTTGCTGTGTGTGAACATGATGAAAACAGTTTCATAATCCTCCAAGGGTCAGAGTAAATTATTTCAATTAGACATATTTCAGAGCAAACATTACCTTAGGGTTTATTAATAATATTACCTGAGAAGGAACAGCTGCCTTTTATGCATAAAAAGCTGTCAGCTTCTTACCGCTCCATACTATAGAAACCCTTTTGTGACTTTAAAAAAATGGCAGATTTTCTCATGCTTTACCTAAACACAGAACTTGGCAGCAGGGACCTGGTTGTAATCCTCAGCATGGGAGCTGGTGGGTGGATTTTTTTTTCTCTATAAACTCTTGTATAAACCACACCAGTCTCCTGGTATTTATTCTGGGTAATGCTAGAAATTGTACACAGATCCAACAGGCCATGTAAAGGAGTTTTGTAACTTCCTGCAGCCCTTTCATGCAAAATCCTTACTCTGAATGCTATTCCAGAAAGATGGGACATTACAGCAGCTTAAAAGGAAGGTTTGCTTTGTTGTCTTTTTCTCCTCTACATTGGAGCCTTGCAAATATGAAATAGGTCAATTGGGGCAACATAATAACAGCAATTAATATGAAATTAATTGACCTATATTGAAAATGTGATGCCCATTGAAATGGCTTCAGAGCTACATCACGTAGATAGCTATATTAATAATAATTAAGGATTGGAATTTTTCTCTGTAGACGGGTTGTCACTTTATAAGAGTTAGTTGGAGCTACATATTACTGCAGCACATCAATTAAGCTTCGCTTTATTATAACCACTAGTCTCTGAACATGCATATTAAAAGATCTCAAGGCACAGAGTCTATGAGACGTGTGGAAAAGAGATTAGAAACACTCTGTGTGTCTAAGAAATGTATCATCTTATCACAAGCTTTTCTTGCCTCCCACCCCAAGATAATGATGATGACAATGATAATGTGATGATGATAATCATTGTAATAATGGGATGATGATTTTGATAAGGGCGTCTCACCAACATGTCCTGCTTTTGGCAAAACTTCCCTAAGGCAAATGCATATTCATCTTGGCAGAACTGACAAAGAATGTATTTTTTAGGAATTTGTTGCTGGTTGCATGAGAGATGGTATGGTAGGTAGTAGAATTAGTCAATATCAAGTATTCAAATATTACTCTTTTGGCATTGAGTCCCAGTGAGGCTTCAAATTCTCAGAGGATCTTAGCTGAGGTAATATCTGTGACCTTCTGAGTATTTTTTGAGACAAACTAATTTAAGTAGTGTGATTGAAATTTCGAAGGAAACTTAAATGTAAACACACAATCTTTCGAATACTTGCAACCAACATTCCTTTTCACAAACATACATGAAGCCGTAAAGCAGTCCTTTAGCAAAGACAGCAGGGAAATGCTGTGAGGCGAAGAGGGTAATCAGAAAATTTTCTTATATTTGTTTATTTTGCCAATGAATATTATACAGCTGTGGGGAATAGAAATGAAAATTGGGGAACAGAAATGAAAATTGCAATCAGAAAGGTTATTTGCATTATTCATTTCTATTTAATTTTAGGAAGATATCAATAAAATGGGGAACATTATAGAATTTAAAAGAAACCTTGTATTATATTTTCTACATTCCTTATAGAATAGAAGGGGCCCAGACAACATCTCGTATGGCTTTGTTGCAAACTATTCCAGAAAAAAAAAAAAAAAAAAAAATAAACCACACAATAACATCATTGCTCTCTAATCCCTATCACAATCTTATGCTTTCGCAAGTTCTCCTTTCTTTTTCCTCTGTCTTTTGGCACTCTAGCATGTCAGATTCTTGTTTTGTACCTGTTTTGACCCCAACCAAATGATAGAGCACTAAGAACCAAAAGCAGAGCCATAACTGGGTCAGAAGAGATCTGAAAACCTAATCATGCCACAGATGAACCATTGGCAATAGTTCAATGCTTACTTATGGCACCAATTTATTTCTTCCCATAGTGGCCACTATCTAAGTAAATGAACCAGCATCTACTCAGTTGCTCAGAAAAAAAACCTGGGAGTCATCATTGACTGCTCTCCTTCTCTCACACCCCAAATCTGAATCAACAGCAAAACTGTCAGTTCCTAATCAAAACATATTTAAAATTAACAATGTATCATTTCCAAGGCTGTTACCATAAGCAAAGCCAGTACCATCATTTTTCTGTACTACTGCAATGGTCTCTCAGTACTCTTCATACTACTTGCTTCTATGATATTTTTCGTCTCTATAATTTGGCCTCCAAACAGTTGTCTGTGACCTTTCTGAAAGATATATTATATCATGTTCCTACCCTCAACCTTCCAAAGCCTTCCCATTATACTTAGAATAAAATTCGAAATCCTTATCATGGCTTCTAAGTCCTCATGAGATTTAGGCTCTGACAACCACTCTAACTTAATTTCCTATCATACTTCAACTAATTCACTGCACTCCAACAACCTTTGCCTTCATATTCCTTTATACCCCAAAGCCCTTCCTATATCGGGGCTTTTACTCTCTATTTGGAATAATTGCATTCCAGATATTTGCATGGCTCACTTTCTTTCGTCAACCACCTTCCTACCCAAATTTAACCTTCCAGAATATAACTTTTACAATCCCACCTAGAATATTCTGCCATGTCAATGTCTGTAATGGTTAAGTATTCTTTTGGAGGTGGAGACAGTCTTGCTCTGTCACTCAGGCTGGAATGCCTTGGCATGATCCTGGTTCATTGTGGCCTCAACTTCCTGGGTTTCAGCAATCCTCCTGCCTTGGCCTCCCCAAGTGCTGGGATTTCAGGTGTGAGCCACCACACCCAGCTATAACGGTAAATTGCATGTGTCAACATGAGTGATCTAAGGAATGGCAAGAAGCTCAAAAAACATTAATTCTGGGTGTGTCTTTGAGGGTGTTTCCTAAAGAGAGTGGCCTTTGATTTGGTAAACTGAGTAAGGAAGATCACCCTCACCAATGGTTATGGGCATCATCCAATCTGTGGAGGGCCCCAGTAGAACAAAAAAAGTGGAGAGAAGACAAATTTGTACTGTTTGCTCAAACTGAGACATCCATTTCCTTCTACACTTGGATATTAGCAACCTTGGTTCTTGGGCCTTCAGAACCTAACTGGAACTTACATCATTGGCCCCCAGTTTTCAGGCCTTTGAATTTAGACTAGAATCTATATCTCTTGGCTCTCTTGGTTCTCAGGCCTCTAGGCTTGAACTGGAACTGCACCACTGGCTTTCCTGGGCCTCCAGCTTGCAGACATTAGATCATAGGACTTCTCTGCCTCTACAGGCTTCTGAGCTAATCCTTCATTCATAATAAATCCCTGACTATATATCTGTGTTTGTACATTCATCCATCTATCTATCTATCTATCATCTATTTATCTATCCATCCATCCACCCATTCTTCTATCCGTCTATCTACATCTCCTATTGGTTCTGCTTCTCTAGAGAACCTATACTATCTTTTTACCTTACTTCATTTTTATTGTTAAATCATACTTGACAGTTTAATATATATGAGCTACATTTATTTACTTACTTGCTTACTTAATTATCATACATCTTCCATCAGAATATAAGCTCCATGAGGTCAGAGACTTTGAGAGTTTACTTACCACTGTATCCCCAGCACCTAGAACATTTCCTAGCACATACTGGATACTAAATAAACATCCATGATATAAATGATTATATTTGACTCAATTTAAAGGTTTGAAATACATGAAACTCAGATAACAGCAAGACAAGTCATATAGTTTCATCTGCCCTTTTTCCATGTTAAGGGAAGTAAATGTGTATTATTATTCAATGGTTATCTAAAAAACTGATGAATCCACCTGAAGGTAATACCTTGTATTGTCCTTAACTCCATACCTACCCCCCAAATACCAGGTAATGCATTGATTGTCTTTGGGTTTATCTACTTCTTCTCAAAGTATCTTGTTTACTTTTCATGTTTAATTCTGAGATCATGAAGTTTCAGTTTCTGCTTGTGTACCATTGAAATACTTGAATTATATGTTCTCCAAGATCCCTTCTAGCTACATAATTCTACTAAAAATGTAGAGAAAGGTAGAGCCAATGGTGACTTCCGTTATTTAATATGCACCTATGTTCTAGTTTATTAGTTACCCTATCTATAATTTTAATATGCAACTATAGTTACTTGTTAGCCTAGATTTTCACTTGGTAGTAGAATACAACTTACAATGTTATGTATTCTCATCGAATATCCCTGATAAGTCTCATAATCAAAAGAACAGAGTAGTAATCAAAAGACTAGAAAATAGCCCTGATATCTAATGTGTCATTCACTATTCAACCTAAGTACGTTGTCTTCCTTTTGTAATTTGATTGCCCAACTTCTAAAATAAGGTCAATGCACAAAACACTTACTGAAATCCTTTTAATATGGTCCTATTTCCAGGACCATATTCCAGGTTTCTTGGAAGAAGGTACTAAGAATGATTTTGGCAAGTCAAGTATGTCAGAATAAGAGGTAGAATTGGTCAGAGGGCGAAATTGAACAACCATGGAGGTCTAATAAAACCTTGGCCAAAAGCTCAGGTGCATATAGAGCCCTTCAGAGTTCTCCTGCCTTAGGCAGAATATGAGGAATATCTACATATCAAGGAGTGGGGTGGGGCAAGAACATGTCTTGGAACATGCAGCTCACATAAACTTTGGAAACCCTGGAGGAGCTGACTAACGGAGACTGTCTTCCAGCAATTGAGTCATCAAGTCCTATCTTATAGGGGGATGGGGGTAACACATTTCCATCCCTTCTGGTCACAGACCCATGTAGAAATTCCTCTTATATGTTTTATATTAATGCAAAAGAATAAGATATGTCCTATATGGGTGCTTTTCAAAGACCACTAATATGATACTGTATGTGTATTACTGTGCATTCTATTTTCAATCTATAATAGGCAATGGTAATAAACATTTATGATCTACATTGAAGTGTGCATGTATCTGCAAGTGCCCATGGGCTTTTGTGTATAAGGGAGCTTGAAGTATGTCAAAGGTCATTTACAGACTAATATTCATAATATAACAGGGCAATTACCAATTCATAAATTGTGCTTTGGCTAGACTTCTCCTTCCTAGACTTTTCAAGAGCATTGGCTTTAGCTATGGGCCTACTTAATTGGCTGTGTTTGAATTTTACAAACCTCAGATCTCACACCATTTTAGAGGGTTCATCAACACATTCATACATGTAGCTATCATAAAAACAGATGTTTACTTAAAATAACACAATTCTTAAATTTTTCTAAGTGTTCTTTGCTGTCATTATTATTTGGCCTGGAATCACTAACCGTAGAATATACCATAATTATTCTTCCCTCTTTTCCCTTTCCACTTAAATAGTTTAAAAATCATATTGGCTTTTTTTTTTCTCATTTCTTGAAATACTCAACCAATTGGCGTAGCCCTTTCTTTCTTTTTTTTTTTCTGTGTCACCTTTTAATACAGGTTTTCATCACCTCTGCAAAAGGGATTTTTTTTCTCCCCAGTGAAAAAGATGGATTGGTAAGTGGCCCTACAGCCTATAAACTGTTTCCTTTTAATTCAGGCCCGAGCAGTTTGGCCTGGCTCGCATTCAGGTAGTATATAACTTGTCTGGACTCCTTCTAAAGGGCCTCCTGCTTGTATATTTATGCTGAGCACTTGGGTGAGCCTTGAAACAGCCTCTCTACAGAGTGATGGGATGTTTGCTCACCTCCAGACCACATTGTAATGAAGCATGCCCCTTGCTTTTAAAATCCTGAGGTTCTGACCTCTCCAGGTGAGGCTTTCCCTGGAAATGGCCCCCTGAGGTTACTCCCAACTGCACAGTTTATATGTGGGACACCAGTAACTATGTTCACTCTTAAGGGTTTTCTTTCTCTTTACATTGTCAGCTGCTTTCATGTTCCAACATAAAGGCCCACACAGGAAGTATTAGGAGAGATTTCTAGACCTCCTAAAGCTAAACCTGGTAAAGCTTTCCTTTAACATTCAAATACTCAAAGGAACTTTGTGTAAATTACAAATTTTGCAATGGTGTATCCATTTGAAGAAGAGTGGTATAATATGCAAAATAACAAAGAATTTTTTTCATCATAAATGTCATTGCCAAGAACAGGAACTGATGTTACTTGGCTTTGATCTTTGTTTTCTTCCCCTTCTTCCACTGCTTAATTCAATTATGTATCCCTCCTTTACATAATGCAAGCACTACTCCTCCAACTCCTCCTTAATTACAGACTATTCAGGGATCCTGGATGTCCTGAGATAGAGCCAGTATATTTTGGTATTGTTTTATTCAAACCTCTACCAGGTACTGCATGTTCAAGACAATTTTCTTTTAAGTGCACCCCCCACACACCAAAATCAGACTACATAGATAATAGCTCATTCAGTAATCAGTAGATTATGAAGTGGTTGAAATGTATTTGAAAATTAATGGATAGACTGAGACAAAGAGGCTACTTAGATTCCTTTGATGAGATGATACAGCAACTTACATCTAACCTAACTGTATGCTACTCCCTCTCACCCAACTAACTATGCAATTGCAAATTTTATGAAAATATTTCAAACTATATTTATATTATGGCCCTGTCAAATACAGTTTTTAAATAATTTTGGCCCAGGATTGAAGATTTAAAAGAAAAGTGAAAACTTCTCTGTCCTTTATATGTTACCTTTCTACCTAACACTTGGACTACCATCAATTATTCTGCTCATTTTTTGGGGAAAAGTGAGAAAAGTTATGGAAGGATAATATTTGTAAAAGGAGATAGCAACATGTCATGATAGACTTTACAGCATGTTTCTGTGCTAAGCCTACTACACAGCAAACTAAACTCAAGAGAGTCCTGTCCTCTACCATCTGTGACTGGAAAAAGAAGATAGGAACAAACAAAACAGCATTAAGCAAGGATTCGTAAATGTAGTTAGATATCTAAAAATGATAGTTGTGAAAAGGTATCTTTTCATCACAGTTTAGTGGGATGAACTGCAATCTCTCTTTTAAAGTGTTATGTAAAAAGAATTTGAATGGTGATGATGAAGTATGACTTTAGGGAGTCAAACAAAGTCTTGTCTGAGAGAGAAAGACCAGAGGATGAGCAGGTCAAGATCCCTCTTCCCTCCAGCACAGTGAGTCGACTTCATATTACCATTCTCTGATTAGCAATCTTTTTTATTTTTCTTTCCTTGGTTCAAAACATTTCCATAAATTGCAATTATTTCCCACAGTGCCAAATATATCTTCATTGACAAAGGTGATTATTAGGTATTAAAGTCTAATCTCATAAGAAATTTGTGCATGTTAAGCCTCTTTCTTAACTAGTCAAGAGCAAATCCCTCCTTCTCACAACTTTTCATGCTAATGTTGCATGTTATCACCTGCATGTCAGGAGAAAATTCTTTAGGCAAAGATGTTCCCTTCAGAAGAGAACAAGGGCAGTTACCCTGCACTAAATATATCATGATGGACTTTGATCTTTCCAGTCTCTTCAGATATCTTTTATTTTACCCAGAAAAGTTGTCCATATGTTCAATTGTAGAGATGAAAATATTAATTTAAACCAAAAGCATATTGCAGGAAAAGCAATCTAATTACAGAAAGCCATTTACACAGAAAAAGTATACTTTCAAATAAAGTAGTGAAAAGGTCACCACAAATCTTTATAGGCTAACAAAATGGAATCAAATACATAATGTTAAAAATGTACAGAAACAGTTTCTGTAGAGGACTAACACTGGTCTCTGTCATTGATGCCTCGAGTAGATCAAGAGAAAAATAGAGACCATTTGAAAATTAACTAATATAGTTAAATTAACAAATATACTTTCAACTGGGTGCAGTGGCTCATGCCTGTAATCTCAGCACTTTGGGAGACCAAGGTAAATGGATTGCTTGCACCCAGGAGTTTGAGAGCAGCCAAACAACATGGCAAAATCCTATATCTACAAAAAATGCAAAAAATTAGTTGAGCACGGTAATGCACATCTGTAGTCCCAGCAACTTGGGAGGCCAACATAAGTGGATTACCTAATCCTGAGAGGTTGAAGCTGCTGTGAGCCACGATCATGCTGCTGCACACTCCAGCCTGGGTGGCAGAGGAAGACCCTGTCTCAATAAATAAATAAATAAATAAATAAATAAATAGAAAAAATAAACTTAAATTAAAAAATTATACTTATACTTAAAAAATATACTTTCACTATAAACTCTACAAAGAATATAGAATATATCATATTTATAAAACATGCAGAAAAAAATAGGCATGTACAGTTTCAGAAAATATTTTAGTATATCGCAAAGCAGAAATTATGTAGGGTACACTGTCTGACTAACATAAAATAATATAAGAAATAATAATAAAAGGCTAAAGAAACAAAACAAGCAAAAACTCTAACCATTAGAAAAGTTGCTATAATTTTCTAAATAACTTTGTTCAGACCAAAAGAAATAAAAGTTAACAGTTAAAGATAATTTAGAAAATAATGAAAATTAGTATATTACATTTTAACTTTCATGAGATGTAGCCAAGGTGGTATAAAGAGACAAAATCACAGCCTTGTAATATTTTTACAATTAAATAAGAAAAAAATGAAAATAAACCAAGAGTCCAATTCAAGAAGTTAGGAAAAGAAAACACACTTAAGGGAAATAGAAGAAAGATAATAGTGAAGATAAAAGCAGAAAATGATTTATTAGAAAAGAAAAAGATAATAGAAATATTAAATAAGTTCAAGAATTATAAAAGAAGAGAAGAATTTCCTGCAAATAAAATCCAGAGAGAAACAATTATTGAAATTATAATGATAAATACCTGTGATGTATTGTGTACTTTTCCTGTAGCAGACACTATACTTAAGCTTTGCCTATTACTTCAGTTAATCCTTAAAACAAAACTCTAAAGTGTTTATTTCTGTTCTTTTTATAGATGTGGTCACTGAAGTTGGGGGTTTCACTTGCTATTATAGCAAAGCTTCTTATGTATCAGTGATGGAATTTCAAAGCGTAATCCTCTCACCTTTACTCCAAAACCTGTGCTCCTAACTACACAATTTTTAACAAAATCATGTGATAAAGATGGTCACAGAAGATTAAAATGCCTAATTCTAATTAGTTTGCTAAGTTGGATGAATTGGGCAATTTCCTGATAAAACATACATTTATCAATTGTACCAGGTTTAGGCAATCCATATATACAAGTAAATATTGAATTAATTGGATATGTTACAAAAAAATTATCTCCAAACATGGCTCTAAAGCCAAAATGGTATTTTAACTAATGAGTTTTGTTTTCAAGTTTTCAAAGAACAAAATTTCCAGCCTTATATTACTTATTCTAGGATCTAAAATAATAAACAGTAGTTTTTAAATTAAATTAAATTAAAATTTTACTTATTTACTCTTTGAGACAGGGTGGTTCTTTGTTGCCCAGGCTAGAGTGCAGTGGTGCAATCATGGCACACTGCAGCCTCAACCTCCTGAGCTCAATCGATTATCTCACCTTAGTCTCCCAAGTAGCTGGGGCTGTGGGTATGTGCCCCCAAGCCCAGCTAATTTTTGTGTTTTGGTAAAGATGGAGTTTCGCCATGTTTCCCAGGCTGGCCTCAGACTCCTGGACTCAACCTATCTGGCCAACTTAGCCTCAAAGTGCTGGGATTACAGGCTTCAACAACCCACCTGGCTAGTTTTTTAATTTTAAAAATTAAATATGTGGTATCAAAATTTGATAAGGATAACAAGAAAATAAGGAAATTATGCATTTATCTCAGTTACATAGTTGTGAAATCACCAAATACCAGCACTATTATGAAGACATCTGATTGGATAAAATGAAATCCCATTACTCATTAACCATGATATAGAAGAGTTCTTAAATCATTCATCAGCCTCACCTTATTGTGAAATTACTACAGATATTCTCATTAAATTTAGGAACAAGGGAAGAATTCTCATCATCATCATCATTGCATAATAATGTTAGGAAGGCCCTGGCTAACTAAACAGCCAGTGAAACCATTTATAAGAAACAAACAACATTTGGAAAGTAGGAGATAAAACTATCTCTATGACTAGACCACACCAGAAACAAAATATGTAACTTACAAACTCAAAACTCATGAGTCCTGATGAAATGATCCAACGCAACAGAAAAATTATACAGTCTTTATTTCTTATATACTATAAATAACCAATTTGTTGGAGCAAACTCCCACCTGCATCTAAGTGTGCCTAAGAGAAGAAAAGAAGGACTAGATCGCTGCAAGTGGAAACCCCTGTGGCACGCTGCTGACAGGCTGAAATTTCCATGACATCACTATTATTCACAAACAAAATGTTATTGTGGTCCTACTAGGCACCAGGATCTGTCCAGATGTAGAGAAAATAGCGTTGAAAAGATCTGGAAGATATCATTGTAATGGAGCTGATAATTGATTGGGATGAGTGGAACAAAGAATCATAAAAATGAAAAGTAAATAAACTGAAAACGGAGTGAAAGTTGCTATTATGAATAAAATGGACTAATGAGATGGAGAGACTCAGGGGGTACTTCAGGTTGGGAATTCAGAGTCCTTCCTCAACAGGTGACATTTAACCTGAGAATTGAATGATGAGAGCCAGATAGGTGATCAGGTTGAAGAGAATTCCAGATAGAATCTTTTATTTTGACTTAAAACTTTGTTTAACTTTTATGTTGGATTTTATAATACATGCATGCTTCTTTCAATGTAAATACACTGTGGACTTTTCCTCCGAGATTAATGCCATATTCATTGAGAAGTCCATTCAGACAGCCTTCTCCATTTAGTCACTTTGACTTCAGTTCATTTGGACACTTCTTATAAACTAGCTGTTAGATGTTGTTCTCCTCCTCTTAGCCAATCTCTTTTCCTCCTTTCCAATTTACTCATTGATATATGCAATATACTTTCTCATCTTATCTCTAACTCTCACCCCCATCTGAACTCATTACCGAAATGAACGATGGCGTGTCTCATTTGACATATTACTTGTTAATAAAAATTGTGATACCCAAGTGGCCTCAATAAATTGTGTTCATACAAATTAAGGTAATATCAAATTGGCTGTTTCAAAATGTTCTTTTTTACCCCTTATCATTCTGACACACACCCCTAAGAGGTATCATTTTTAAAAAACATAAGAATATTAAAATAATTTCATTTTAATTCTGGTAGTAAGATGGTAGCAGGTTATATCTGATTCTTCTCTCCTCTCTTGGACTCTAAGCAGTAAGGAAAACAGCAACAGCAAAATTCATGAACTCCATTTCCAGTGAAATTGCAAGACAAATTTCAAATTGTGTAAGTGTTGATTAAAGCAGCTGAGGCTAACAAAGCCTTTCAGAAATACCTGTGGAAAGAGGCAACAGAAGCAGCAGTAGACTATGAAAAATGGGGTGATGTATTGGGGGGCATAACTGGTGGTAGGAAATCCTAGCAAGTGCCAGAAAAAACTGTACACCTTCTATATAGGAACTCTGTATTCTTTGGTGATAGTGGCCATGAAGACACTACAGAGCATGGGAATGAATGTAAAAGCACTGATGGAGTAGATTAGGTTCTGAGGGAAGCATGGGCTACAGGAGGGGTTCATACTAAGAAAACGTTCATCAGCAGACAGTCAAGTCTCTAAGAGTTTTTAGGGTGTTTTCACTCAGCCATCTCATAGGGAGCCTAAGATAAAGACTTAATCTTAAAGAGATTTGTAGACGTGGCTTTTCTCTAATGAAGTATAGTACTAATTGATAAATAAGAAACCAAAAACTGAGTCAGGAACAGGTGCTCATGCCTGTAATCCTGGCTACTCAGGAAGCTGAGGTGTGAGAATTGCTTGAGGCCACAAGTTCAAGACCAGTCTGGGCAATATGGCAAGACCCTGTTTCAAAAACATCAAAAAAAGAAAGAAAGAAAGAAAGAAAGAAAGAAAGAAAGAAAGAAAGAAAGAAAGAAAGAAAGAAAGGAAATAAAAACTTTGTAATTACATTGGGTTGGACTAAAATGGACAGAAATTGTACAAAATAAGACGGCTTTGAACCTTAAAACTTCTACAGATACACAGCTGGTTGAGAAAGCTATTAATATGTAGAGGCAAATATTGGTAATTTCCATTGGAAAAGAAAGGATAACTCAAAGGGAAGAATCAGGAACCCAGAGGGTATAGCCAAGACTCATGGAGAATCATTTTTAGGGAGCCAAACAAGCCCCTAAACCATGCTGGATTTCAGAAATTGCTGTGAACCTTAGTCAACTGAATTATTTGTTGTAATGACTCTATCTCTATCCCACCCCTGCACATTGTGGCAGGGAAAAGCAAGAGTGCATAGAGTACATGGACCTCATTTAGTTGACAAAATTCTGGACTGCCAGCTGATGCCATAAGAGAATGAAACTTTTGCAGACCTTGGGAGGAAATGAAAGTATTTTATATGTTAGAGAAAGTAAACAATTCATGGCCAGAAGATGGAAAGTGTAGATTAAAGATAGCCACAAATTATTTTCTAGCCTTCTCTTTCAAGTATAATTCCCCTCCACTTAAGTCAAGGCTGACCCTACTGGCTTCCTTACTGAATCAAATGCAAGTAAATTCAACTACTTCTGAGGCTGAGGCTAGGTCATAAGAAGCCCCTCAGAGCTCACCCAGTCTCCTTGTAATACCCCTATTTGAGCCATGAGCTGCCATATGGTAAGTCTGAATATCCTACTGAAGATACCACCTGGAAAGGCCCTGAGACCACAGGGAAGGAAGAGGGTCCCAGGTGAACTTAACTTCTTGGCCCATCTCCACCAAGCCACCAACATACAAATTAAACTATTTTGAAACCTTCGGACCAGCCAAGCTAGTAGCTGAATACCAACAAGTGATACCAATTAACGAAATGTGGAGCAGAAGAATTGCCCAGCTGAGCCCTACCTGAATTCGTACTCCCTAAATTATGTGAGATATAACAAAATGTTGTTTTATGCCACTAAGTTTTAGGATCGCTTTTTAGGAATCAGTGGACAATAGAGCATCCATAGGAATGCATATAATAAATATGTAACTGCTATGTCAGCTAAAAGAACAGGGGACTAAGGGTCTTACAATGAGGTATAATTTTAAAGCTAATCACTGGAACACAAATACAAATCTTATAAAATATCAAAGTCCCAACAAGAAAAAAGCAAAGAAAACAGACTAGAAAAAAGGCTTAAAATGCACACACACTAATACTTGCTATAAAATCTTGCAATGAACAAATGTTCCTGGACAGCAATTTGTCAATATGTAGCACAAATCTTAAAATTGACTATATATTTTGATCTGAGAATTACATCGGAGAAAAAAAAAACTTCTAAAATAAATTATAAGAAATGTATGTAAAATTTTATGTATAATGTTGTTTGCTGAATAATCATTTATAATAGTAGAAATTTGGGGTCATCACTACTACCCAACATATAAAATGATTTAATAAATTATGGATTATCATATAACACAATAATGTGTAACCTCTGAAAAACATGTTTTAAGAATGTTTAATAGCATGAAATCCATGCAAAGTATAATGTTAAGTGCAAAAGAGCAGAAAGGAAAACTATATGTAGAGGATTATGCAATTTTATAGGAAAATGAAGTGCCAATTAATATATAGGTACAGTTTTTTTAAAATATAGAAAAAACTTAAACATCAGTAATGTCACCTATAGTTAATAAGAATACATTTTTATTTTATTCTATATATTTTAGGATACTCACTAATATTTCCATATATTTGTTAAAATTATAAAACTCTATTTTAAATAAGCAAATAAGTAAATTGTCAAACTAAGGATCTGCCATCTTTGACAATGAAGCTTTCTACTCTCTCTTCTATAATTATGAGTTGGATTCCACAAAGAGTGATGGTTAAATCAGCTCAACCCAACGTTGATACCCTAAGAAGACATATCTGGAGCAAAATTCTTAAGCATAATTCATTCTCTATATTTCTGGAATACTTATTATTCCTGAGGTGTCCACAGATGTCTGCTTAAAGAGGAATTGTCTAGTTATGTATTATTTTAGATGCCTTTTAGATTCTTCAAAATCAAAAGGCAGAACCTTGTTCCTAGAGCCATCATCTAGCCAAGTGACATTTCCTACTAGATACTGAACTCTGAATACATTATAACCCCACACAACATGGAGATACCTTATCTCTGACAAACTGTGTTGTCTTTATTTAATTAATGGTCTCCTATAAATCCCTGATAATTTTAATACAATTTTCAGTACCCCAAAACATTAAAAAAAAGGAAATACTTCTAAGCCACTACTCTTTCTTGGTTTTCTGTTACCGTTAACTCAGTTCCTTTTTGCACATAGAGTAGTCTGCAAGCTGAATTAATTTCAGGATGTTAAGTAACTGTCCAGTCTTTTTCATGCCATTGCCTCCTAGGATCATGAAATAGTTAAATCTCCTCCAAAGTCACCATCTAAGAGTACATACATGGCAGGAGCATCTGGCTCATTATTAGATTATGTGGGCACCAGTCAGCATAGAGCTCTGAGCAGACTAAGTAATAGCAGTGGAGGCATAGTTGTGGAAAAGCAACCCACAACTTGAATGGCCAGGACACAAAATTACTCTTTGGTCTTGGCACAGAGATAGGCACCACTTTCTTTTCTATGCAGCTCTTTTTACTTCAAAAGAAAAACATTCAGACTCATTAGTTTATATTACTTTCAATCAAGGATCTAAAATATGAAAATTTTAAATGCTGAGATATATTTTCTTCTCAGACCCTACCTTAGGTATTTCATTTTCTCATACCCTTTCATACTCTCCCACCCAAAAGGAAAAGAAAGTGCCTGGTATTTAACTGGACCTGAAGTCAAACGATCCTAAGTACCACAAGAAAGACTACTCTTTTGATATTTTTGGCAAGCACCAGGAGTGGATGTTCTAGAATTCTGGCCAAATTTTCCATCCAATTTTGCCGACTAACTTGTGAGGTTCTGGGCATTTGGAAAGAAACAGATAAGCAACTCAGAATCAGACTTTTTTAAAAAAAATAAAACCCAGACACTAAAGGGCTTCAGGCTCAACACAGGTGGTATTTTTACAGTGTGCACAGTCCTGTTGCCTGGACTCCATTGAGTAGTTTCTCTGAGTAGTCACTCAGAAGTGAATTGCAAGCATCAGTGGTTCCTCTCGCTAAAGAACAGACACTCTGCAGAATCAGAAGGGGATTTCTGGGTAACTTGATGGGTCTAATAATCAATTCTCTAGCCACATCTAGACTCCACACAAGACGTTTGACAATTGGACGTTATGCATGCTTTGTTTGGGAACACAACTGTGAATACAATTTAAATTGTAATTGTAACTTGCAAGGCTTCAGGGTCTTTTCACTTGCGAGCTTTTCCCTCTACTGAATATTCTTCCTCCAAACATTTGCATGGCTCTTTGATCATATCATCAGAAGACCTCTATGACTACTCAATATAAAGATAAAAATCCTTCTCCCTCTTCTAACCCAAATAAGATTGACAGATGTAGGGGCCTGGGTGGCAGGAAAGGTGCCCAGTTATATTTGAATTTCAGATGAACAACAAATATGCCATTTTTTTTATATAAGAATGCTCCAAATAATGCTTTGGACATACTTACACTAAAAAGTTACTTGGATTTATTTGGAATTCAAATTTAACTGGGTATTCTGTATTTTATCTGGCAAGTCTAAACCCACCCCAATGTTCCCTTTTCTCCCCCTATTTTAGATTTTTCCACAGGATACAATGCCACCTGACTTATCACATATTTATTAGCTCTTTTATCTGTCTTCTGAGCTAGACTGAGGGTAGGGACACCATTGTATTCTAGCACCCAGAACGATGCCTAGCATGCAAAGATTTGTTGCATGAGTGGAATGAATGGGTGAATGAATGTTGATACACTTACTATGTAGAGCTTGGGGATGTGGTCTGCTTGCTCTAGGAACATCCTCTTCCTCTGCTGCTCCATTCTGGCCAAAAAAGAGCAGGTTCTGAAGGCCTGGTTTGGCAGCTGTATGCTTCTCGGAAAATTCTGCTTAAGCCTCCTCATTGTTCGGGCTTCCTTACCAAGTCCTAGCTGGTCAGTTTCTTTTTCTCAAGTTTACCTGGTGCTTTATACAGAAACCAAGGAGGCAGAGTAATTTGGAGATTCTTAGTGGGCTGTGTTTTCAGAAGGAAAAACCTTGTTGGATAGCAAATGCCATTCTGAATTTGTTCAATGTCAGAGCAGAGCTCATGGAAAGTCATTGTTTATGTCTGACACAAATCTTTATTATGCAATTAAAAATGTTCTCAGTTACTCTAACTTACTTTTAATAAAAGTTTAATGTGTTTTATTTCTTCCAGGCAGTAGATAAAAGATGTCATGCAATATTGATTTAAAATCCTAGCAAGTTTGCCCTTTTTCCTTTTTTTGAGACGGAGTCTCACTCTGTCGCCCAGGCTGGAGTGCAGTGGCGCAATCTCAGCTCACCGCAGACTCCGCCTCCCGGGTTCACGCCATTCTCCTGCCTCAGTCTCCCGAGTAGCTGGGACTACAGGCGCCCGCCACCGCGCCAGGCTAATTTTTTGTATGTTTAGTAGAGACAGGGTTTCATTGTGTTACCCAAGATAGTCTCGATCTCCTGACCTCATGATCCTCCTGCCTCGGCCTCCCAAAGTGCTGGGATTACAGGCGTGAGCCACCGTGCCCGGCAAGTTTGCTCTTTTTTCTAAGTCATTTTTTTCTTGAAGATAAATACACACCTTCATGGACTTTGTGTATGAGTATATATTAATATTACTTTATGTCAGGAAATAAATTGCTATTCTTTTATTTTAGGAAAATATTATCTTTCCATTACACATTAACAATGATAAGCAATGTAATATCTAATTGAAATTAGTGTTAACATGTATACATCAGATAAAAGTGTTCATGAACTCATCTTTAGGTATAACCTGAAAAAAAATCTGCCAAGCAAAAATCATGACATATGAAATTCTGTAGTTTAGAACATTAACTAGAAATAAGATTAAAATGATGAGAATATAAATGACTTCATAGTACTCAAGTTCATTTTATATTTAGGGAAATATAGGACGTAGAATAAACATAAAAATCTGCTAAGGATGGTGTGATTTTTAAATTACAAAGTTTCAAGTTTCTCAAGTCCCAAATAATGACTAGCACTTTGAACTTAACAGTTACAATTTAAGATGCAAACAACAACTATTTGCCATAAATAACCCACTAATAATAAAGTTCTAGCTTAACCACTAAAGTGAAAACTCGATTTTTTGGGGGGGTGGGGGTTGGGGGACAGAGTCTTGCTCTGTCACCTAGGCTGCAGTTAAGTGGCTCAATCTCGGCTCACTGCAACCTCCACCTCCTAGGTTCAAGCAATTCTCCTGCCTCAGCCCCCTGAGTAGCTGAGACTACAGGTGTGCACCACCATGCTTGGCTAATGTTTTGTACTTTTAGTAGAGATGGGGTTTTGCCATGTTGGCCAGCCTGATCCTGAACTCCTGGCCTCAAATGATCCACCTCCCTCAGCCTCCCAAAGCGCTGGGATTACAGGCATGAGCCACCACACCTGGCCCAAACTCAACTATGTTTTTATGGCTTTACAGAGAGTTGGTTTTCCTGCCATGTATATTTCCCAGGTAGTTCGACCTTATCTCTATTCTCTAATATGTTTTATCTTGAAATTTTAAACATAGTTTTTGCACTTCAACATGTCTTGCTTCTATTCATCACCAAGGGCTCTTCCCAAACTCACTGTATCTTTGAGTCCATAAATAACCTGATCTCCATCTCAACTCTGGAAATCTGATTTCACTTCTTCCTTTAAAGATAATATAAAAGCACCCCTTAACTTTTAGTTCAACCATATATAAACTTCCATATTCTCCAAGCATGTTTTTCTCTCTCTGAACATTCCTCATTTTATTATATTTATAATAAAAAGATTGCAAAAATGTATTAAATAATTATTGTATGCCAGGTATTTTCTATGCAGTTGATAAACTGTAACTAATTTATTCCTAACACAACCATCGAATGTAGGTGCTATTATTATTTCTTTTTTGCAGAAAAGTAGCAAGAGGCCCACAGAAACAGAGTAACTTAGAATTCAGCCTGAGAGTATAGTTCTAGGGCCCTGACTCTTACTCACTGAGCTCTAATGACTTCCATTGACTTAACATGTATGCTTCCCTACCTGACTGTGAAAGTCTAAAGTTCAGTGGCTCTTTATTCATAAGCCTTGTATCTCCAGTGCCAGGCATAGTTCCTGTATCACAGTAGGACTCCAGTGCCAGGCATAGTTCCTGTATCACAGTAGGAATTACATAGTCTTGCTAATTTGGAAGGACAGAAGGACGGAAGGAGGGAGGGACGGAGGGAGGGGCGTTTAAAGCAACATATTGTACTTATTTAGACAACTCAGTTGGCATTTTACGCTTTCAGCATCTTCTGAGACTGATCATTTATTCTACCAAAGACAAACAAAGAGAAAACAAACAAACCAAAACAAAACTCTCACCCACCCAAAGCAAACAAATGAACTTAAGTCCTTATTTAAGTATAACTCGTTTCTTCTAGACACTGAATGCAAGACACCTAGAGTTTAACATACTATGCTTTCAGTCAATCCATCACTTTTAAAATGTTTATTAAATACATATTGAGTCAGCCAGTTCACAGGGTGTTTGCCCTGTTCTGTTTTCTTTAATGAAAAAAAAAATCTTCTATCATACATAATTAATTTATTAATTATATTAACTGCTAATTGTCTGTCTTACCCTTTTGACATGTAAACTCCACAAAGGTACACTTCCTTGCCTTATTCCCTAATGTATTGTGGGCACCTACAACCGTGCCTGACATAAATTACACATTCAATAAACATTTATTAAATGAACGAATCAGTATGAAAAGTTATAGAAGCTGAACAGATCATGGTGCATTTAGTAATGGAAAGGAATGAGCAGCATTTAGGGTCCCACTGGAGACATATGGTGAAGAAAAATGTAGAATCAAGAGTCACTGAAAATGGTGGATGATATTACCAATAACCAAATGGGGAATACAATAAAAGAGAAAAAGAGATTGGGGAAAAAAAGTTGGGAGTTAATTTTGACCAGGTTTAATTTCAGTTCCATGCAGAATATCCAGGAGAATTCCAGTAGGCAACCAAAATGCCTCATTACCTCATTACTAGCAGGCAAAGGCCATAAGTATCAAATTATTCAAACCCTAATTATGAACATCAGTATTTGTGATTGAGTTTGTGGTACATAATTCCTTGTGCCTCAGCCTTCTGCTGTGAAACTATAAATAGGTTGCACTATACAATTGAAAAAATAAGATCTATTCCTTAGAACTCAGTGTGTATGTACATTTATGTGTGTGTGTGTGTGTGTGTGTGTGTGTGTGGCTAATGTAAGATATTTTGAGTATAAACTGCTACTTAGTTTAATTAATAGGAAGATTGAAGGGAGCCAGTTGATGGCAGTTTTTTTTTTTTTTTTTTTTTGTCCTATCCATTAAGATCATGTTTACTAATTTAGAGATAAAATAGAGAAAATGGAAAGACTTTCAAGAGAGAAAATATTGCTAAGACAGGATGCAGGAAATGAAGAGAATTTATAGAATAAAAACTACAATTGAAAACTGAAATTTTGGCAAGCAGTAAGGACAGTAGAAAGGGGCAAGAGCAGATGTACAGAGATCCTTTAAGGAACATAATAATGTCAGTGGTGTACAAATTGTATCATATTGATATTCTCAGAAAACATAAGGCAAGCGCATCAGAGTTCTCCAGGGAAACAGAACCAATAGGATATATATACCCTATGTTATATCAGGAGCTTTATTTTAAGGAATTGGCTCACAGGATTATAGAGGCTGGCAGGCCGGCAAGTCTGAAAGCCATAGGGCAGGCTGACAGGCTGGAAAGTCAGGCACAAGTTGCTGTTACCATCTTGAGGCAGAATGTCTTCTTCTTTGGAAAACTTCAGTTTTTGCTCCTAAGGGCCTTCACATGATTGGATGAGACCCAACCATGTTACGGACGGTAGTCTCCTTTACTTAAAGTCAACTGGTTATAGATGTTACCCATGACCTGGCAACGCCTCACTCCATGTTTGCTTAAATAACTGGGTCCTATAGCCTCACCAAGCTGACAAATAAAATTAACTATCACAGCAAGATTATATCCAAAATTCAGGTTGAGTAAAAATACAAAAGATTCAGCTGTTCTAGTTCCCAGTGCGTATCTTACTATTTATTGAAAAAGGTGGAGGAGGGAAGAATGTGAGAGAGAGGGTGAGTTTGTGTACAGAAGGCACTAGTTGAGGAGACAATGCGTAGTAAGAACATAAAGCAGAGAACAGTGGAAATCTAGAATATCACTGGGTCAGGAACCAGAGCACCTGGTTTCCTGCATTCCCCATTTGTTAGTTACTGTAATTTGGTCACTAGTAACACAATTTATCTGACCCTAAATGGAAGTATCTATAACTGTTCCAAACACATCAAAAGATAATTTCTCAAGTCAAATTAGATGAGATGTGTGATTTTACAAAATAAACATCTTTATATTTACACATATATTATTACCACTATCAAGACTATATAAGCAGAAGTCTAGGTTACTTCAGTAGAGATGGAGTTGAGTGAACATGTGAACTCAAGAGATATGTTACATTCAACATTTAGAACAGATTTTCAGCAAATGACCATTTCTACAGTCACCAATGCTGCCACTGAAAAACAGATTTTCAGCAAATGACCATTTCTACAGTCACCAATGCTGCCCACTACAGTCACCAATGCTGCCCACAATAAATGCTGCCCTCAGCTTTATTTATTGAAGCTGCATGATTAGAGATCACTGTTCTCATCACAAAGCACCAATATCCACTTTAAGTTAAAACTATGAGCTGAGTGAATATGCATTGCACCTACCAGGCTATGGTAATCAATATGGAATTAACATCTATAAGTTCAAATGAGACTTAGAGTTAGTCTCTGAGTGAAGATTTAGCAACCAAGATTGCTGAGTGTTTAATCAAAAGGTGATTCATAGTTTTAATCCTATGTTATTAGTACTTCTTCTAGCTTTAGGAATGTTTTAGTAATCAAAATGTCAACATGGAAGACAAATAATTTGAAAGCCTTGAATTATTGCAGGTTCACAAATTATACAAGCAAACTACATTTAAGCATAATTAATAGCATATATAACATTGTGATTAATGAGTTGCAGGAACAGCAAGAAAAATACTTTCTTTTTTTCCCAATAAAAAGAGAAATATCTCTGTGTACATACTATTCACTTTAATGTACTTATGGATCATTACTATGAAAACAGGAAAAAAGTTTCCAAGCCCAAGTGAAGTGCACCAGCAATAGGGATTAAAATCCATACAAACCTGAAATAACACAAATAAAATCCAAGGTAAAATATATGAAAATACATATACTAGCCAGTAAGTAATTTTGCTTTTACCAGCAAAAGGATTATGTCTTCATAATAGTCCTTTAATAACTGAATGTCTAGTACATTTAAATATTTATTTATAGATTATCATATGTTTGGTATAAAAGCTAGAAGATATCTGAGGTGGTATCTAAGAGTTGGAAGTCTTAATTAAAGTTTTATAACAGAATAAAGATAAAGCATTTCTAAAACTGAAATGTAAAATAATGAGGAAAACATTGCTTTAGAAAAATTTCAATTGTACTCAAAATTTCTGAAGTATTTTCACTGGGAATGAAGAGTAAAGTGAACTCCATGTACATATATTGATCCAATAGAAATCTTCCTTAACTTGAATTCTCCCAAAAAGCAGCCTCAGGAGAAGGAGGATTTGTGGATAGGCATTTTTATTTAGGGAAATTCCTCCAGGAAGCAACTAGCGACGGGCGCTGGAGAAAGCAAAACAGGAAAAGAGGAAAAGTGTTATTGAACTGAATATGATTGTGGAAATGGGGGCTCAGTGCTATTGGAGATCCTCTGAGAAACCGTATAGAATTCACCCCAGAATTGTCCTCCTGGGATCAGTCTAGAGGGCAATATTTCATCATGGTTCCAACTTCCCACTCGTCAGAGGTCCTTTGAAGACATGGGTTCCCGACACTTCCAGTGGGGCATATGCCCAGCCTTTTATTCTGCAGCTGCACAGAAGCCTGGGGCAAAAAGCAAAGGAAACAAGACAGCTGATGTCGGACATTGTCAGGCTCACCTGCTCCTGGCTGCAAGGCAGGGCAATGCCAATAGGTGAGCTGCTAACGGATGAGATCACACAGTGTCCCTAAGGGGTTGGCCTTCTTCAAATATCGCTGGCACAGCATAAAGCCAATCTGGATGGCAACATGTTTTTAGAAGAAGCTTTTTTCAGAGAGATCTGCCCCAACATTTTAGCATAGTTAGGCAAATAGATTCATGGAACTTTGGATCCAGAAGTTATCTTGGAATACTTCTGGTCAAGACATAGGCTTTTATGTATTAGGAAAGAGAGGCCCTAGATATTTTAAAACCGAATGATCTGGAGCAGGATGAAACCTAAGGTTTTGTGTGTGTGTATGTGTGTGTGTGTGTGTGTGTGTGTGTGTGTGTGTTTTCCTAATCCAGAGTTTCTCTCTTTTTATTGCATATTTGAGATTCATTTGTGTGGTTCTCCACAATTATGGAAAGGCATCTGGATACTTTTGCAGGCACTATGCTATATGCTGGGGCCACAGTGGTAGAAACCAGACAAGGTTCCTGCCATGAAAGAAAACATGGGGAGGGGAAGGGGGAAAGAGAGAAAGAAGAAAGGAAAGCAAATTTATAGTTACAACTGATGTTAAGTGCTTTGAAGGAAAAATCCATGGTGCTAATTTGTGACACAATTACCTAATAATCACTGAACAAGTCTTACTCATTTGATTCCACTACCAATTTCTGTTTATCTGTCTCGTTAGAATAATGTCATTAGTTTTTTAATTTTAGTTTTTGGTTTGTTTTGGGTTTTTTGTTTTTTAGCATATGCAAGTCCTTCTAACAATGCCTTCAAAGAAACAAAAAAGGCAAATCGGTTTTGCCTCAGGATAGCAGAGCCTGTAATACATTTTATTTTCATTTTCCTCCATCTTGTAACATCTCTTTCCTCCAGTTTTATACTATTATACTTTCTTCTTTTCCTCCCACCCCCTTGACCATTGGTTTTGTTTTTCAACATTTGCTTCTTCTTCATCATTTCAACGTTGCATTTTCCTGAACAGGTTGTGTCACTTTTTTCTTCTCCTTCTCTCTTTTTCTTAGGCAGCCTTATTCATGCCCCATGACCAACCATACACAAAGTTTCACCATTGTATATCTGTGGATATACACTGGATACTTTCACTTGGGTATTTCAAAAGGAATAGGTCAAAATGAAACACACAGTTCTCCTTCTATCCTGGCCTTCTTCCTCAGCAACCCTCTCTTTCCCCATTGAAGGGCATCTCAGGACACCAACGTACAAGTCAGTTGCCAGGGGCATTCTGCACATGCCTTCTCTTAAACTCCTCCATATCCATTCCATAATAAGTAAACATTTATTGACACCGTTCGTTTCTTTTCTTTCCTCTACCAACATCCCAGTCCAAGCTCTCATCCTCTCTGTCTTGGACTACTGCAGCAACCTCCTATCAAAGGTAGCCATTCATATTCAGTGTGGTTTTCCATACCATATCCAGATTGCTCTTTCCAAAGTGAAAATTCTAGCTGTGTTCACCACTTGTGTCTTTTCTCCCTTCTCCTGAGTAAAACGTCAGTGACTTCCACTGCATTCAGGTGAAGGCCAAATTCCTTCAAGTGGCCACAAGACACTACCTAGTCTGGCATAGGGAAGCTAAGAATATACTCAACTTTGTTTAAAAGTGTTTGGTTATAATCTAGTCAAAACAAACAGTCTCACATAAAAGACATAATGCATGGATTCCTAGCGGTCTTGTCACAATTATAAATATGAGTAAGCAAATTTTTTATCTTTTTCAAAAGATCAAATCTCTCCAACAACTTCTGGTTTCAGTATTTGTTTCTCTGAAACCAGAAGGCAAAAAGAAACCCAATAGTAGCCACATGCTCAGAATATTCAATGGTATTAATTAAATTCTATTTAAATGTAAAGTAAAATAATCACAACAATCCTAGAGCCATAATTATTGAAGACTAAGGTTCTGGTTGTTGCAGACCTGTAGAACCTGAGAGTAAAGTGTTGTGGGGAGAGATGAGGAAAGGAAAGAAGAAGGAAAAGTTTTAGAAAGAAAAAACAAGGTAATGAATAATCCGGTCAAGATTTCAATCCACTAGCAGCATTGGATATACCAGATCTTGATGGCAACATCGGACAAGGTTCCCCTCCAGAGATAAGGTCCTTCCCATGTCCTGAAAAAGGGAAAAACTAGACGCCCAGTTCATTCACTATCTTCTTAATTTTTCACAAAGCCCGTCCACAGAGTGACAATTTGCAGGTCATGGTAAAAGTTGCCATTGGGCTTGGCACGGTGGCTCATGCCTGTAACCCCAGCACTTTGGGAGGCCAAGGTGGAGAGATGACTTGAGGTCAGGAATTCAAGACCAGCCTAGCCAACACGGTGAAGACCTGTTTCTACTAAAATACATACACACACACACACACACACACACACACACACACACATATATATATATATTTTACCCCAGTGTGGTGGTGTGCAGCTGCAGTCCTAGCTACTCGGGAAGCTGAGGCAGAAGAGTCTCTTGAACCCAGGAGGTGGAGGTTGTAGTGAGCCAAGATCATACCACTGTACTCCAGCCTGAGTGACAAAGCAAGGCTCTGTCTTGAAAATAAAAATTAAAAGAAAATTTAATTAAAAATAAAAAATAAAATTTGCTGTTGTACTCCTGAAATAATAAGACTCTTATAGACATTAAAATGAAAGAAAGAAATATAAGAAGGAAAGGAACATGCCTTATTTAAAAAAAAAAAAAAATCTGCATACACCTAAAATATATGCCTCAAAAAAGATTGCTTTCTTCCTAGCTTTTCTCTTTCAAAATTTCAAAGGCAGGACAAGTTCCCATAACAATAAGAAATAGTTTTTTAAAAAACTACAATATAAATATGTATTTTGTGGTCTATGCTAAAATCTGCTTTTTGAGTCATGCTTCATGGTGACTGCTTTAGAAATGTCAGTCCACAACAGACTCAAACTTTATCACTCAAACTTTCCTCTATTGCACAAGACTGAAGTGGCATTTGTAGATCCATTTTTATTTCTTTTACTAAACTACTGCTGATTGCTTCTACAATTTAAAAATTCCAATTATGAATGAATATTTAGTATCTTTTTCCCTTTTCAGTGATCAATGTGAAAAAAATACAAAATTTAAAACAAACAATATGGACTTTTCTCAACACCAAGAAGAAGTCTCCAGAATTATCTTTAACATATAAACATCAATAGAAAGATCTAGAAAGATAATTCTGTTGATCTACTTAGGGTGAAGACATTAATTATTTTAGAAATGACAAATCATCTTGATTGATTTCCTCAACCAATTAAATTTATTAGCTAACTTTCCCATATTCCACCTGAATCTCTCTCTAGAACAAAAACTTTTAACTAAATAAAGGAACTATCAAAAAGAAAAGTGAGAATATGCTGCGTTCATAAGTACTTAATACATGTTGACTAGCTATAGTTTTATCTATTGTGTGTTCTATATGTATCGTGTGTTTTCAAAGTTGCATTTCACATTATTGAATGAAGGTTGGCTTGAATGACTAGGGAAGAATGTATCAGTTAGATCCAGAGTAAAGCAAACACTGTCATCCATCAATAGATGATCTATTGGAAATGGACCTCTCCATTTTGCTACTATCTATAATATTTTGATTCATTCTAATTATTCACATTGCCCATAGATTAGCACAAGTGCGTGCGCGCGCGCACACACACACACACACACACACACACACATATGCACCAATGTTTAAGAAACTTCCAGGTCTATCTCTATGGAATCATTGAGTAGAATAGGAATATTCTCCTCTGTTAATCTGTATGTCCTCTACAGTTGGAAGTATATATTAAGTCTAGGTTTTAATTCCCAGAATTGAATTCTTTTTTCTTGCATGGGTGAAAACATGTAGATTAGTGACTCTTGAGCACGTATGCACACAAATACACGTACACACTTCTATGAACACAGAAGAAAGAATCTCTGGAGTACCTCCCTTCGGCAACACACTTTTCCTCTCTATTTAGGTCAATGAAAACTACATTCAGGTACAACAGCCTAGGGAGCAGGAATTTTTAGCAGGTAATTGTTATTGAAATAGAGAGTTTTAGAGAGCACCTCAAAAAAGAATCAAAGATGAATTTACCTGAAATCTTTGCTTTGAGCCAAGAATAAAATAAAACCTTACAGCATCCTTTTTAAAAAAGAAAATTACTTTATTACAAATACTCAGAACTAAGAACAAAGTTTTCATGAGTCTTGTGTTCTTCATCATAACCTTGTGTACCTTGTAGAGTTATACTTAAAAAGAATTTTTAGGCCGGGTGCGGTGGCTCAAGCCTGTAATCCCAGCACTTTGGGAGGCCGAGACGGGCGGATCACGAGGTCAGGAGATCGAGACCATCCTGGCGAACACGGTGAAACCCCGTCTCTACTAAAAAATACAAAAAAAAACTAGCTGGGCGAGGTGGCGGGCGCCTGTAGTCCCAGCTACTCGGGAGGCTGAGACAGGAGAATGGTGTGAACCCGGGAGGCGGAGCTTGCAGTGAGCTGAGATCCGGCCACTGCACTCCAGCCTGGGCGACAGAGCGAGACTCCGTCTCAAAAAAAAAAAAAAAAAAAAAAAAAAAAACAATTTTTAACTACTCTGAGTTCATCAGTTTGCCAGAAATTCTACATTAATCTAAATGATGATTTTTCTCTTAACAGATTATTCAAATCTCACTCAGATCAACAATGGTTAAAAAACAAAAGGCTCACTGTATATTACCTAATTCTAATTTTGCATTATGGATGGATGAAGTAATACCTAGTAGTAACAAGAATTGCTTTAGGCATTTACTATGTTATTATTCATTTGTTAAATAAATATTTATTGAGCACTATGTTTCAGGCAATGGTACAAGTTGCTGAGCATAGAGTGATGAACACAAAAATGACACTGCCTTCAAAAGAGCTTGTATTTTAGCAGGAGAGATGTGTATTAAATGAATAACTGCACAAATAATTGTGGTAGGGTGATAATTTGAAATGTGAATTCATATATTTTCTATATATTTTCTTGGACTTTATTTATTTAGCCAATTAATATCGTCTATGCTTTTGCCTCAGGAAAGGAATATGCCACAACTTAAATTAAAAAAAAAAAAAATTCAAACAAACAAGTCTATTCTTAGCTTAGTCCTCAAAAGGAAGCAAAGAAATAAACCTTAGGTTGTACAAAATGTATTAATTAACGAGTTAGAACCAAGCTATCATATTTCAAGATAAAGGATACAATTTCCTGGAGGATGATAGGTTACATGGTGAGTGAGTCCTGAAGAAAGATTTCTGGCTATCTGCTTCCTTTTCTACCCAGTCAGGTTCAGGCAAGGGAAAAACAGAAATCTTAGATTGACTAGAAATCTGAATGTGAGGAGACCGGTGCGCCTTTCCCACATGGAGACTTGGGGGTGGGGGCAGCAGGCTGCAGGCTGTCAGGCCTGGTGGATCTGACTTGGCTCAGAGAGTGTTTGCATCTCATGACAGTAGCATAATGCCCATGTGCTTAAGCGTAGCCAAAAATATGACAAAAGGCCTCTCAGAGATTCCTGTGACCGCGGCAGACCATGAGACTGGCAGAATTTTGCTCAGAGATGCAAGAGGGGTCCTGGAAAAGAAGAGAAAAAGAGAAAACCACCAGTCCCGAGAACTGGTTTGGCAGGCAGGATCCAGAAGCAGCCCGTGTGGACTAGTGGGTGAAGACCAGGATACCAGACATCTCAGAGATTCCCATTCAGGCTGTGACCTTGACACCTGATGTCCTTGCCTGAAGCCTTGGCTCTGCGTGAGCCCCTTGGTGCTTTGACATTTCCTGTTTTGAGTAACTGTTGACCCGCTTTCCCTCCCCCTTACACATCCTTCCCACCCACCTAGGACTAACCAAAGAAAAGGATGCAGGGTCTTGTTCTTTTCTCAGGGACCCACCAATTTGAAATATTCAATGTTTATTTTCCAACTTTCTGTACACCTCCCCAGGCTGAGAAGGTTTTATCTAATGGCAATAAGGCAGCTTGGCTCTGAATTTATTGGGTAGTTTTTCAAATGTTTTGTCTATGCCCTGAGTTATTTCTACTTCCCCGGAAAAATAGGCTTTCAAAACTCAAAAGCTAAGACTTTACCAATTTTTACTTAGCACTTCACCATGTTATTACTTTCCTGAATTTTAGGGGAAGAACTAAGGGTACAAGGATATAAAAGGGAATGTATCAGCTAACATTTCAAAACCTTAACCCACTACATAATTATTTACGTGTAGTTGTAACAAGCCTTGAAAGAAAATACAGAATTCATGAAGAGTAGAAATTAGGATGAAGCAAATATAGTATATGAATGAAGGAATGAAAGAGGGAATGAAAGAGGGAATAAGAGAGAAAATAAGGAAGAAGGTATATATTTGTGTTCAAATATGTGTGTCGGTGGGGGCTCAAAAAAACTAACATTAAGTAAATAACAGAATTTATAATACCCCGAAGTTATCTGAGACAGATCTTAGTACTTAAAGAAAGACATGAAAAATGCCATAAAAGTGCTCTGTTGTGACATCAGAATTGATTTGTATTTATTTTTAAGCACTGAAATTTTAAGACGCATATTAGCTATTCATATCACCATACAAAGACATTTTAATTACAATTAGCAAAATTGCTAAATCCTAGAAAAGACAGCATCCCTTCTAAAATCTGAACACTCCCACAAAGAAAATACCCTTCTCTGTCCCAATTCCAACCCTCTCCCATGGTCCTTACTCCAAAGCTCAGTTAGTGTCTTGGTCACAGAATATACAGGAAAAGGTTTTATGTAGATAAATGAAATCAATAATATTTCGCTCATTTACCAAGTTCATAAGGTATTCACACAACAGAAACAGAATGCCCAAGAAGGAAACACCAAATAGTCCTGCTCAATTTGTGTAAATAGATGACATTTTAGAAGGCAAAATCTTGACTATTTTCAGCTGACAAATTCTTTGGAAGGTTCTTAAAAAAATAAGCTGGCAATGCTCACATATTTCAACTTTAAAATGAAAGAAATCTCTGAACTTTCCTTCTTTAGCAATAAACTCCCTTAACCCCTTTGCCTCCACACCATAACAGCAACAACAAAAGAGTATGGGTTAAGATTCATTGTATTTATGCACACACCCCTCTTTGCCTAGAGCCAAGTTGAAATTGAAACCCGCACTCTGAATTTACCCTTCAGATCTCATTAATCAAGTTTAATACTTGCATTTTTCTCTTTAGATTACATTTTCTCATGATAAAAATGGGTAGTTGTGGCTTAGAAAATAGGAAAACTGGACCAACTATGAACTAGAGCAAAGTTGAAGACAACTCTAAATATTCTGAGTATGTTCCGTGATTCCATGAGCTTTCCTGACAACTGGTCATTCTAGCCTCACCGCATCCTGTGGTATAATGTCACATACCCAAAGACCATGATGCAACATGGCACGACTTCAGGGATAGGAGTTTCCATTTAAAAACAATAAATAAATAGTTTTTCCAAGCAAGTCCAATTATTTCACAGGGTATTGGCCCTGAAAAAGAGTTGTGAGTTTATTAAAGATATTTAGGGTGCTGGTTCTGTGAAACTTAGCTGCATGTGGCTATTGGATCACTTATCCATTTTCCCTGCCATGTAAGAAGAAAACATCTCAAAATATAACTATTAGTTGGCTTTGTGGTGTTGGGTTAGTGTGCCAGTCTGAGGTTAGAGCAGAGATGGGATCCCAAGCCCTGGGCTTTGTATTATATAGTATTGTATTTTTGATGTTGTACTTAAGGGTCAATTACTGTTTCCATTATAAACTCTGTTTTTCAAGGGTTTATAGCTCACCAATTTTCATTTTGGTATGCAAGCTGTATGAATATACAGGTTTTAAAAATAGCTTAAATTGGGCAGTGCCATTTTAGATATAAGGCAGTAAAATACACTTTTCATTGGTTTCAGTTTGTTTTCAATGTTTCCAATCTAAAATTTATTCTTTCTTAAAATGCAAAATGCACATTTTCATGCTTTTCATAACAACTTTGCATAGGGGAACTGATAAAGGGAGAAACAAATATGTCAAATGAAACTTCCAAAAAGAAAACAAAAATTATCTTTTGTGAAAATTTGTAGGTAAATATCACTTTAGTCAATGTTCTCAAAAATCAATAAACTAATCAATCAGTATTCCCTGAGCATGGGCACCATTTTGTGCTCAATACTGTGGTCAGTACTGTGAGGAATAGCTCCTGTCCTCAATGTGCTTGAAATCCTAGTTCGTGGGATCCTTATGAGAAACAAAATTATATAGCTGGAGCTCTGGACTTCTTTAATTCTTCTTAAGGAGACAACGCTAGTAGGTTCTAACTATGAAGACATCAATATTAAGCATAACAGCACTGTATATTAAGGCATTAAAGGTAAATCATTAGCCAAGACCTTAAGAGGCGAAGGCAAAGACACTTAAAGAGTTCTGCAACTTATTGTTGTCCTACAAAAAGAGGAAAGGATTCCAGTGTATAGACAAATGCCCAGATACAGAAATGTATCCATCAATAGTCTTGCAAGCTTTAAAACCCCTACCATGACCATCAGAATTAGCAAATCCCTACCTAAGAGTGAATTGTTTTCCCTACAATTCTGAATTTTTCAAATCATAAAACAAATTAAATTTTGTTTTATTGCATACTAAAATTCTTAAAAGAATTGTCTACCTTATTTCTACTCTCTCACTCAACTCTCACTCCTCGCTTATTCTTTTCTGGTTTCTAACACTACTGGTTTCCAGCACTCTACTCGCACTGCACTTACCTAAGTTACTGATAACCTTCTTGTTGCTACTGCCAATGAATAAGTCTTTTATCTTTTATCCAAATTTATCTGTATTTACCAGATTGCCATAGTTTTCTATATTTTGTCTCATAATGACCTTTGTCATTTTGTTGTTGTTCTTCAACTCAACCTGTACCCTCCCCCTCCTACTGTCATTTCTACTTACCTTTGGGGGAATGCTCCATTAGTATAGAGTTTTGGTGGGTGATAGTTGCTTCTCATGTATGGAAATTGAAGGGACAAAACCTTCTCTTTTCCCTAGAACAAGGTGCAGTGCTGTAAGCATGGCTCAGTTAATCAGAAACTTTCTCCTAGGGCTTGAAGCTTGATCAAGTCCAGATGTAGGGATAGTTAGAGACCATTTTCATTTACTGGCAGTGACAACCCATCTCCCAATTCCATCTGCATTGCATTTATTGTCTTTCATGCTATCCAATTCTCCGGAGCTTGATTTGTTCATACCCATTTTCCAAATCTGGGTATCCATATCCTCATCATGTCTGTTATCTCCGGATATTCTTCAGTAAAGTTATATTTGTATAAGGTAGTCAGCCACTGTTGCTTGCAAAACATTGATTGATATAATTTATTTCTGGCTCTTCTTTTCTATAGTGTTTATAGGTTCATTTTCCTCTGTTTCTTAAGTTACTTTTTAGTTTCCTCTGTCTATTCCTTATCTACTAATAAGTTGCAATTCCTCCAGACACTTTTTAATGCCCTTTCTCATTTCACTCTACATTATCTACCTGTGCTTATTGCAGCTACTCCCTTGACCTCAATCTCATCCATATGCTAATGACTTCCAAATCTATAAAGCCATTCTAAATGTCTCCTCTGAGCTTCAGATTTTTTTATTCATGCTAATTTTAATTTATTATATAAATATTTTTTAAACTTTATGTATCAGATATACAGTAGGAGATATGGTTCGGCTGTGTCCCCACTGAAATATCATCTTGAATTGTACACAGAATTCCCATGTGTTGTGGGAGGGACCCAGTGGGAGATAATTTGAATCACAGGGCCAGTTTCCCCCATACTGTTCTCATGGTAGTGAATAAGCCTCACGAGATCTGATGGTTTTATCAGAGGGTTCCGCTTTTGCATCTCTCTCATTTTCTCTTGCTGCTGCCACGTTAGAAGTACCCTTTGCCTCCCGCCATGATTCTGAGGCCTCTCTAGCCATACGGAACTGTAAGTCAGTCCAATTAAACGTCTTTTTCTTCCCAGTCTTGGGTATGTCTTTATAGCAGCATGAATGGACTAATACAGTAGTATACACACACACACATACACACACACACACACACACACATACAGGGATAAGAATAAGAAGCAAAGTAATAAGGCTTTCCATTTTATGGAAGTTAGTCAAGTGGATTCCATAATTTAGTGAACTCCATAATGTCATAAATCTTCAGTCTGATGGATTTCATATTCTAGTGGATTCCACAGATGCCGTGCA
The DNA here is from genome assembly GCF_001698545.2 of Rhinopithecus bieti. NCBI lineage: Eukaryota > Metazoa > Chordata > Mammalia > Primates > Cercopithecidae > Rhinopithecus > Rhinopithecus bieti. The sequence goes on from NW_016811928.1 coordinate 527,493, forward strand.
ATACTCAACATGAGATATCCACTTGGATATCTCAAAAGTACTGAATTCACTTCCTGTCTCCCACATCTGCACCAGTATATTCCTCCTACTGGACTCCCTATTTCAATGAAAGTATTCATTGAAATTTCAGCAACCTACTGAAAACACTAAATATTGTTCTTCACCCTGTCCTCACATCTGTATCAATCATTAAAGCCTGTTTATTCACCTTTCTCAATATATCTAGAATTTTTCCACTTTCCATGATCACTTCAACTGCTTTCCTATGTAGGCCTCCAGCCCCTTTCTCTAGGGTCAGCACAACAGTCTGTTAACTAGTCGCGGCTTCTATGTCTAAATTGAAGCCAAAGTGAATTTGATAAAATGCAAGCTTATTTGTGATTATCTTTCCATTAAAACCCTTTGAGGACTCCATAATCATCTCAAAATAAGTTCAAACTTTTTTCAAGTCACTTCCCTTCTCTTTGTTCACATTTCTAATCCCTCTTTTTTTGACCCACACACTCCTCACTCCAGCCATCAGAAATTCTCTCACATCAGGAAACAAATTGCATGCTCTCTCAACTTGCCTTCTACTTGGCATATCTTCCCTGTTCCATATGAATTCCAACCAGACCAATTCCATTCATTCTTAAGATACCTTTACTTTTCCTAGAAAGCCTCACTCTTCCTACAAGATTGGGCCATATCCTCTTTTATGCATTCTTGAGTCATCTTGGTCTCCCTAACATTTATTACTCTGTATTATTAACTGTTGTGTTTTACTGGTAGATTTCACTAGACTGTAAGATATTTGAAGGCAGAGGATATATCTCCTTGTATTTTTTCCACACTACATGGTAGGTGATCAACAAGCATTAGCTAAACAAATAGATGAGAAATGTCGATTTTAAACTTGCATTATCAAAAACCCAATTTCAAACCGTGAAAATACTTCTGTTGCTTTTTCAAGGCTCACGATACTTTGAATAGATTGATTTGACTATTCGCAGATGGTTATACCTATCTGAAAACTATGGCACTTACGATAATAAGTTGTGCTATGTTGCACCAGTGATCAGATGATAAAACAGCAGCAGGATCTAGATGTGTTGTTTAGCCGTGTCCCATCCATGCCACACAACACACGTTCAATATCCTATTTTCTTTGAAACTAATATGTTTCTGAAATCATTTTAGAACCCACTAAGGTTGACTACTTCAGAAGGATTACAGAAATCCAGAGTCCCAGGAATATAATTTTGTTCCTCATAAGGATCCCACGAATCTATTTTCTTCATTTTTATTATATTCTCCTTTTCTTCATTAAACTTCTTTGAAGGTAAAGAGAAGTGGTCCTGAGAAGAGATTCAGGGTGAGAGAATGTTCTCCATAATCACACAGGTGTACATGAAAGTACCTATTAAGTGTCAGGTTATGCTGAAACCATCATACAGGAGAGTGTAGATAGTCATGTGGACTCAATGTTTTACAAAATTAGCATTGTGGAGATTCTGTAGGATCAAAACTATTTATTTGCATAGTAATATTAAGATGATTTGGTTTTTTTCATCCTCTTTCTCATGGGTGTACAAAGGAGGTTTTTCCAGAGGCAAGATACTATTCAATATGACAATAAATTGAATGAAGAAGCAGACATAAGATCTCAGACAATGAGATTTACTAAAATCTCATTATAAAATGGTACTATATAAATACAGTGCTACTCTTCCCACTAAATATTTTTGGCTTGGAAAAAATGTGGTTATTTTTTAATCAAATAAAACCACATTTATGTTAACATGGAATAGATATTTTGAGAATATATTAATAAGTGAATGTTTAAAATGTCAGTTTTAATTTCTGGTAGGGTAATATTGATGGCTATTACACATAATTATTGCATGTTCTCAATAACTTTTTAGTGTAACAGGATCCTGAAAGCAAAAAGTTTGAGAAGTGCTGACATAGACAGTGAAGTAATTATAAGAGGAGGTACCTAACCATGAATGATACTGCACTGGACCCCACTGGGGACTGAAACACGTCCAGGTGTGAGTGATGACCAGGTTTGATTTGGCACCCTTCCCTGCCATATGCATGCCAGTCTTCCAGGATTGCAGTGCTAGAATACACAGCCTGTACATGCATGTAAATGTAAGCACTAGGCTTTCAATGATTAGTTGAAGATATTCCTTGCACTTTCAGAGCCCTCTTCTTTCTCACATCATCTATTCAAAGAGTATAATTATTTGATTCTTATGGAAGGCCACATTTTCAGACATACCACTATAGTGCAGTAAATTTTGGTAGTGTGAGTTAAATAAGGAGAGTCTTGGAGTACGGATTGTTATCTATTCTGTTTGCAGCTGTCTTGCTTCAGCTAACTCTCAATAGTTGTTTGGATGGAATGCCAAGAAGGTGTGCAATGTCCGTTAAGTAACTGACTGATTGATCAATTCTTGCCTGGAGCCCAGGAGAAAGCATTGTTTCATTCTAGGTAGACTAGCCTATTAACAATATAACAAACTATATCTGTGAACAGAAGTATTCAACTATTCTCTTATTCAATGTAAGTGTCTCATTCTGAAAGACTGAATAACAAGGTCAGTGCAAGTGTCTTCAGTGTCTTGGGAGAGGATGTTAAGGTTTCTCTTTTGAATAGACTTTTGCTAAGAGTAGCAAAGGCATCATAAAAATAACAGTTAACAAAACTATGTTTTTCATTGTCAAATGATATAAATATGTCAACACAAATATCTTCTTTTTAAAAAATTATTCATAAAGTCTATCTTTGCTGGAACTAGAGGGTAAAGATAAGAATTATAGAAGACTAACTCAGAACTGATTGCAATTTGAGAGGACTAATATAAAAATATTTTAACCCCAATTAATATAAGGGATAATTCTTCACCCCAAAAATACAATATAATAAAACAAAGAATGCAGGTTCATCCTTAATTTGACCTACATGAAATAGTCACCATGTAGAGGTAAAATTACAGAAAATTTCAAGGTCTCTAGAAGGTCTATGCTTAAGTAAATGACATCTCAGATTTCACATTCTGACATTCCTTACTTTTATTTTTCCTCAGGTACAAAGTTCTATTATGACCCCTTTCCTATGAAATCAACAAGGTAACTTACCTAGCTGGTATTGCCCCTCTTTATTTTGGGGTCTGCATGCATTTGTCACTTATACTCAGATCATGTTTTTGTGAGAAGCCACAGAGTGACTTTCTTTAAGGCTATCAAAGCCTTCCTCATTATCCTTTATGGGCTGTGCAGAAAACATCTCAAATATTAGATATTTAACTGGAGTGCAGAAGAATGGGTTTGCTGGCCCCCACCAGTTCCTTGGGTAAAAGCTCTGTTCATAATCAGTTTCTGGTTCTTTAAATGACCCTCAAGAGGTTCCTTCCGGTCCACTTCAGCTCCCTTTTTAGTGTCCCATTGATTTTCCAGACTTTAGGAACGTGTCCTTAACGGTCTGCTTTTCCATTGGCTCTCTCTACTGAATGCTAAAGGAACACTTTGTTGCTTCATACATTGAGACAGGAATATTTTGAGAACTAACACACCATTTATAACAGTACAGTTTACAATAGCACTTCCTGCAGAAAGAAGGTGCCTCTCTCAGAAAGAGAAGGACAATTTCTGCACCCAATTTACTTTCATAACTACAAGCAACACCCTTTTTTCTTGTCAATAAAAAGGAAGATAAAATAGAGTAGCAATCACAATACATAAATGATATTAATTGTCCCCAGAGTGCACACCAAAGAGTAATTCACTCAAAGAGCTCACATGAATTATGAATGGCAGGAAGGGAAGGAGAGAGAATGTTAGTACAGACCCATCTGCACTGCTGTTCTACGGTATTTTAAAGTCAGAGCAGCCAAAGGAAATATGTGATAAAATTGTAAAGGTATATCATTTACTTTTGGCTCCTTCTCTACTCTGAATCTCATTTTAACATTGACACAGTATAGAATCTGTGAATCTGAAAATATAATTTGTATTAAATTGTAATATCAAATAGATGATCAATATAAAATCTGAAAACCTCACGGGAATGGTGAGATTTTCAGAGATGTTTCCTTGACCTTACCCAAAATGGAACGAAAATAAAAAAGCAAAGGAAAAAGAACAGAAAACGATAAGTTCAAAATTACACATAAAAGTAGAAGGCAAAAATATTTGCTCACAGAAACTTGAGCATTTATGTGGCATTTGGTAATGTAATAGCGTGCACGATGGGCTCTGTCCTGACTGAAACTCGGTGGCAAAGCCGTTATTGTTTCTGTGGCCAAGAAAAGGACTATTCATGTTGTAATATAACATATTGTTATATTGTCCAGTTCTTTTTTGGACTCCATAATAAAAAATTATAGTCATTTTCTGAGGAAAAGTCATAGAATGATCAGATCATAAGCTCCATAAATAAAAATATGCTGGAGACCTTCAGTCTTGTCTCAGAATACACTATTCATGTGCCCTATTTTCTTATATTTTCCTCCAACATTTTCTTTGAGGTCCTTTTGATCTAAAAGCCAGGGGAATTTGGAGGGGAAGGGGCAAGATATCTTTTCTTTCTGCAGGAAAAAAAAAATCTCCAACTTATAGGAGAGTTTTTCTCTCTCACACACACACCCCAAAAGGGAACAGTTGAATTGAAACAGAATCATTACGAAGAAGGAGTGTGTTAGGAGAAAAATGAAAAAAATATAAAGGCAAAGACTCATCTAAATGAACCTAGTTTAGGGCCTTACCAAGGAGACAGCTTAAGTTATCTTTGAAAATGGGTGAGTCGCCCTGCTTGGCTGAGTTTGAATTGAATGTTCCTAAAGTAACATCTCACAAATAGGGATACCCTTCCATTTCACACTGCTCTTTCTTGAAATAGTAACACCATTTAGCAATATTTCATATCAAGACAATTACCTTGTAGAATTATTGTAGTCTTAGTGCTTCATTAAAATTTTTTTAAAAAGTTAAATCCCTGTTTTGTTGAACACAAGAAATGAAGAGTAAATATTGATTTAGAATGAATGCAAACATTTCCCTAGGAGTGGATAATTACTGCCTTTCTATGCAAAACACTTATATTTGAAGAAGCACTTCACTTACTTTGCCATGCGGCATACATTCCTTAGTACATTTTAAATTATACGTTGTCCTGGACAGTGTCTGCTCTATAATTTCTTGTGTCTCTACACCAGAGTCAGTATGTAATTTTAAACTACAAAGTTTCTGCCAACTAGGAGAATAGGCTTAACTCTTTCTCTTTGCTGGGTTCACACATCCTTACACGAGGAGATCTGGAAAACCATAGGACAGATTATCTCAGACCTTGAGCAGTTTGGTCTCTTTTTTCAGGCCAACAGAAATGCCACTAGTAACTGGCCACAGATTTATAAACCATAGACTAAATGGATTATAAAATGTATGTACCTAAGCTAACATACTATACATTTAAAAAACAAATTAAATAATTACATTAGAAGTGTTGAATGAATTACAAGTGGCATGAATACTTGCCATAAAAAGGTTTTGTTTAAAAAGGGACCATCATACTTTAGAATATATCTTTTGTCAACACCTTTGATTATCCTAGTTTTATCCCTCTGCAAAGATATCTGCAACTCAGCACTGTCTAAATTATGTAAAGAAATACATTTTACTCATTTCAATATCACCTGGGTAGGTGGTAATTTAATTTAAAAATTGATGTTGGAACACTTTTAATTGAGTTCCTAAATACAGAAATATTAAATAGTGCAGTTATTAAAGATTATGATATTCATCATTTTACCTATAAAAGTGCCCTTCCCTAAAGTAATAAAAACACTTGTGGAATAACTTCATATTAGAAAGACCAAAGTAAATGAAGAAAGCAAAGCAATGCTAAATTTGGAGTCAAGTTACTATGCAGGAGAAAAACAAGGTCAATGGATTGTTTATGTATCTGGATGCAGCAGCCTATCTGGATTCCAGAAAATCTCTGTATTTGTAGCTTGTGGGATTTAGTCTTATTTATTCTCCCTGGTTTCCAACAGCATGCAATCTTCTACCTCTTGGATATATTAAAGTTTTATGATATAGGAAAGATAAATTCTAAGAGAAGCAATATAATTTCAGTGATTATACCAACTATATATGTGCTTGAAAAACAGATCAAAGTTTTACCCTTTTGCATGTCATGTCGTATCTTGTGGCATCCACTGTATTCTCTTATGTTTACATCCTCTCCTGTTATTGGCTTATTTTATAACAACTTGCCTGGTCACAAGAACTGCCTGGGGAGCTCATTAAAAATACCATTCTCAAGACCTTATTCCTGAGAGGTTGACCCGATGAGTCTGGAACTGGGCCCAGGAAACTACATTTTTTAAATGCTCAAGATAATTTTTATGATTAAGCTTGATAAGCACTGATCTAGATCTTTACCTAACCCATCTTCCAAGCTCAACTTTATTTTTAATCGGTGTGAGTAGTATTTTCACTAGACATACTTCCGGGGAAAAGGGTGAAGTCTACTCCTTTAGCCTGCTCAGTGAGAAATAGTTTTCCTAAATGTCTTAGTGTAAAATGAAAGCGCAACTAGACTTGACATTAATTCATTCCAAATAACAGTAATGAGTGCCAGGCCTACTTCTTGATGAGGGTTTTGATAGAGGTGTCTTTTAAGGAACGGAAAGGTACTGAGTTACTGAAGTGCAGACTGGAAAGGAAGTGGGTACAGTAAATAGATACAGAACTGAGAGGGTTGGATGAAAAGAAGACTGATGTGATGTTGTCTTTGTCATAAATGAGTCTAAACTCTGCGCTTTGGAGATACACTAAATCCAACAGTCGTCTGAGAATAGACTCAATCTGCAAAAGACTACATGGATTCTGCTGATGTTAACTAAAAGAAAACAAAAACAAATGCACACACAATAAAAAAGAGAGAAATGACAATACTTCTGTAGAGATTATAAATAAAGAGAGACCGCACTGGTGAATTTACTAGCACGTGAAAATTTTTCAAATGTCAGGTTCCATCATAACCATGTGAATCAAATACAAGCTTCATTGTATTTTTGCAAGCGGTATCGAGATGTTTTGAAAGAGAATGTAGTAAATATCCTACATAAAGTCAATACTAATGTAAATGATATTGATGAATATCAAACATACTTACAACAGTAAATAGTCAAACGTGAAATATCATGGGTACATTAATGTGTTTTACTTTGCCTCTCATGCCCCACCCACTTCTTAACCACTCTAACCAGTGAATTTTATACAAGTGGCTTTTGCCTTTTTTAGTGTATTCATTGCCAGCACGAGTGGTGGGGAAGGTGTGAGTAAAATGCCAAGGCTCTTACTGAAAGAAGATACACCTACACCAGGGTCTAGAATCTAGCCCTTGACACCAGCATTCACTGGATTTAGGAACTAACTTATTTTTTTTTATCTAAGCCACTGTTGATTGTAACACACTTCCCAAGTTCAGAAATGTTAAAAGGTGAAAAGAAAATGTACCTCTTATATGATGGACTTTGGGAACTCGGGACAAAGGGTGGAAGGTGGGTAAGAAATAAAAGACTGCACATTTGGTACACTGTACACTGTCTGGGGGATGGGTGCACCAAAATCTCAGAAATCACCACTAGAGAACTTACGCATATAACCAAACACCACCTTCTCCCTAAAATCCTATTGGAATACAAAATAAATTTTTTTTTTTTTTTTTTTTTTTTT
>NW_016811928.1:535443-630803 GCF_001698545.2 Rhinopithecus bieti
AGCCAGGATGGTCTCGATCTCCTGACCTCGTGATCCGCCCGTCTCGGCCTCCCAAAGTGCTGGGATTACAGGCTTGAGCCACCGCGCCCGGCCTACAAAATAAATTTTTAAAAAACAAAATGTGCATCTTATAATCAATAATATGTAGAAGCTCTTAAAAAAAATAGACAGGATTTTAGGTTTTTAAAGGTATTTATCAAGGAAATTCAAAATTGGCAAATAAAGAGCTAGGAATTGCCAACCTCTGAGTCAGTCCCCTAGTTACTGGCTCCTATGAGGATGACATGAGCTGCTAAAGCCACTTTGTCATGGCACAAGGACTTTTGTCCCTCTCAGATGAGGCTGTGACACAGTGGACAAGAGATATCTTTCAGATAGCAGATCTTAGGGCAGCCAGATTGGGGGACCATGGAAAGCGCTCTACTACCGGAAGGGAGCAGTCCTTCTACTCCAGTCCAAAAGAATATGATATATGCTCAAAACTCCTGACCATTGTAAGTTGTTTCCCTTTCTCTCTTTTTCTAAGTAGTAGTTTTAATAAATTGATCCTCTCCTTCCTGCTCTATCATCCATGGAGGGGATACTAGAAAATACCATTAAGCATTCAGTTAGTGAACCATGGAATGTCCACATCAAAATCAAACTCAAGGCAAATATATACCCCTCAAAGATCCTGAAGATACACCTGAGCTGCAGTGACAGGGCAAGAGTTAGCTTTATTTCTCCTTTGGAAGGGGTAAATATGTTTATAGGAGACAGGAGGGTCATGTTATTTTAGGCAAGTGCATTACAAAATTATTCCCATATAAAATGCAAATTAGTTCACTATTGTGGAAGATAGTATGGTGATTCCTCAAGGATCTAGAACCTGAAATACTATTTGACCCAGCAATCCCATTACTGGGTATATACCCAAAAGATTATAAATCATTCTACTATAAAGACACATACACATGTATATTTATTGCAGCACTATTTATAATAGCAAAGACATGAAACCAACCCAAATGCCCATCAATGATAGATTGAATGAAGAAAATGTGACACATATATACCATGGAATACTATGCAGCCATAAGAAGGAATGAGATCATGTCCTTTGCAAGGACATGAATGAAGCTGGAAGTCATCATCCTCAGTAATTTAACAGAAACAGAAAACCAAACACTGCATGTTCTCACTCATAAGTGGGAGTTGAACATTGAGAACACATGGACACAGGGAGGGGAGCAACACACACCAGGGGGGTAGGTGATGAGAGGAGGGAACTTAAAGGATGGGTCAATAGATGCAGCAAACCACCATGGCACACGTATACCTATGTAACAAACCTGCACGTTCTGCACATGTATCCCATTTTTTATAAGAAATAAAGAAAAAAAAGTAATAAAGATATTCACTGAAAAAAATTATTCCCATATAAAGAAGATTACATGTAGAGAAAAACAGGGCACAGTGGTAACCTGTTAATGTATACCCATTACAGACACTGAGTGTCATATTTGCCATCATGTGGAGACAGCTTGTTTAAAATGAATCCATCATACAGGAAAGTAAGTCCTAGAAAAGGGAGGGAGAGAGATTAAAAATGTGTGTGTGTGTGTGTGTGTGTCAGAGAGAGAGAGGATAATGAGCAAGAGGAGGGGAGAAGTGGCAAGGGAAGAAAAAAGTCCACAGGACAGAATTCCTGGAAACATAAGAAAATATAAAAGAGAGATTGAGTTGATTTTTTATCTCCATCAATTGAAAGATACCTCATTAATACAGGATTGATTGGCTTTTAATTCAAGTTTTTCAATAGTTTTGCAAAGGTAGGGTCGAATAAGAAAGCTGTCATTGATTCACTGTCATTAANAAATCAAACTCAAGGCAAATATATACCCCTCAAAGATCCTGAAGATACACCTGAGCTGCAGTGACAGGGCAAGAGTTAGCTTTATTTCTCCTTTGGAAGGGGTAAATATGTTTATAGGAGACAGGAGGGTCATGTTATTTTAGGCAAGTGCATTACAAAATTATTCCCATATAAAATGCAAATTAGTTCACTATTGTGGAAGATAGTATGGTGATTCCTCAAGGATCTAGAACCTGAAATACTATTTGACCCAGCAATCCCATTACTGGGTATATACCCAAAAGATTATAAATCATTCTACTATAAAGACACATACACATGTATATTTATTGCAGCACTATTTATAATAGCAAAGACATGAAACCAACCCAAATGCCCATCAATGATAGATTGAATGAAGAAAATGTGACACATATATACCATGGAATACTATGCAGCCATAAGAAGGAATGAGATCATGTCCTTTGCAAGGACATGAATGAAGCTGGAAGTCATCATCCTCAGTAATTTAACAGAAACAGAAAACCAAACACTGCATGTTCTCACTCATAAGTGGGAGTTGAACATTGAGAACACATGGACACAGGGAGGGGAGCAACACACACCAGGGGGGTAGGTGATGAGAGGAGGGAACTTAAAGGATGGGTCAATAGATGCAGCAAACCACCATGGCACACGTATACCTATGTAACAAACCTGCACGTTCTGCACATGTATCCCATTTTTTATAAGAAATAAAGAAAAAAAAGTAATAAAGATATTCACTGAAAAAAATTATTCCCATATAAAGAAGATTACATGTAGAGAAAACAGGGCACAGTGGTAACCTGTTAATGTATACCCATTACAGACACTGAGTGTCATATTTGCCATCATGTGGAGACAGCTTGTTTAAAATGAATCCATCATACAGGAAAGTAAGTCCTAGAAAAGGGAGGGAGAGAGATTAAAATGTGTGTGTGTGTGTGTGTGTGTCAGAGAGAGAGAGGATAATGAGCAAGAGGAGGGGAGAAGTGGCAAGGGAAGAAAAAAGTCCACAGGACAGAATTCCTGGAAACATAAGAAAATATAAAAGAGAGATTGAGTTGATTTTTTATCTCCATCAATTGAAAGATACCTCATTAATACAGGATTGATTGGCTTTTAATTCAAGTTTTTCAATAGTTTTGCAAAGGTAGGGTCGAATAAGAAAGCTGTCATTGATTCACTGTCATTAAATCAGTAAGAGTGGAAAGAGAAAGCTGATTTCACATTTCACCTCCACAGAGAAAATGAATCTAAATTTACTAGAATAGATAACCAGGAAATATGCTGCTAATGAGGTCAATAACAAACAGCAACAATAGCTAACAGTTATTGAATTTGTTACTACGTGCCAACCATTAATAATATATTTACATTAACTCTTTCCATCCCCTCAACAACTAAATGAGGTACTTACTCCATCTTGCAGAAGATTTACTCCATCTTACAGATGAGAAAACTGAGGTTTAGGGAAGATCAATCATTTTCCCAAGGTTTCACCACCAGCTGGAACTGGAACCTAGGCTCTTTGCTATCAATCATCCATGCCTGACCACCATGCTCAAATCAGGACAAGTATAGCACTTCTGAAGTATCAATGAAACTTCTGAATTTATCTTTATCTCCTCCTCAAGTGCAGAATGAGAGTAAAAAGCATTTTCCCCCTGCCAGCAATACCACTAACATTGCTATATTGACATTATTCAGCAAACTGCTTTCACTTAGGAAGCGTGGTGAAAACTCACTGCCCAAATACTCAAGACAGTTTTCCAACAAGCCCAAATTCAACTAGAAATAGACACAAAAAATTCAAAAGTAGTAGAAGAGGTGGAATTTATTATTTTTAAGCTCTACTTTAAGATTTATTTCAAGACCTGACTGACCATACTTCCATGTTAGACATTAGGACAGAACCTAATTTGCCTGGCTGTTACTCCAGCATTGAGCTCAAACTCACCTTTCTCCAGTCCTCGCGGTGGGACACCATTTCAGAAAGCTGAGTGTTCAAAGGAATGTTACTTCTGCAAACAGCATTCTTAATGTCAAAGCATAAAGCATCACAGTTGTGGGGAAAGTTGTGCATCTACCAGGAAAATATTCATCAGCCTACCCAGTTGGTCATTCACTTCCCCTCTGGCTGTTTGGACATATTTGAGTATGTATTAAAATACCCACGAGATCTCCAATCTTAATTATAAAGCTTGAGAAAAAAATCCAGTGAAAGCTATTTTCAGGTATAAAATTAGAAACTCCTTTTAACTCCTTTGCCTCAAGATTTACATAACTGTGAGGGCAAAGGAATCACATGATAAAAATACCAGATACTGCAGATTAGAAATGAAAAGTAAACCAGCCACATGCCAGTTTCTTGCTATGAGTTTCAGAGGAGACCAAAATCATCGTGAATGAGAGAAGATGTAGTGTGGAGAGAAAATCACCCAGGATAATCAAGGGATATATTTCCAACTCTATTTCTCCCCACAGAACTGTTTTGTTTTCTCACATCAATGAGCTAGAATCAAATGTGGATCCCATGATCAAGCTGGCAGAAGTCAAACTCCCTACCTGGATGCTTGCAAATTGTAAATCACAACTTTACAAGGATTTAACTTTTCCCTTTCCAAAATAATCAAATGTTGTGGTGAGGGGGCCACTAATCATGACAAAAAATATACTTCAAATTCTTTCTTTTGGTGCCAAGTCCAATAAGTTCTCTGAGTGAAATTAAATGCACCATCTTATTCCAAACCACAGCTTCCCTTGGGGATGTGCAAATCTCAAGTGGGGGCCGAAAGGCCAGTTGTATCAAAGCCCAGGGTTACACCCATTTTTTCAAGGGTTTTTTTTCCCCCTTTTTAACTACTGCCTGTAGTATAAACGGCTCAGGCCCCTGTGCTTTCCAGCCTTTGCAGTCAAATTAGCATCTTCATACTTTCCACATTCTGCTTCTAAAAAGCAGGTCAGTCTCTGACTTCTCTTAGTTTCTCACAGTTTTTGTTTGTTTAAAGAGATTCTCAGCTGAACTCCAGGGAAGGCGGGGGGAGGAAAGAGGAAAAAATATATGTATATATCTCTACATATCTGTTATGTTGTAAGCAATTACCAGCTCCATCTCTTAGATCTGTAGTATCACAGGAATTAGAGATGGAAAAGGCCCATTAGGTCACCATGCACACCCTATGCCCACACAGAGCTTTTCCCTACAGTACATTATCTCTTCTGAGAGTTTTTGTATGTTTAAAGGGTAGCCAATGATAACATAGTTTCATCTTATTTCTTTTTGCTGCTTTGTTCTGTCCAGACTACAACATGCCATTTCTAAGGATGCTCTAGGTTGACTTCTCAAAGGACATTTTTGAGTGCCCATGAAAAGTTAGAACATTTGTGCTATACAACAGCTATGTTCCATAAGTTCGGCATGGAAGCATACATAAAAACAAATTTTAAAGAGTCAACATTTAATCCCAGGACGGAAATGTTACATATAAAACAATTTTATACAGACATATTCTGTATATCTGGTGCATTATGCCATAAATATAACTGTGTTAGTGTGCATACATGTTCACATAAAGTGTGTGCAAATACTCATCATTACCCCAGAGTGTTTCTGTTTCCTAAAACTTGTGCCAAATGCTGCATAATTCACGAAAATGTGATCCAAAATATTTAAGGTTATGTTTCACACAATTTCTTCTTATCTCTCTTAAGTCATACATCATAAATGTCAACTTGCATAGGGAAATATTTAATTTCAGGGATAGTCTTCCATCAGAAAACTCTTTATCTCTTCCTTAAGTAGCTTTGTTTGTTATTTTTTGTTCTTGTTATAAGATAATGGAGTATTTTGGCTTACTTTTTATGTGCCAGATCTAGTTATGTCTACCTGATGGACCACCAGTTTCATCCCTTTGGAAAAGAAATACAGTGTTAGGGGAACCTAGCATGTAGCACGGACATATTGTTTTGTTTTTAAATGGCAACCACCTTTAACCACTGTCCTTGAAGACTAACAATAGGTCAAATCAATATTACTATTTGAAGCATATTATCTTATTCTGAAACCATAATCAACTCTGATAAAATATGTATTTTTATTATGCCCTATTTTAAGTTATATAGTATTTGTCTAGGTGAAATGCAGGATATATTTTATTTTAATAATTTTGATAAGTTGGTCCATCCTTGATATGTGTGATAGAAAAAAATTCTCACTGCTCTACTGAAAGGCAGGATAGTTCAGTAATCAAGAGCCTGAGACATGAATCACCAAGGTTTAAACTCTTACAGTACCCTTCACAAGTCTTGTGATTGTAGGCATTACCAGTTATCTTCCATGTTTATTTGGTCAAGTTGTTCATCATATTTCATCAGATTTAAGATGTCATCGATCCTAACATTGAGGCTTATTTGATGTACTTTTAAGGAAGTAAAAGCAATGCTAATTAAATGATAAGATGATGCTTGCTTATCACTTCAATTTCTTTAACACAATATCATTCCATGGGCCAAGAAGAACACTGATGCTGTTTCATTTCTTTGAGTACTATGCCATTGGCTCTAGGTTGGTTTTTTTAACCAAATTATTAGAAATGTATTCTGTAAGCTTTGATTTTATGTTTTTTGATCACAACAAGTCAACAAAATTTTGAGATAACAATTAAAAAAATATTTTAAAAGGCAATTACACTAAACATACATAGTTCTAACAATGCATGTATAACACAAATTGAAGTAAAATATTGCAATCACCTACGACCAAGTGCATGCATCTATAGGCAATGACAACTACGCTATGACTGAGATTATAAGATGCCATTAATTGTAGGAAATATGCTAACATCAGAGATGGACAGACAGATAGATAGATCGATATAGATATATAGATAGAGATATAGATCTATAGATAGAGATACGGGGAGAAAAAGCAGGAAACATAAAAGTCAACCAACTCTTATGTGCTTTAATTTGTTTATTGGTAAATTAAGGAATATAATAACATCTGATACAGAGTGTCTGGGATAACTGAATAAAACCAACACACCAGACACACAGGAGGTACTCAATAAATATTAGCAGCTACATAATTTGTGCTGTTACTGTCATAAATGCTTAAACACTGAGTATCACAAAGAAACATGGTAGCATTCAGTGATTTGCAACTGGAAAAAGACAGACAGGGATTGTGAAAAGTGGGGTACCTTTTTAAACTTCTATTCTCCATTTTTTCATATGGATTGCCCTTTAGGAAGAAGTGTGCCTCTTCCTCCGGCCCTCAACTCCACTGAAGATCCTGTTCTGTCTTAGGAAACCACTGCCATAGGTAAGATTATACATAGTCTTGGGTGAGTTATAGATAGAAAAGAATTGAGCAATTTTTGGAATCAAGCAGACAAATTTTCTTTTTTTTTTTTTTTAAGACGGAGTCTCACTCCGTAGCCAGGCTGGAGTGCAATGGTGCGATCTCGGCTCACTGCAACCTCCACCTCCCGGGTTCAAGCAATTCTCCTGCCTTAGCGTCTTGAGTAGCTCGGACTACAGGCACACACCACCACTCCCAGCTAATTTTTGTATTTTTAGTAGATACGGGGTTTCACCATGTTGTCCAGAATGGTCTCGATCTCTTAACCTCATGATCCGCCTGCTTTGGCCTCCCAAAGTACCGGGATTACAGGTGTGAGCCACTGCACCGGCCCCTATTTTTCAAATCTTGGGTTAGCTACTAACCAGTTGGGTGGCCTCAGGCAAAGTTAAGTTCCCTGGGCCTCAGGTCCTCCATGTGTAAAATGATTTAGTGATACAACTTACTTAAGTGTGAGAATTAAATGAGATAAAGTATTAGAATGCTCTCCATGATGCTTGACACATAGTAGTCACTAAATATATTTTCATTCACTCCCTTAATTTGCCAAGAATCAGCAGTGATAATTTTTAGTAAACATGGTTATTTGAAAGAGGAAGGCATCAGTTGAGGTGCCAGAAAACAAAAGCAGCAGAGATGAAGGACGAAATTCATAGTCTTTACAAAAGGCTTTATTAACAGGCAAAGGTTTGCTTATAAAATTAGTGATCAATGGTTTAAATAATACTCTTAAAAAGAAAAAGCCTAACTTACCCACAAAACAAATGTAAATAACAAGGGAATTCAATGTACTCTATGTAGGGAAAGATTAAATTGGTGAACGTTAGAGGAAGAAAGTTTGAGCTCCAAAACCCATCAGGTTCTTCCCCACCCTCATTCAGGAAGTTTTGCCACTTGTTATTCCCTCTGTAAAGGGTTCTTCTCATGACCAGTTCCTTGGAATCTTCCCTTCCTTCAAAGCATCCTTTTTGAGCACTGTGACTTAATGAGGGTTCCTCATTAAGCCTCTTACAGAATCCTGTTTATTTACCTCATCACTGTCATTTATTTACTTGGTTAGCTGGTGAGTCAGAGAGCAGCATGATGTTGGGGCTAAGTGCATGGGCTACAGCACCATTATGCCTGCTTTAAACCCTCGCTCTGCCACTTATTAGCCACTTATCTTTGGCAAGTTACTTGTGCTGTTTTCCTTGCCTGTAACAGGAAAAATAACAGTGTCCACGTCATAGACTTGTTGTAGGAGTAAATGAATTAATATATGTAAAGCACCTACTAACTGACGTGTGTGTGATTCCAATAACTGCGAGGTGCTATTGTTTTATTATTATCCTCCTTTGTGTTTCAACACCTTGCTTAATTCCTGGCAAATAATTGGCACTCAATAAATGTATATTAAAGCAATGAAAGAATAAGTATTTTGAAGAATGTTCCTAAGGGGAGACTTCCAACAATAAGACAAGTTGCTTTTTGAGGGCATAAATCTCTTAGTCAACAGAATTGCCGAAAGAACTCTTAGAAAGATTTTAGAATTCATTCTCCAGTTGCACAGGAGATGTAACTACTGACTCACTAAGTTCTTTTTTTTTTTTTTTGAGATGGAGTCTCGCTCTGTTGCCTAGGCTGGAGTGCAGTGGCACGATCTCAGCTCACTGCAACCTCTGCCTCCTGGGTTCAAGCGATTCTCCTGCCTCTGCCTTCCAAGTAGCTGGGACTACAGGTGTGTGCCACCATGCCCAACTAATTTTTTGTAGAAGATTCTGATATTGATATAAGGTAGCTCTCACTTTCCCTCAGAGAGTTCTAGTTTACTCAAAGACAAAATGAAGGTTTTTGACTGAATAATCTCTAAGCTCCATCCTCTCTAACATTCTAGGGTCCTATGTGTGAACTAGTCTAATCTGTTATTACACGCATTACATTTTTTCCTGCAAAAATTTCCGTAAGAGAACTTGGCTCAAATAGCACCTGGCCCAGAGTTGTTCTACCCTAGGGGCAAGGAGCCCAAACCACTGTTGACTATGGTGTAGTCACTGCCATTTGGTGACTGGAACACCAACAGTCCTTATTCCATGCCTCCTCTTTCCACTATTATATTCTCCTTCACTTTTCATCTTCCACAGGAATACAGCCTAGCCTTGTGCAGCTCCAAAGCAGAGGCATTCTACCCACACATCCGTGCAGAAATCAGAGCCAGGAAAGCCCTATTAGGTCATGCAGACCACACCCCTTTTAGAGTAGGAATGTCCTCTCCAATTGACATTTCAGCTCCTCTTCTGGCTGCAAAATGTGGTTGTGCTTCAGTGGTTCCTGCACATGATTTGAATAACGGTTTATAAGCATTCTGGGATCCCTTGAAAATAAGCGTTCCGTATAAAGTTATATTGCTATTTTGTTTATTATAGAAGTTTGTTTGTTTGTT
This sequence comes from Rhinopithecus bieti, assembly GCF_001698545.2. Lineage (NCBI taxonomy): Eukaryota > Metazoa > Chordata > Mammalia > Primates > Cercopithecidae > Rhinopithecus > Rhinopithecus bieti. Next base: position 545,104 of record NW_016811928.1, read on the forward strand.
TGTTTCCCTTTTAGTCTTCTTGGGAATAGTCACAAGGAAATTTCTCCAAGAGGAAATTGTATGAGCAAGCCTTTTGACCTGATTTGACCTGATTTTATAAAATTGATAGCCATCCAGAACCTGATTCATTAATACCCTGGTTGCCCCACTGTAAATGTCCAATAGAAAAATTAGCTTTTAAAACAATCAAAATATTATTTAAAGTACTATGTGTTAATTACTGCTAATCTATTTACTCACATTTCCAATGAGTTAAAGTATACATTTATTTATTGTCAATGTAAATTATGTTTATTTTTAATCATATAACAATGTTTCATTGCCTTTGGATATAAAGACCTATAACTGTTAGTTTGCTAAATGTTCAACATTTTTAAAATGTTTGCTTGTTTCACTGTGCTGACCAATAGAAACCCAACTTAACATTACTCTAGGTGACAAGAAACCCAACTGATCAACTTAACATTACTCTAGGTGACAAGAAACCCAACTGATTAACACAAATGTCAAACATCACTGGGGATTCAACCCAAATCCTTGGCACCATCCAGCCATTCCTCTGGCTCAAGGACAATTTCATTATTTCTTTGTTAGTCAGGGAACATAGGAGTGAGAAACAAACATCCTAGATGATCATTGCCAGTAGCTTCTTGCATGCTACTACGGCTTTCTTCTTGTAAAAAGCTTAAGGCAAATAGCCTGAGATAATACTGATTTTTACCACACACATAAACAAAATTAGCAACATCACACCTGTTTTACAGAGTTGAAACCCTGATTGTGGCCACTGGTCATTGTTACTCAAGTCATAGAGATAGAATCAGGGAAGAGCCAAAATCTGTCTACTAAATTCTAACTCACAATCATATTCGCAAGACCACATTTTCTTAATGCTGGTAACTGGAACAGAAAAGCACCCCACAAAATGTAAAGTGTTATTCAAAGGTATACCAGAAGTTGGGGGGTGGGCACAGTTGCCCACGCCTGTAATCCCAGCTACTTGGGAGGCTGACACACGAGAATCGCTTGAATCTGGGAGGCAGAGGTTGCAATGAGCCAGGATCATGCCACGGCACTCCAGCCTGGGTGACAGAACAGGACTCTGTCTGAAAAAAAAAAAAAAAAAGAGAAGAAGAAAGAAAGAAGAAAAGAAGAAAAGAAGAAGAAGAAGAAGAAGAAAGAAGAAGAAGAAGAAGAAGAAGGAGGAAGGAGGAGGAGGAGGAGGAGGAGGAGGACGGGAGGAGGGAGGAGGAAGGAGGAGGAGAGGAGCGGAGAGGAGGGAGGAAGGAGGATGAGAGGACGAGTACAGGAAGGAGTAAGGAGGAAGAGAGGAAGAAGAGAGAGGAAGAGGAAGAGGAAGAGGAGGAGGAGGAGGAAGAGGAGGAGGAGGAGGATTAGTTGGTTTTCCCCATCTGCTCCTCTGTTTAAAAGAGATGATTGCAAGGAGTGGTGCTAAACTCAATATATGCTTAAAAAATTGCTATCATTTTAGATAATTCAATAGGTTACACATTTATCAGTGACATTTCATAAGCTAAATATAATTTTATGATTTTAAAAAGGCTGCTGTTCACATTAGAAAGCTCTGCGTAACTCTTGCCTACACTGACACAGGACTAATAATGCACAGGAACCCAACTGTGGCCCATAGTCGGGAACAAACTGCAACTTCTAAAACTTTCCAATGAAACAGGGCCCGGAAAGGAATAGAGACAGATATGCACTACTTAGAAATGTGTAATTTCAAGTTTTTAACAAAACTACAAGTGATGTTCTAGAAAGGGGCTCAAGGGATAAATAGCTATTGAAGAGAACATTGAAAACACAATTTTTAGATCAAACTAGAAGAACCATAGACTGGGTACAAACTAGCAGAAAGTATTTTAAGGTGATTTTAGATAAGAAGCCAAGTGACTAACACAAAGAAAACAATAGGTTCAGCAGTTCTAAAAACATAATAGTAAATACATCAACACGTGAGAAAATGTCAAAATTTTCCTACTAGGAAGCATTCCTCCTAGGATTGCAGTCAGTGACAATATAAAGGCAATATAAAGACACCAACATTTATGCCATATTTACCAGAATATGAATTATCTATTTATCTATTTCTCTATTTAACACATCTGCCCAATTAAACCTAGCTATCACCTCAAAGGGGGACTATTTAGAACATTTGAATTTTAGAGACTAGGGGCTAGCCAACATGTCTCATTTCAAGTTCAGTTTGAGTTATGAGGACCACAGGAAGGCTGCTTTGGTCACTGCATTGGGAATTCAGAGGCCTCACACTGGCTCAGCAGGGAGTCTGTGATCCGTGATTGCTGCCTGTCATGACTAGGGTGGAGGGAGGGAGATGGGTATAAGCCCTCCTGCCAGTCATTTGATTTTCTGATTCAGTCCATCCTTCTCAGTCTACAGCTGAGGAATTGAGACATAGGGAGCTTACTGTTAGAAATAAAGAGAGAGAGAGGACATGGTTGAAGAGTAGACAAATGCAAAGTTGCTTTTTTTGTAGAATGTGTGCATCTTGATATTCAGTTTCCTGCATTTTCTTTCACCCATTACTCTCCAAATACTAATTATTTTAAATTTCACAAAATGAACCTAACTATGTAATTAATGAATGTAATGAAAACACAGTTCACTTCAACAATAATATAGTCCTAGATGGAATGAATCAATTCATTCTACCAAAACCTCTTAATATTTAAGCATATTCATAAATCGATGCAAGCTGCTTGTTTCTACCTTTCTGGAAAAAAATTCTTAAAACTTAATTTCTCTCAGTAGGACATTTACTTCCGCAAGTATACCGTTTTCCTAGGCCCCTTCCTTAGGCTTTTTTCTCTCTGTTTAGAGAGTTTATAACTCTCTAGTTATAAGTCTCTAACTGACTTAATCCCATTCAGTGTGATACTAAAACTAGTAATGAAGTGTAGAGGAACCATTAATGTACCAACTTCCCCTAAAACTGCACACCAAAATGCCCTTGAGTAATCTCAAATTACTAACCACATTCCCTTGAAGCTTACAAGAAGAAGCATGGAATATCCATTGGCCCAGCATTTACCTTCTATAACCACACCCAATATAGAATTACTTTTTAGAAATCCTAATGAAATATTTCAGGTAACCAAGTAGTTGTTGCGATTGTAATCACTGGATATCTAGTATTTATACTAATATTTATACTAGATATCCAATATAAAATATCCCAGTCCTAATAGATGTTATTCTTTACCTATTATTTCCCCTTATCACTTAACCCTTTTTTTGCCTTTTATTCAGATATATTTATTCTGAAACTTATTTGCAAGATAAGAAAGCAGTTGTCTCTACAAAAAGGTTTCTGGTGAGGAAGCACATGAGAACCATGACAGTCATTACAATGGAAGTACCTCATGCACACTTGGATTCTTCCATCATATTTTCCAGAACTATCTATACTATTCATTGGGAAATCAATGGCTTGCCTCTATTATGTGAGTCTTCATTGAAAATGTTTTTAACACAGACTACCTTCTATAAAATAGCATGGGGAAGGGTAGTCATGAGATATATTTTATGACTTTTATGGCTTTGCCTCTCCAGCTGCCCACTGAAGAGATATTTTGGCTCAGGTTTACCTATCATGGCAGCATGGGCCCATGGGGACCCATGGAAGGCTGTAATGAGGGGTTCTATTAACCAGTTTCATTATTTCAGAAGGCCTAAGGGAATAGCACATTCACCAATAATAAGGCTACTAAAGCTAGAATGTCAAATTACTTTGCTTTGGGGCAAAATCTTATCAATTTCCTATGAAAACTCTTATTACCCCATGCTGATCAGAGCGTCTGATTGGCAACTATGTATGTGTCTGATTAATAAAGTGTGAAATAAAAACAAATGAATTGTTTTGTTTGGACATTAAGTTTTTTCAAAACATACAGTCCCAGACATAGAAGATAATTTCAGAGAAGCCTAATTTACATCAAGTGTTTAATGTCAATCTAATATCTTGAATAATAATGGTGGTGATGACACAACAGCTAAAACTTACATGGCACATTCTGAGTACCAGGCACTGTTCTAAGCATTATACAAACACTAATTGATTCAATCATCACAATAGCCATATTAGATAGGGCCAATTCTTAGGCCAAAGTAAGGTTATAAAATAGTAACTGAGGACCCTGAGAGAGAGGGCAGTCCAACATTATGCTATTATGTCACAGTCATACAGAGTAACTGCTGAAGCAAGAATTTGAACACCGGCACTAAAGCCTCTGAATCCAGGCTCTCAATTCCCCCTTCTAGGAAATACTCTGATTAGGGTCTCACTTTTTATTATAACAAAGATAACAGCACATAGTGGCTTACTCACCTGTAAAACTAGGATTATCACTAGTTTCTTCAAGAGTTGTTGATAAGATTAAATAAGTTAACTTTTGTAAGCCTCTAGAACAATACCTGGTACAAGGTAAGTTCTGTTTGAATAATCATACTCTTTAAATGACAAAGCTTTTTTTCCTCCCCTTGAGTGCAAATCAAAGTCCTGAGGCTAACCCTCTCACCTGTGTTCAGTATGGGTAAAAAACTAATTTTGAAAATGACTTTGCTTTTGTCTAATTACCAATATGCAAGGAAATGCCACTGGCTGTCTAAAAATAAACCATTAACTCATCATACTGGTAAAAGCTCAGCATGAATACTCCCTTTGCGAGCAGGAAGAGCGAGGTGAGGAGGATGACACCATGACATGTTGAGTTCAGAGGCATGAAACCAGGCACCTGAGCCCTGCTGGGGACCCTTGCTGAGTTTTCCTTTCTTTTCTGCCTTTTCAGAAACACCCCTGTGAGACTGGTAATTTATCACTAAATCTGTGAGCATAGAAAGAAACTTTTAAACTGTAACACATACATAAGCTATGCATTCCTGGGACAAGCATATCATTGCATAATATAGCTCCGTTTTAATAAACCTCCATCCTTTGAAGCTCCATTGTGGAGGAGAGTAATTCCACGGCAGCTTTGAAGTATACTCCCTTAAAGAAAGTAAGAGAAAAGCCATTGTTTATTTCACTACTATTTAAGAGTTAATGAGAGATTTGCACCTGTACAGCTGTTGTGGACTGAAACTAGCTCATGGAGTGAATGTGTTTTCTGCTTGAGACAGTTGTAAATGCCTTGAGTAAAAACACTGAGGACTGCTAATGGATAGGTTTATTTTAAAGCATGCCATCTGCTATCAATCATAGAGAAGTATAGGAAGCAAGTTTGGCTGGGCTCCCTCCTTGCGAGCCTGATAAAGACAGGGCTCCAGGACTCGGGAACATTGAGTACTCAAGAGAATAAAACATCAAACCTACTCAGCAGCTCCACTAACAATAATAAAAATGCCTCTGCCTAAAGGTGACATTCGGAATTTACGATTATTTGTGTCTATAAAGTGTATTCTTTGGCTCCTGACTCATTCTGACTGTCTCACTCCGAGAACAATACATTAAGCCTGCCTGGAGTAAATGGAAATCCTATCCTTTTATTAAACCGGCAGCCAGTACCTGAGACGATCTAATGCCCTGTAGGATCACAGGAAGACTGTCAGTTCTGTTTTGTTTCTTTGTAAATATTTTTCATAAGAAACTTACAAAATCTATGTTAATACACTAAAATATATGTGATGTAGGCAAGTATATGTGCCTTAAAAGACAAAATAAAATAAAATAAAAGATTAAAATGGAACTAATTCTACTACTCTATCATGCTCTCATTACAATGCCATTGGAAAATTACCTGTGAGGGATATACTATGGTAAAATTTAGAACTGGCTGCTCAGAATTGTTTGTGTTCTTTATGCTGTATGAACCAAGCATACTTTCAGGAGGACAAACGTTATTTTCTCGGAAATCTTCCAGCTGTGGAATCATAACCAATATTGCTTTCAAAAATGGATCCCAAAGTATTCCTTGAAAAATGCCAAGCCTGGCTTATTAAAAGTGCTGCCTGCTGACAACCTCAGTGGACGAAATGAGTTGTGGTGGCACTGGAACTTTCTACAGCTTATAATGTTAGATTCTGCTTCAAATCTGTAGCTTAATGTAAGTCTACTGCTAGCCTGGAATACATAATTGTGAGTGTTTGGGAAAACCCACCTGGCCAGCAAACTCATGAGCCTAATTAAAGTTAATAGAGAAATTAAAAGAGGACAACACCGCCTCAGTAGTGGTAAGAAGAAATGTATAAGGCAACAGAAATTCAAGGCAAGAACTTAGATTTTTATGTTGTGCATTCATTAGAAATATCTCTTTTTTTAAGACATGAAAAAGAAATTGGTATTATTTGATTTGCCATATACATGATTTTTGTGCTAAAGAAAATTAACGTTTTAGATTAAATCGTATGACATTGGAAAATACATAACTAATAAGCGCACTTCAGATCTGCTGTGTATCAGAACTTTGCTAGGCTCTACGACAGGAGGAAAGTAAAAGGCATTATCTCTGCCTTTCACGGAGAAAAAGGTTTAACACGTTCACTAGAATTTTAGAACAACATCATAGAGTCAATCTTAAGAGCTAAATTCTTAGATAGAGAGAATAAACGCTACAAGAGTTCAGAAAAGAGGGAGAGCAACAAAGACTGCAGTAGTGAGAAAGACTGGTTAGGAAACCTTTCATAATTTCCTTAAAAGGAGAAAAAATATATAAAATAAATGCTGAAAATTTGTAATAATTCAGACTTAAAAAGATATAAAAGAAATTTACCTATTGAAATTTCAGTGTACTTTCTAATGCAATATGGAATTAAATGTTGACTCAAGTTATGAAACACACCTAGAGCAGAAGGAAGCACCAACAATGCTTTCATCCTTTGACAGAGGTTAAAAAATAATGTCCATACTGACAGAGGAGGACATGTATTAATAAATGCATGAAGCAGGCGAGGGCAGAGGCAGAGTGTGGCAAATTAAATGGCACCTGCCTCATCTAAAGAGGCAGCCTCTACCCAGCATGAGCAGGTTAGTGCCAAGAGAGGAAGAGAACCCAGTTTTGGCAGGTATCCAACTATCAAAGAAAGCTGGAAACCTGGCTTTTAAGTTATACTTAACAATTTTGTAAAAAAAAAAAAAATTAAGGTCAAAGTAAACACCTTACCACTGTGGGACAGATCCACCCATCCTCCTCCAGGCTTCTCAATAGTTCATGTCATAGGGAAACTTGGTTCTTTATTTCTAGGAACCTTAAAAACAAGTCTATAAATGCCACCATTCGTTCCTGTATTACAGTTGGACTCTTTCTGAATGGTGGCACTACCTAACTTTGCAGAAGGATAATTCTGTGGGTTGTTTTAGAAGAACCAGTGGACTTCTGAAAGCTCTGTATGAATGCTAAAGGTTAGTATGTTTCTTACACCAGATTTCAAATCCCTGACAAATAAGTTAGTGGAGCACTAATGAAAAAACTACTGTGATAGGGCATGTGCTGCTTCGATTAGACATTAATGGCAGTGTCAAGAAGAGAAATACCTGAAGATTAGCACAGCAATTTGTTTCTCTAAACCTGAATCACTTAATCTCTTTTCTTAAGACAGCAGTGGTCTATGAATATGGTAAAGAATTAAAACTGCATTTATAAAGTGTTTTCTAAAAGACTTAAGCTTTTAGTAAACAGATGGATCATTTAAATATAGTTAATAAATATTATTCAGAACTTATTACCTTAAATATTCTCTACTTAGAAATTGCAAATATTCGCTGTTTCAATTGTAAGAAGGTTGGAATACCAGGTAATAGTATGTGATGTTTTCATAGTTAATATTTGCAAGATAAGACCTACATATTTGTGAAATAGAAGAGTTTAAACCAAAATAATCTATTCTTATAATTCAGGACATCTCAATTCCATCAATTTAAAGAATTATTTAAATCTTGCAGCCAATTCTAACTATTATAATTCTATACCATCAGGGAAGTGTTTCCAAACATCATGCATTTATTAATTCAGTCAACAAGTATTTATTGAATTCTTACAAGGTTCTGTACTTTGTGTAGGAAAAAAATACCTTACTAAAAGAACTTGTCTTACTGGATCAAAAATCATTTATTGTGGTTCATTTTCCTTGCATTTTCGATTAAGCAGTCTGTAATTCAACATCACCCATGTTGAAACTCAAATGCACAAACAGCTACAGCTTCAAACACAGAAACTCCTGCTACATATCAAGGCTGGTCAGACATTGTCCGCATAAAGTATAAGGCTGCTGTCAATGTTGTGTCAATCTTTTTGAATTCAGAAGATTAAATGACCCACAATACGAGAGACAGTTGAGCATTTGGTGGGTATTTAAATATGCCAACCAAATTATCCAAACTCAAATCAAAATCAATGATTTAATGTAAACAAAGAACAACATTAAGAAGTATATGCATTCAGTTTCTTGGAATGGGCTTGTGCTAGGACATGTTCTGACTTTATCACAAAGTAATTACAACCACAGTAGAAGAAATATCACCTCTCTGTGCTTCTTGTTTCTTTACTGTGAAAGTAGTGAGCGTGACTACTTGGTCTCTAAACCTCTGCCCTGTCTAGGATTTCTTACTGGGGTTTAAACAATTTCTCTTCTGTGGTGGTTAGACCTATGAAAGAAAAATGTTTTCTTAAGTATATTTTAACATTAGATATGTTCATACTTTGAAATATTTATAGATTGGGAAACATTTTTCTTTTATATGTCTAATAAATTGCATTTTCCTCATTACAAAAAGGTTTTCTCTATAAAATATCTATCTAGCCTATCTGTCATCTATCTATCCATCCATCCATCCTACATGGAATGCCAATCTATAGAGAAAATCACTGCTACAATTTTAGTATATTTGCTGTTAGTCATTTACTCTATAGAAGAATACATATATATTTAAAGGAAGTTGTCACAAAAGTGCATTAATTTCTTATTCTTTTTTTTCCCTTCACTCCACATTAGTTAAAACCTTATCCCCATATCATTGGATGTTCTTTAAAAACACAACTGCAAAATCTTTAATTAGATGAATATGCTGTAGTTGATTAACCATTCTCCTGCTGTTGGACATTTAAGTTGTTTTCACTTTTCTCTGGCAACAAAATCTTACCTAATAAATCTTAGTGTACACCTATGAATGCGACCTTAAAATCAATTCCTAATATGACATTTTTAAAGCTCTTGACTTGTAGTACTAAAATGCCACCCAGAAAGATTGTGTAAATTCATTCCACCACTAGTGTAAAAGACTGCCTATTTCATATTAACACAGTGATGTGTGTGACATCAGTATAATAGTTGGCCCATCACAAGAGATTACATGTTGCTCCCTAGGAAGCAACAGGGGAAGTAGTGCCACTGTAATGCCTAGTTTTCTCTATTGCATTATTTGAGAATGCTTTAAAGCTTAAAACTAGACACTCTGCACACCCCTTATGCACACACACACATGCACACACATACAGCCCCATAGTCATACACACACAATGAATTGCTTCTGATGATGGCAGACTCCCATCAACACACACGCTCAAGGAAGGGAGGACTTTTCTGAGACCATGTGGTTATAAGCCAGTTGTCAAGAGGCCATGGACAGCCAGAATAAGTCTTCAGGGGATGCCTGGTTGAGAAAATCGTTTATAAGATGATAGAAGTGTTAATGTGGTGTAGATAGAAGAGGTCTTTCCCTTTATCTCCTAGAGAAAGAAAACTGCTACCAGGAAATGAGGCATTTTCAAAAACCCGGTAACAACAACTAAAAGAAAAATTTGCTAATTTTGCCGGCTAGCACAAGGAACTCGGCCGCCAGTCAAAAGGCTGTGTGTCCAACTCAGAGCTGGATTCACTTTAACAAAAATTTCCCTCTTCAGCCACCTAAGTGCCTGTTGCATTAGGCAAGAAGCCAAGGTGGGGTAGACACAGTCACTCACATGAAATGTCCGTTTCCATTTGGATCCCTGTGGCCCTTTCCCATGTCATGGTGAAAAAATGCTTCCTCTGCTTGGGTGTTTTCAGGGTAACTTGGTTTGAGGAGGAAGTCGGATCTGCTGCTCACAAGGCGCCCATAGGAGGCAAAGCCACAGCTTTGCATGGTCAGAACCAGGCTGTCCCTGCCTTAAAAAAAAAAAAAAAAAAAAAAAAAAAAAAATTCCTCGCCCACTCATACCCATGGTTTTGATGTTGAAAGAAACCTGTTGTGGTTTAAATGACTCGGTCAGTTCTTCTGGGATTTTCCGAAGTTTCCTATAAAAAGAAATCTGTGGGAAATAGATGATTGCATAATCACTAACATATGCCCATTTTGCTAAACCTGTTATCTTTTTGGTGTTGTGAATTACATTGTCCTCTATCTAGTGAATTACTATATTATAATAGTTTTATCTTTTAAGTAATGATACTGATTATAGTCACCTTTTTTTAAACCTTTGATCACTATGTAGTTAAAGAAAAAAAACAATACTACAAAAGGTAAGGCCATGATATTCATGCAACAAAATTAAAAGGAAAGTGTGATAAATGGTGGGGAAATAAGGTGATTACCCAGATACATGGCAGATGGAGGAAAAACTTGATTCTTCAATTATTTGTGTACCTTAAACAATATTATTTTTGGCCTGACTTGGAATAAATGCCTCCAATATTTTCTTTGGTAGCATGGACCTGGTTAATTAGCAAGACTATTCATCTTTTTCTATCTATCATACACACAGAATTTCTTATTTTTTGCTCAAAAAAATTAAAATGCCTGGACCCAGAAAATCATGTTTAAAATTAGAGAAAAGCTGGAGACAAAGCTTAAAGGCCAATATATCACACTGAAAGGGGCTGGTAAAAGAAATAAAATGGATGTTATTCATTATCTGAGGATGAAGATTACAGATGCCTGATCTTCAATTTATTAGATGACTTATAAATAAAGAATTCCAAATTCTGCTATTCCTGGCAGCTATGAAGCAGAGCAGCCACAGGTTTATTCCTTACTGGTAGTACCAAAGATCCTACTAAAAAACTGAGAATAAAAGCAAGCCACCTTAAAATAAAAATCATTGACTATTACCATTTTTGCTGAAAAGGGGAAGAGCCCAATAAACCCAATAAGCTACTGATGGTTGGCCAGAGGGGCACCTGTGAGCATCCAGTAAACTAAGGCTCTGCAGCAGGCTTCAGCAGAAGTGAGGCCCAGTAGCTCTCAACTCTAGCTGAACATTAGAATTACCTAGGGCACTTTCATTATACTCATGTCTCAGGTCTGTTCTACACCAAGTAAATAAGAATATAGACATTAGACCAAGGCACTGGTGTGTTTTAAGAGGTTTTGGGGTGATTCCAATGTAGAATCAAAGAAAACAATATGCATACTCTCATGGAATCTAGGCCTTCTCTATAATAAACCACACTTTACTTGATTGTGGATACATTTTAAATGTACTACCATTACAATTAGATTAGACTGTAAGAGAGTTTATTCTGCTACTGTTCTATCACAGTACCTACCACTCTTGGATTATAGTAAATGTTCAGTGCATATGTATTGAATAAATACAGGAACAATTATAAGACAACATTTGTTTTAATAGTGAATGATTATTTTACATGTGATGAGTACATTGTGAGAGGAAATTCTTACCATACGGCATTACTATTCAGAGAAAATGTTATGAAAATGCTGAATCTTTCCCTGGGCCCTGAAGGCACTATGAAATTTGGTTTATGAAGAGGAGAAGCTACAGGAGCAGAAATTGAAAAGACTGGTGCTAAGCACTTTGCAGGATGAGAACTAAAACTATACTTTATCTCTCTATAGGAGCATCTATTATTGCCCCATGAATTCAAGCGAGAATATCTGAATGTGGGAAAATCTACACAATGTTAAGGGAATTCTAGAATATGTTAAAAGATAGATGGGTTACAAAATAACATTTGTGATCACATAGAAAAAGAAAAGGATAGGTTATTTGTTACTACAGATAACAAGTAACATTTCACTAACTTCATTTTAAAGGAATGTTTCTAGTTTGGGAGATTAAGAAAAAGCAAAATAATGTTTCTTGATTCCCATCAGAAACTACAAATCCTATCTTTATTGATAAGATAGACATTGATGGTTAAATTATGGGACAGTTAAGACAAGTCATTATCTTAAAGGTTTCATATCTTATTTGTAGCATAGTAGTAATGTGCAGTCAAATTTGCCCTTGAAATTGTTTTTAATGTGTCCTAATAAGAACAATACAGGCAGTTTTTCCTCCAGCTATGAAACTATAATCATTTTTTCTTTGATTGAGCATGATATGAAGTAGTTTGGCTCATGTTTATGAGCTATATTGCATATCAAAAAAATTTTTAACTAGAATCACACTCAGCTTGACAAAATGATCAAACTAAGAACTATATAAAAATAGTAATTTCATGAGAACCAAGTCACAAGGTAAACATCAATTGAACAGAATGTAGGGAAGAATAGCCTCTATTATTTACAGTGACCTCTCCTATTCTCTACCTCTCTCAATTCTCCTAGTTCCTATTTGCAGAGAATGCATGATGTGATTCATGTAAGATAAATGTATCTCTAGAGTCATTTGATCAATGTGTACTAGAGAAGAAGCATACTTGATATGGTATGATGTGGGCTTCTGTTCTCTTATTTCTGCACAGAGTTTTTGTAAATGGCTTGGATTAAGAGATGCGGAGGAAAGCATGTTTATTTTTCATAACATAAAGCTATTGTTTCAGAGTATAGAGTCAATATACGAACATCTTGACAATCTAGAATTGTGGCTGCAAATGAAGATGACATTCAGTAGAGCCAAGTAAAAAGTTGCAGAATTAGGTCTGAAATATTAGTTCATTCAGAGTGGCAAATGCCTACATAACTTTTTTTTAAAAGACTACCTGTTGGATATGAATTAAAAAGCAAGAGCTATAGTGGTGAGAATTCTATGTTAGAATAATAATAATAATCCATATGCTAACCAAAAACAACTTCACAGTAGGAAAGTATTTTCGCATTTTATTTTTAATGATACATTTAGAAAGAGGTGATCAGGGAGAAGCAAAAGGCAGGGATTAAAAAATTTGAATCCCCTTATTTATTCACACACAAACACACACTATATATTCATATATTATATATTTAAAACTCTTAAAACACTTTTACCAAAAGTAAAATCTTAACACAATAAAATTTATCAGTGACTGTCTCAGTGGCATTTAGTAAAGTAAATGAATGAGTCTGAGGGCAATTTGGAGCCCCTTGAAAGGAGCTGAAGGCTAGCAGGCTTTAGAGTTGTTTCGTATGATTTAGATGAAACAAAATAAAGAACTTTTTATTGTGGAGAAATGAAATAGTTCACCGGGAAGGATCATGGACTCATCTTATAATGATAGACTATAAATTTGGCAACAACTGGAGTCACCAACTGGTCTGAATTCTCTCTCAGTGAAATACTTATTTGATCGTTTACAGAACCTTAAAATGAAAGAAATTGTACAAGTTTGCTAATACAAGTAATAGTAATGTTTTAAAACATGTCTTCCAAATAATTATTTAACGTGTCACCTAGTCACTGTTTATCTAAACACAAATTTGAGAGAGTCACTGTTTATCTAAACACAAACACAAATTTGAGAGGTTGACTCTTAACTCTTTAGAAATTCTGGGGATTCAAATTGACGTTTTCACCTTGACCGTGCTCTTAAACTCCAGAATTCAATATTCAGCATTCAGGGAATCCTCTCCACTTACTATATTCCAAACTGAACACTCATTTTCATTCATCCATACCTGTTCCTACTCCACAGTTTCCTTTTCAATTTATGTTTTGAAGTCATTCTGTCAGCTTAGATTTTTAAAATGCAGTATTTTGTCCATTTAAAGGAATTGCATATATTTGGATTTAAATCTGTACCATATTGTTTTCTATTATATTTAATCCACCTGTTTTAGACTTTTTCTCACTTTTTTTTGCTTTTTCTTTTTGATTAATCAAATATTTTTCATCATTCTGTATTATCCTTTATTAACTTGTTAGCTATTCATTCTTCAGCTATCCCTTTAGCAAATACCCTGTGATTTACAATATGTGCCTTTGGTTTATTACTATTACATATTTCTCTGCCTTCATAAATGGTGATTCCATTTTTACAGCTATAGAGGCCCAAATTTGGAGGGTTATTTTTTATTATTTTCATTCCCTCGTCTATAAATGCAATCCATTAAGAAGAGCCTTTGCCTCAAATTCATGAAATACAGATGCTCCCTGACTTACAGTGGGGTTACGTCTTGATGACCACCTTAAGTGGAAATATTGTAAGTCAACAATGTACCTAGTATACCTAAACTATCATAGCTTAGCCTATCCTACCTTAAAAGTGCTCAGAACACTTACATTAGTCTATAGTTGGGCAAAATCATCTGGCAGTAGAGATGGTCCATGACTTATAATGGTTTATCTAATGATTTTTCAGCTTTATGATGGTACAAAAGCAATAGGCATTCAATAGAAACTGTACTTTAAATTTTGAATTTTGATATTTTTCAAGACTAGCAAAATGTAGTACAATACTCTGTCATGATGCTGGGCAGCAACAGAGGGCCACAGCTCGTAGCCACATGGCCACGAGGGTAAATAACAGATACTCTAGCGTGCACTGTGTTGCTGATGGTTTTGTTCAACTGTAGGCTAATATAAGTGTTCTGAGCACATTTAAGGTAGGCTAGGCTAAGCTATGATGCTCAGTAGGTTAGGTTTATTAAAAGCATTTTCAACTTATGATATTTTCAACTTAGGATGGGTTTATTGGGATTAACCCCACTGTAAGTTGAGGAGCATCTCTGCATTATAGAGTATCAGTTGTTTACCCTGGTGATCACATGGCTTACTGGGAACTGTGGGTTTACAAGAGAGTGTAGTACTGCCTTCTCTAGCCTGGGAAAAGATCAAAATTCAAAACTACTGTTTCTACTGAATGTGTATCACTTTTACACCATTGTAAAGTTTGTAAATTGTAAGTCAAACAATGGTAAGTCAGGAACCGCCTTTATTTTAAATTTAGCCACTTCTAACCACCTCCACTCCTAGCCCTCTAAACTATGAGCAGCTTTCACCAAGCCTATTCAAACAGTTTCCTTCCTCACCAGTCCTTCTTCCCCCTTGCTTCCCTAGAATCTGGGTTTCCACTTAAATGTCAGAAGGATCCTTTCAAACATAGCCAGATAATATCAGTACTATGCTCAAAGCCCTACAGAGGCTGGCTATCACTTATCCTTGGAGACCCGATATCTCCAAGGATAAGTCAGAGATTCCCAATTCTCTCTGCAGCCTCACCTCCTGGCACTCTCTCAGTCACTCACTGCTCTATAGCATCACTGGTCCCTTATTATTCCTCAAACACACTCAGGGCAATCTCCTGCCTCAGGGGCTTTGAGTGGCTGCTCTCCTTCCAGGAATATCTTCTATAGTTTTCTACTTGACTTGTTCTATCACTTCCATCAGATCTGTGCTTAATGGTCACTGCCTCAAAAAGGGGTTCCTAAACACCTTTTCCAAATCAACATACCCTCACTCTTTATTTTTTTGTTCTATTTTCTTTAAAAAAGATTAAAAGAAAAAACAAAACAAAACAAAAAACCCTGACACAATTTGTCTGCTTGTTACCATCTTTCTATTGTTTTTTTTTTTAAATGCAAACATCATGGATATAGAGAGAGGTTTTTATTTTCCCTCTTGTTCCCTCCCCACTTGCTAGAAAAAAGGCTTAAATAGACCTCAAAAGAGGTTCAATGGATATTTATAAAATTTAAACATTAATAAATTATTTCTAATTGTTAGAAAGTTTCACACCTCCCCTGTATTCTTGTTTCTCCCTTTTACAGTTTCTCAAAAGAACTCCATACGCTGGATTATCCGCGTCTAAGTCTTAACTAGAATCCACCTTCCTTGGGGATTGTGGCTTACTCCATCCATAGATAACTAGTCCCAACACACAGTACTGATGCACGGCAGGGGTTTCCTCTCACAGCATCCCTGCTGAAATGCCATCTCTCTTCTTCATCATGATTAGCCCAACCAACTGAAAGATGCTTGCTCTGGGATCTTGCCCATTATTTCTTCCAAGAATTGCTAACTGCCTAACTTGTTTTTAAATGGTTTCCATACATACTAAAAACTGTTGCCACCAATGGTGGAGTATGGCTCAGAGTAAAGTGATGCATTATATCATTTTCCCCTAGAAGTCACATACTTCTCTCACTATCTTTCTCTTTACCAGATACAGCAGAGGTGTCCAACAGAAATATAATACAAGCCACAAATGTAAGCCAAATAAGTCATTTTAAATTTTCTAGTAGTCACACTTTTAAAATGTGAAAGAAACATGAAATTATGAGAGCACATTTTAATTAACAAAATTTTATCTAAAACATTATGAGTTCAACATGTAACCAAAATGGTGATACAAAGTCTTGTATAAATTATGGGGGTTGTAGCAGTCTGGCCATATCATTAACACCTTAGGGTGATCAACTGAAGAAGTAGTCAGTCCTACCTTGAATATTAAAAAGCTGGGGTTCTCAAGGAGGGGGTGGCAGAATGAGAGAACCAAGGGTGGGAGTCAGGATCATCTCAGAGAACTTTTGAAATGAGCATGTAGAGAGAAAAAGCATATGTGATTTGAAAGAAAAAAAAATCCAAAACAATTTATAAGTCACCCTCATTTCTTTTCCAATTTGAGAACCAGGGTGGAAAAGAGAATTCTTCCAATGGGAATGGATAATTAATAAAAATTCTTCCACGTCCAACATTCAAAGACTACATAATATAGAAGCCTGGCATCCTCCCAGCTCTCTCCTAAATCATCTCACATTTTGCAACACTTATTTTCAAAATAGAGGTAAAAGATTACATCCTTAATGTCCATTTTATCTAAATACATCCCTTTTGGCCCAGTGTGTAGAACATATCTAGATTGATGATTGGGGGCATCTAACTATGAAACGAATCAGTATTACCTTTCCTTTTTCCACCCCTCTCTCTCTGTTGGCTTTTCTCTAGTATAGGATTTTTCACAAGACAACAGCTTTTGACTTGGACTTTTAACCTCTTTGGATTGAAGTAGAGAGAGGGCATATTAGAACAACATTTATGCAGAAACTCAAAATTAAATATCAAAGTGTAGGCATGAATTTGTGGGACAATTCTTATTTGTATTTGCTTTCCCACACTACTTTGTATCCCATGATAGAGGCTGTCATGAGTAGGGAAGTATTCCAGTTAGTTGACCAATGGCCTGTGAATTCATATACTGGTATCATCTTAATTCTACTCTGTGACTTAATCTCTCTAAGATTTACATTGTATAAATAGTAATCTAGACATTTCAGGGTTGGTTGCTATCTAAAGATGTAAAAAACAAAAGTACATAAATGGACGGTTTCAAAATGCTTTTGAAAAAATAATCTAAACATCACCAAAAGGTTTTGTTTTTAATCGTCAGATGCTTTCTTTCTCATTTTCAGATGACAAACACAATGGCACATACTCAATATTTCTGAGAGTTTTTTAATATGCAAACTTTTTGATTTGAAGATTAACAGTGCCATGACACACAATAGCCTCTGTGGCTTTAAAATGTCTTAATTATTTTAAATACAAATGTAAAATTCAGACACCTAGTGTTACTTAAATGCACCCAGGTTTTTGTGGTTTAATAATAACATCTGTTTTGGTTTTTCAACCACAAAAGTGCGTTTAATCTGTTCTTCCTTTAGTTGAACTTTTCACATCTGCTTCGGCTCGGTTCCCATAAGCTAAAGACCAGATCTTTTCAAAAAGTAGGAAGTCTACCTGTACGACTGTTGTTCTAGCTCAAAAGATCTGTTTTTAATACCAGCTGAAGATTTCAAAAGAATAACAAAAATAAACTCCTTACCCATAATGCACTTCTTATGCTTTTTGGCTTACATATCATAGTGCGGTCATTTTATGAATGTAATACTGCCTGGAAATTTTAAATTAAAACAGTGAATTGTCAGATCACACACACCCAGGTAGTCCCTGATCTCTTAAGTTTTTTAATCATGGAAAAAGAGTGTATTCTATTACGTTAATTTTTCATGAAAAAAGTTATACCAAGTATGGACAGTGGCTTAAAAACCTCAGTGGTGTTTTTTTGGACACATGCTTAGTGCTTATCTGAATCCCATGGGTCCTGAAAAGTAGGCCGGAAAATGTTGCAAGGACAACATTACTTCACAGATTTTCCACAATTGTTTGCTGCCTCTGAGTTTTCAGCTCTTATAACCAATCCTAAGAGATCTATCTAAAATCAGAGACTCTGAAACCAAATCCTAATAAGCGTCTTTGAAAACCAACCAAGGTGCTGAGATGAAACACATTTTTCTTTACATATGAATTTTAGTAGATAAAGTTATCGAACAAATGAGTGCCTGGGTTAGATGTGTGATGATTGTTTTTCTAAAGTGGAAAGATTGACTCTCTTTATCAGCATTTACAAGAGATTGAACAAAGCTGAATATTCAGTCTTTATTTGGACAAGATTTAATTGATAACAAGTTAGTCTAATTATTTTATTTTGGAAAGTTATTTTGAATATGTGAGATGCACATAATTATATATTTTTCCTGATGTATGATTATGTAATTATACATGGTCCTGTTTCTAGGACAGAGTAACACAGCATGCTGCAATTAGTAGGTGTTCAACTCATGTTTGGTGAATGAGGCCTAATGAGGCAATATAATGGGGAGAGCCTGGTACACTACCTTTGTCGATGCAAACAAGATGATTCTGTGATTTGAATAATTTCCCAATGTCTCACATAAATAGGAGTTGTCAGCGGGGGTGATTCAACTTAATTCAAAAAATATTTACTGATTGCATGACATGTGCAAGTCACTACAATAAGCAGAGTGACAAATACAAGGATAAGCAGGAGTTTTACAAGGTTAAAGTAAGCAAATTATGAAAAGTGCCTTAAGAAAAATAACAAAACACTATTATGGTGGAAATAGCGTTTGAGACAGGCCTTGGAAGAAAAGTCATCAAAATTTGGAGAGTGTTGAATAGGAGAGTTTTTAATGAAAGGTGAGAAAGAAAGTGATCTGGTAAGACAGCAAAAGATTTCAGGTCTAGAGAACATAATTAGGAAAAGTAGAGAATGACAAGCAGTTTCATTTGTCTCATAGACAAAGATAAAGATAGAAGAGTAGCCTGGTGGTAGGCTATGGAACACTTTAAATGCTATGTCAAGGAGCGGGCACATTATATAGTAGACAATGAGAGCCTGAATCTTCAAATTAGGTTTTCTTAATGGTATTCAAATATTTACCACAAATTTCAATCATTTTGCCAGCAAAGAAAGAATCTTAAAGAAGTGAATTTCTTTTCCAAACTTGGTCAAAATCATTTGGTATTGCTCTTAAATTTATTTTCATTTAAAAGAGAATTCGTGGAGGGGGATATCTGTCAAATTTTCTGAACCTCACATTCATTGCTGGACTTGAAGATAAAGCATAAAAGGTTCTTTTACAGTTCACACAGAAGAAACAGTCTCTGGAAGAGAGAAGGGAACCCTTAAAATATGAGTAGAAAAGCCATTTTGGAACTTCTTCCACCCAAATACTCAAAACTAAGTGCTATCAAGATCTATTCAATTATTGGCAATTCTAAGAAGAAGGCTCCCTATATAAACCATTAGTTAAATGACAGTTAACGAGATTTTTATTTAATGACAAGAAGGAAGGAGACTATGACACAAAATAAGACAAAGACTTTTCTCTGTGTGATTTTGGATCTAAGCACTTATTTATAGCTAATGTAAATATAACTAATATTTTAGTTACTTTGTTGAGAGACTCATAAAAGCAACTCTATAAATATTAATTGAGAAAAGTTCCATGATGAAATTTTTCAATGCCTTAACATAAGAGTGATGGGATGTTGAGAAATACGGAGTTTTGTTTTGTTTTGTTTTCATCATGATGCTATACAGACAGATGAGGAAATGTACACAGCTAGGTGTGTCTGTGTGTTATACACACACACACACACACACAAAGGAAATATAATTTTAACATTTCTGCCAGTCTGAGATTAAATAAAGTGATATGTGTCACACCCTCAGTAGTTCTTTATTTACCTTTTATGGGGACATGACAGTGTGGATGGAATATGGAACAGAAAGGAGAAAAAGATTTAGTATGCTCCAAATGTCCCAAACCAACTTACTATTATTATCCCTATATCTCCTTCATTCCAACCTGACCTGCTTCCAATATTATCTCCCATCTACTGAAGAATGTAAAGCAATGCTCATGACTTCCTGCCCTATATCCAACCCAACATAATGCCTTACACCTTTACTCATGGAGTATTTTTCAATCTTAATTCTATCACCAGTTCTACCACCCTAATCTAAGCCACCACTGTGCCACATGTAGAGGCACGTGATAGTACATTATCTGTTCTAGTTGCCCCCCGCCACCCCTTCTCCAATTCATTTTCCATGTAGCGGGCAGATGGCTATGTTCTTTTCACCACCCAGTACCTATCTCTATCCCTTGCTGTTGCTCTTAGGATGTTTCTCACTGTTGTATCTATTACATTTAGCTATGAATGGAATTAAATTTATTTTAATTGCTGTGCTCAGATGGGAAGAAAGACTGATAAACAAATAATGGGATAAATGAGGGAACTGGAGACATGCAGAGATTGGTCATTTTGCACTTATGCCCTGAAGCAATGAAGTTTCACATTAAATTTAAAAAAAAAAAAAAGGCAATCTCTTCTCCAGGGCAACATTATCTTTGCTTTTTTATAGAGTTCCCATGATTACTCATTGGTTTGGTATTCTGGAGTTTGTGGACTTTATTCAGAATATGAGAAACCTAATTCTTTAGAAGTCAAAAGCAAGTATTGAAAATTTAATTAATAAAGAAAGTAGTTCTCCACATATTTTCACAGGCTTCCTTAAAAATGTTCCCCATTTTGCACATCACAGCATTTCCAGAAGGGCTCGTGTTATTATGCAAGATTTCAAGTAGGGCTGCTATTGAGGAGGCTACCTGGACTCAATTTTTAACTTTATATTTCAGAATTCCACCATGTGTTTTTCCTTCTCATAAAGGATCAAAACCACATCATGATAGAACAATCTGTGAGAATCATAGGCTTTTAACAAGGAAGAAATGGATTAAAAAACACTTTATGCCTTATTAAAGAAATCCCTATGTTCCTCAAAAGCACTTTTTAGCGTCTTATTAGTGGTATTTGATCTAACTGGCATATTGACCAGTAATACAAGCAGAAGATGGATCTATTCCACTTAGATCACAAAGGGAATATAAATTTGTGGCTGTAAATTCAAGAGGGACAACTTCCAAATAATTTCTTTAGAATAACTCCCTCTTACTCTAAAACAGCCTTCTAAGTTGTTCTAGATACATCCTCAGATTCTTTAATAAATCACTGGCCAATAGGTGAACCTTATTGTTTTTATTTGGGTTTGGAAATAAACCAAAATAGAATTGATCTGAAAGTGAAAGTGATTTTAAATGCCTACCCTCTACTCATATCAATAGAAAAATCTATATTGGTAGCCAAAACATTATTAAATAATATTTTGTTGTTGTTTAGCTTGTGTTTTTTCTTTTTCTTTTTTTTTTTTTTTTTTTTTTGTTATCTCACCACTCACACATTAACTTTAATTGGTTTCAGTATCATATTCTCATTGAGTAACTACTTCTCAAGTTGGAATGAGATAGTTATTTCATCATTTTCTAAATTTTCTTAAGTAGCCAAATAGCTCTAACTTTAACACAATGATAAACGTTTCACTATTTCACAATTATGTGAAACAACAAGCTATACACCAACCAAGCATCTACAGAGCATATTCAAATATTTCGTTTGTAACTATACTAATAAAGTCTCATTATCTAGATCACTACCAATATTAATTACTGACTTGCATTTTGTGGTTTTGTTTTTATTGTTTAAAGAATAAGGGAAAAAGGCCAGGCATGGTGACTCACGCCTATAATCCCAGCACTTTGGGAAGCTGAGGCGGGCAGATCACAAGGTCAGGAGATTGAGACCATCCTGGCTAACATGGTGAAACCCCATCTCTACTAAAAATACAAAAAATTAGCTGGGCGTGGCGGCGGGCCCTTGGAGTCCCAGCTACTTGGGAGGCTGAGGCAGGAGGATGGCAAGAACCTGGGAGGCGGAGGTTGCTGTGAGCTGAGATCACGCCACTGCACTTCAGGCTAGGTGACAGAGGGAGATTCTGTCTAAAAAAAAAGAAAGGAAAGAATTAGTTGCAGGTATGTAAGAGAAAATATACATGTCTACATGCATTTTGAAAATCTTTTTTCCTAAAGCTTATTGCATCCAAGAAGATTCACAATTTAAACCATGGATGTTGTATGAATACTTTGAAGGATGCAACTTAATTTTCTGAAAATGTAGCCACACAACACAAAGGTAACTTTTTATGGCATTTAGGGATTTATCACCTAAACATATAAGTTCATACATTTGCAGCATATTGATCTTTATTTTGCAAATGTTTCAGCAGCATTTACTATCATTGAAATAGTGGCAACATGTTCTACTTAAGATCAAACAATCTCCCAAAATCTGGCAAGATTTAACAGAAATTTAAAACAATACTTTCCAGGGAAAACTCTAACCATCTGCAACTGTTATTATTAACACTATTCTTTTCTCTTTTTTCTTCCTATATTATTTATACTTCCTGTTGCTCTCAAAGCTTTCAACCTATCATTAGCAATTAATTATAAACAAATGGTTGAAGAGCATGTTCATATGTATGCTTTTTTCCCTGAGACAAACAAATACAGTATCTTGTTTTAATCACACGAATTTCCTGTCCACACACAGGTCTACCTGAGCTTTGCTAAGAAAAATTTGTGGCAGAAGACAGAAATGATTGCTTTCAGAAAGGGGGGAATATCACCTAGATAATGCCCTTGGTGTCCTTGTATTAGTTAGACAGATCTTTCTAAAAAAGTAAAAAGAATGAAACACATTAATCAGGAAGGGCTATTTTACATTAATAGTTTGTTAGTGTTTTTTAAACTAGGAAACTCAAACTTCAGTATGTTTGCACATAAAGAAAAATTGAAACATCAGAAAATAACCTGTTGTTTTGTGTTACCTTTTCCTAAGCGCATAAGCCCTGCTACACTAAAGGAAGCTGTCTTATATCCAATTATGACCCTTCGTTTAGTCCTTGTCATAACCATCAGAATAGATCATCCAGTGCCACCTACTTGTATCTCTGCCAGAGCAAGTACACAGTTATTTGCTCAGTTTTGCAGTAGGGATGCCTCTTTGATGTTGTTCAGCCACCATTTCCTTTCCATTCACTTTTATCTCTGTCCTGGCACTCATTCCTGCAGCATCCTCCTCTCCAGATGGTCTCCATCTCCCCTTTAGAAGTACCCAAAATACTCCAGCTTCCTCCTCTTGATCTTTTCCCATCAACAGCCATGTTATCCCTCAGGATTTTGTTTTGTTTTGTTTTGTTTTTGAGATGGAGTCTTGCTCCGTCGCCCAGCCTGGAGTGCAGTGATGTGATCTCGGCTCATTGCAACCTCTGCCTCCTGGGTTCAAAAGATTCTCTTGGTTCAGCCTCCTGAGTAGCTGGGATTACAGGCGCCCGCCACCATGCCCGGTAAATTTTTGTATTTTTAGTAGAGACAAGTTTCACCATGTTGGTCAGGCTGGTCTCGCACTCCTGACCTCGTGATCTGCCCACCTCAGCCCCCCAAAGTGCTGGGATTACAGGCGTGAGCCACTGCGCCCAGCCATCCCTCAGGATTTTAATACCACTCTATTTCTATTTTATTTTCTTCACAGATTGTTTTTATAGGAAGAAAGGGCCACAAGGTAAGATCACAAAATCCTCAGCAAACACTGTTGCATTAATAATCATACTTCTCAACTATTTGCTGGAATGCTCCTGTGGTACATTGATTACCCAACATGTATTGAATAACTACTGTTATTCAAATACACAGGAAACAGAGAGAAATACAGGAACAGTATTTGACACTCAGGATTCAGACAGAAATAAAAGATGTTTGAAAACAGAAGACAAATGAGTTCTGAACAAGGTAGGGTAGAACAGGCACTGGAAATGCAAAGAAAAAACAACCATTTGTGCTTATGGGAGCATTATTAAAAGATTCATGTAGTCGGGGCTTGCAGGATGAATAGGAGTTAATTGGGCTGATCATGGATGAAGAACACTAAAGGTAAAGGAAACAGTGTAGGGTTAGAGATCTAAAACAGGATGCCCACTGACTAGAGAATTACGAATATTGTGTAGGCTTGTAGTGATGCTTCTGTGGGCAGGTGGGGGAAGTTCAACAGATAAATTTAGAAAATAAGTAGGGAGAGAAAAGATATTTCATAACCTTTTTTTTTTTTTTTTTTTAACTTATCTGGAAGGTAACAGGAAACATTGAAAGGTTTTAGGTAAGTAGAGAAAATACATGACCAGATCTGTAGTTTTTAATAATTTCTTCCACTGCATTGTGATAAATATATAAAAGGAGAAAAACTGTCTAGAGAAACCTGATTAAACACCCATATAATAGTTCCAGTGAGGAGTGATCAGTCTACACTAAAGCAATATCAATAAGTTAAGAGAGGGAAAAGGGTAAATTCTAAGGTTTGAAATAGATTAGCAGCTAGTGACTTGGTTAGGCATGTAATATGGAGACAAAAGTTTGAGAAGCTTATAGATATCTAACTTGTAAAGTTGGGGAAGAGATACTATGGGTTCTGTTTTAAACATGTTAAGACTGAAGTGCCAGTGTGGGCTCTGAGTAGAGTTGACCAGAAGACAGATATGACTTAGGAGCAATGATTTGATTACAGGTAAAGATTTGGGCCATATATGTTATCTGATAGTTATGGAACTCAATTGCATGAATGAGAAGCCTGGGAGAAAGCATATAAGACAAACCTCAACTCCTTAAAACACCAAAGTCTTATGTTTAGTGGAAGATGAGGAGCCAACAAAGAATACTGAAAATGAAATGACTGAGGACAAATTTCAAGAAGGTCGGAGGGTATAACTGACAAGGTCAAATGCCATTAAGAAATATTTTTGGAAAATGAATAGTGACTATTGATTAATACTTAGAAAAATATGAAAGGTAGGTAAAGCAGCACTATGAAATATTACTATTGCATTTGAAAGGAAATAGTGAAAGAAGATGACGATTATTGTGTGTCAATTATTTTTAAAGACTGAAGAAACTTTAACATGTTGTTAATGGAAGCAACAGTAGAATTTAGTGAAGGACAATGGCAAATAAAATGATCAGCAGATAACATGAGTGTTATGACAGAAAAACACAGAACTATGGGAGCATTGTTAAAACCACTTTCATTCATCCTTCCATGAATACAAAAGTCAGTAATGTTTTAACTCAAATTTACTGAATAATAACTTCCAGGTTGTAGTCTATTTGCACAGAAATAAAACATGAGAAACAAAATTTCATTACATATTATCTGAAACAAAGTGATTATGGAGGTGTTAGAACATACAAGAAATACTGCAATTGACATCATTCTATTAGATGAAGCAATTAGATGCCTGAAGAGGTTCCCTGGAATACCAAAGCCAATCAGAACACTGTGGGCAGAGTTAGAGCACATTTGCACTACAATTGGTTTGTCATCATACTCTTTCAACATCTAAGTTTTAAGTGTCAAATTCAGCTGTGAGAAAGGAATCTATTATGATTTGCATTTTTCTCAGGAACCCTGATAACAGACACAGTTTTCACTAATATGTATCTGATATGGTTTACCTCTGTGTCCTCACCCAAATCTCATCTCTAATTGTAATCTCCATAATCCCCACATGCTGAGGGACGAATCTAGTGGGAGGTGATTGGATCATGGTTGGAGGCGGGGGTTCCCTCATGCTGTTCTCATGATAGCGAGTTCTCACAAGATCTGATGGTTTTGTGTTTGACATTTCCTTCTTCACGCTCTCTCTCTCACCTGCCACCCTGTAAGACATGCCTGCTTCCCTTTCCACCATGATTGTACGTTTCCTGAGACCTCCTCAGCCATGCAGATCTGTGAGTCAATTAAACCTCTTTTCTTTATAAATTACCCAGTCTCAGGTATTTCATTAGAATAGTGTGAAAACAGATGAATACGATATCATTTTATCCGAAACAGACACTTTTCAGAAGGCCAAGTTATAACTAAAGTTGTATTACTTAATGAGTATTAAATATGTATTGCCTGTCATAAGAAGAATTTGTAACAATTGTATTTCCCTCCAGAAATATAGAAATATATTTGGAATGGCATTCTCTCACTAATAATAGTGCAAGGATGTCACAGGTTTGGTCTGGCTGCTGTTCTTATTATTGTTCTTGCTGTTTTTGCCGTTATTGTTTTTCCAGTGATGGGAGCAGGAGTTGAAAAAAAAAATCTTAAATTTAACTTTCCTTCTTAACTAAACAAAAACAAAGCTTTAGTTTTCAGCCTCAATTCACTTCAAATCTTTTACCCTAATCCCACTGGCACTGTCACTTCAAAATCACAGCATAATGCAGTATGCTGTTTTCCAATGTCAGTAAAACAAAAGCTTTATTGAATAAATATGTGTGAAAATGCTGCAAACAAAAACATCTCCACAGGCAGCACCTGACTGGCTCACAGCAATGCTCTCCGTTGTCATACTAGTGCTCAGCAAGTAACTTCCTAGCGTATCAGGCCGATGTTCCTTTTAAAGTTTTTGTCCTTTTTAAAACAAGGAAATAAAGAAAATTAGGGTAAAATGTTTTCCTAGTCAAACCTGGGAGTAAACTGTACTGCTCAATTATAAGAAGATGGTAAAAGAGATTACAAAGAAATATATTTGCATGATACATCTGCTTTTACTCTGCACACTATTTTTAATATAATTTTGAAGGTGATTTCACCATTTATAAAAGCTCCAGATGCCAGTGCAATAGTTTTACTTTTAACTAAAGAACAAACACAGTTGCATCTGTTTAACTGCATTTTTATGAACACTCATTCTCTACCTACTAGAGAATTACAGACTTATCTCCTTTGTTCCTCACCCTTGCATCTCAGCACTTTGCCACATCTTATAGCTAAAAAATACTGCAGTAATACAAAACTCAGCACCACTGTGGTAGCAAAGTCAGAGTTAACACAATTGTGCTAAGGTCTCTATAATTCCTGATTTTCTCTATTTTTTTATCTCTGCTTATAAGGCAGCTACCCTCATAAGTGTTTAGGACATTAAAATTTGAAATCTCACTAATTATAATTAGTTTTGCTTTCCTCAACTTAAGCAGCTGTGACAATCCACTGGTTTGCACATTTAGCCAGAGCTGCCTCGAAATGCCTCCTGCTGATGTTGCCAGCAAAACTGTCCACAGAGTTCCACATGAGCCCAGTTTGGATTTTTGTCTTCCAGGGTCTGTGTCTCATCACTTTGCTACAACCTCATATTTTAAATTACTTGTAAAGTAGCCTCAAAATCATCTGAGACAGAAACAATCTAATAGAAATGAATACACTTTCCTCCAGCAAGTTATCTCACAAGAATTCTAAATTGCAAAAGTTAACTTTGTAAATGTTACACTAAGAGTGCTTCATGCATGGTTATTTCCAACTCATTAAATGTCTTTAGAAAAATATACAAATGCCTTCAAAGCAATGGCTTAAAAGGATCCATTCAGGCTTTTGAGGTAAGAGCAAAAGGGTGGGCTACTATAAAAAGTGAGAAAAGCTAAGTGCTATTAACTGTGATCAGGTGTTTAATCTACAACAGATAACACAATCCCAGATATAGACTTGGCTACACATTTATTTAGAATTCATGGAATGTATACTTGTGTTTATTCATTTATTCAGTCAGTCATTTATTATTTCGATAAGGATTTATTGAGAATCTATAATGTGTTAGTCACTAAACAGAGAGCTGGAAATACAACAGGCAAAGCCCCTGCCTTCCTGGAGTTTATATTCTAGTGGGGGATGGTGGGTACACATAATTAAAAGTGCATATATAAAACAAAGATAGGTAACATTAAGTATGATGAAAAAAATAAAGTGGAGTTGTGGGACTAAAAGATACAGAGAATACTATTTTAAATAGATGATCAAGGAAGACCTCTGAGAAGTGGCCTTTTAGTAGAAACCTGAATAAAGATTGTGTGTGAGTCATGCAATTATTACGATTGACAACCTTATAGGGAAAGAAACAGAAATACATAGTTCCTGAGCAGGATATGGGCGTGGAGTGTTTGTGAGAAAGCAAAGATGTGGGAATAGAAAGGTGTGAAAGGAAATAAGTTTGAAGCAAGGAAAAGGGTCTTGAAAGCCATACGAAGAACATCAAATGTTATGCTGTGTTTTATCTTAAGCCCCTGGGAGACTATGAGCATGGAAAGGACATGATCTAATCTCTCTCTCTCTCTCTCTCACACACACACATACACACACACACACACAGGCTCTCCAAACATACCTGTGTTCCTCTTTCTAAAACACAAAGATGTTTGGTAGCCCATTCTCTCTTTGAGCATTTGTTACTGCCAATTTCTACCCTCCAGTCCTTGGAGTGTCATTTCTCCCAACAAACAGAGTGCTACAACAGAGAGGGTCAAAGGAAAGAACATTAATACAGTTCACATTTTCTAGCAGCTTCTCACATGCCCCATATGGACCTCCCCACCCCCCACCAAGGAAATCCTGTTGGTTATGTAAGGCCACTATAGTGATCCTCATTTTATAGATAAGGAAATAAATGTTAAATTTCTTTAAACAATGGCTCATTAGTAAAATGTGAAAGAGTGAAGCCTAGAACTCAGATCTGCTGCCAAGTCCAAGGTGTATTCCCATATATAACACTATTTCTCAAAATAAAAGTAAATTAGGTTATTGTTCCATCTCCTTCCATAGCTCACTCAGAAAGAGCTGAAATAAAATTGGGCAAAGATTGAAGAAAATAGAAAGTCCTGCACAGAGGAAGTGAACTCAATACCAAATGAGAGTGGAAAGAGGAGAGGAGGTGTATTGTATTGCTCTTCTAAAACCAGAAACTATGACATCTTAAATAATGTCTTATAGCACCTTGCAAAATCCTCAGCAAATAACACATCATGAATACAACCAGTTGATTGGTTGAGAAAAAGAGAAATAGAAGAAGAATTAGAAAATTGTATATCAAGGAAAAAATTTTATTCATTATCTGCATAACTTCCTTCAAGACTTCACAGAGCTAAAAGTAACATGTATGATTAAATATTTTTATCTGCTTCAACTTTAAGTAGTTGTCATTTTTTTCTATGGACATCTCATGTGACACTCTTTGGGAATAAAAAACTTTCTAGTTTTTATAAGATCTACATCCAGAATCATTCTTTTAAGACTGGGTAATTTGTTGCATCAGTACAAAACGTATTCAGCACCAATTATGTGCTTGATTACACTGTTGGATTATTGGACTATAAATATAAAATAGATACTAGCCATCTACTATCGGAAATGTTCAGTCATACTAATATTTATAGTTATGATCAGTACTAGTCATAGAAATGTCATCGTAATGTCCAGTAATTTTGGTAGAACAGATTATTTTATATATTAATATGAGATGGGAATAGGGGAAATAACATTACTTTGAACATAAATCAATAACTTTGCTCACCTTTTTTTTCCCCTACTCTTCCCAATTCCCCATCCCTAAAACTTTCAGCTGAAATGGACACTTTTCCTATTCTGTTCCTGCAATTCCTTCCCCCACCTTATCACCCACCCAACTCCTCCCACTTGACCCCCAACCCAAAAGAAAAGAGGCAAACTGGAGGGAAGAACTGTCTGAAGCAGGTGGATTTCTGCTTGAACAGGTTCATCGTTCTCCATTTTGCATGAAGATAGATAAAAATGCCTCAAGACAGACTCTGGTCAGAGGAGAGGAGGTTCCAAGATTTAATTGTCCTGAAATTTTCTCTTAGAGGAGTCAAGCATGGAAGGAAGTTATTGAATCCTCACTCAGTCAGGATCAAAATCCACAGCAAAGAAGTCAGTCATACAGTGGTCTGAAAGTCATTCAAGATTAAGGAAGCAGCATACAAGTAGAGGCCAGAAAAACCAGACCAGTGATATGCCAAGGAAGTCTCTATTATGTTATTTTATTTAATTCTGAAAGCAGAAACATCAGCAAGTGGCAGACTAGGAAGCTCTGGGCCTTCATTCTCCCATGGAAACACTAAATAAATAACTAGAACCTGACTGAAATAACTCTATAGGAGCTCTGAAAATCAATGAAAGATCTACAACAATCAAGCAAACAACCAACACAAAACCACATTTGAAATGGTGGGAAATTTCATGCATTTTTAGTTATCCAGGCCCCACTCAGTTAGGGGAAGCAGGAGTCTGGTCAGTCTCCAGGTCCCTTTCATGAACTAGGGAGAACAGGGTGGGTCAAATTATCTATTTTCTTATCTGTCTGTGGACTACCTGAGGGTCTAGTCTATGTGTCACACAACCCAGAGCTCAGATAGACAAAAGTGGCTCAGATCTCAAACTAGAAAAAACTGTGGAAAGTAGTGGGCATGACTTGTGAAAACTACAAGGGCACTACAGACCCAAAGATGCCTGGGGACAAGAGATTTAAGCACAAGAGAATACAATAGAACAGTTAAAGCTCTAAGAAGAAGCAGAGATGAGACTCCTTGTGAAATTAAGACATTTGAAAGCATCCATGTATACTGGGAAATTGGGAAGAAAGCACTCAGACAAGCCCAAAGAAAATGCATCTCAAGAAAATGCCTAAGAAGATTTTCAGTCTTCACCCTGAGCTTATTAGTGAGGTCTTTCCTTCAACATGGAGCCAGTCTGCAAACATTGGGAGAAGTGGATGTTTTTCAAATGCTCAAATTTCTCCAAAAGTTCACAAGGCATACAAAGACACAGTAAATATTGTCCACTTGAAGAATCAAGCTAAACCTTCAGAAACTGCCCCTGAAGAAACACAGGCTTCAGATTTACTAGACAAAAACCTTTTTAAAATGTCTTAAACATGTTGAAACATGTAAAGGAAAACACCAGAAAAGAACTAAAGGGAATCAGGGAAATGATATTTGAACAAAATGAGAATAAAAACAATGAGACAGATATTATATATTTTAAAAAACACCAAACAGAAATTCTGGATCTGAAAAACAGAATAAATGAATTGAAAAATTCATGATAGGGGTTCAACAGCAGACTCAAATAGGCAGAAGAAAGGATCACTGTATGAAAAGACATATCATTTGAGATAATCAAGCCTGAGAGTGAAAAGAAAACAAAAAAAGGTGAAGAAAAGTAAACAGAGACAAAGGACTTATGGGACATCCTCAAGCTAACCAATATACAAGTTGTGGAATTCCAGAAGGAGAAGAAAGGGAAAAAAAGTTTGTTCAAAGAAATAATGGACAAAAACTTCCCAAATTTGAAGAAAAATATTGATATACAAATACAAGAACTTCAATGAACTCCAAGTAGGATAATTTAAGGAGACTACACAAAAATGTATTCTATTTCAAAAGACAATGACAAAGAGAGAACCTTGAAAGCAGCAAGACAAAAACAACTCATCACATAAAAGTGATCCTCAATAAGATTGTTAGCAGATTTCTCAGCAGAAACCTCACATGCCAGAAGGCAACGAGATGACACATTTAAAGTGTTGGGAAAAGAAATGTGAACCAAGAATTTTATATCTGGCAACACTGTCTTTCAAAAGTGAAGGAGAAATTAATATATTTCCAGATGCACAAAAGCTGAGAGAGTTATCACTAGACCAATCCTACAATAAATACTAAAGGGAGTCCTTCAAGTTGAAATGAAAGGATACTAGAGAGTAATTCAAAGCCATTCAAAAATATAAAGTTATCTAGTAGTTAAGTGTACAAATAAACCCTCTTGATATCAAGATCAATGCCAATTTGTAAGTGTGTAATGAAACCACTTGCTGAATGAATATTATCACTACCCAGAGGTTATTTACAGCGTATAATTTAAAATTACAAATCATAGAAAAGTGTTCTTACTTAAAGCTATTCTTCTAAACTCTCATAAACTCCTTAGGAGGCAGAAAATGAGAGTTGGCAAAGCAAAGCTGCTAATGCAAAATAATTCTTACTCTAACACAAAAAATTTCTTAGTAAATGAAACTTGGGCATGCCAGTATAGACATTGATAAAGAAACCCTACATTGTATTCTCCATTTATATGTGATGAAAACACTGAAAATAAAGATGAACTATAATTGCTTTCTTTGAAACAAAAATGCACATAGCCAACAATGAAAGAACTGGATGAAGTTCCAGGAAAAAAAAATGTTCATAGTGTTCTCTTAAAGCTATCAAACAAAAAATGATATTATTTGGAAATGAAATAATCAGAGGAATATATTGGCTTTGGTTTATTTCAACTTCTTCCATATTTTTCCAACTGGTATAGATTCAGAAGAAATTTTTTCAGCCACTGAAAAAATTTTACAAAACACACTTGCAACTCAAGGAATGAGACATCTTATCCTGTAAGAGTGATTATTTTTATTAAAAGATCACATAACTATTCATAGTGTCATGAAATTTTCTTTATTTGTATATTTTATGTTATTTATAATAATAATTTGTTATATCATCTAATCTGCTATACTAGAGTAAGAATGTATACAATGCTTGTGGTTTTATGAATACGTTCTACTTAATGCTTTATAATATGTTTATAAATGTAGTTGAAATGTATTACATGCTTTTTTGTTGAGGTTTATTTTTAAAATAAAATATGTAATATATATTTGGATAGGGACCTACATATTTTACATACATAAAATATGTAATAAATATGTAACACATATTTAGGGAAGGATTTTTAGAGAAGATGTTTTGCATGGCTTTTGAAAAATTAGTCACTACACAGCAAGTCAAGAAGAGCAAGAGTTACTCCATGCAAAAGGAACAGAATGAGCAAAGGCATAAAGTGATAAAAAAAAAGATGTCCACAGCTACACTACAAGCTATTTTGTGTTATGAAAGTGGAATGTATGAGGCAAAGAATAGAGAGAAATCAAGAAGAAAAGGCAGCTAGAGGAAAGGATGTGAAAAGCTTTGTATGAGAGGGCTGCAGCTTTATCCTGGGAGGGGCTGCTCTTGCCTCATTTTATTCATGGGAGTAGCAGAATCAAGTACACATTTTATATAAATCACCTTGGCAGCTAAGTGCAGATGAATTTAAGGAAACAAATTAAAAGGAAAGGAAATGAGTTAAAATATTATTCCCGTATCTGAGGCAATAGTATTATATTTTGTTGCCTCAGAGGGTGCATAGGATATATTTCTCCCAAGGAGAATAGAAGCAATTCACCTGGAGAGAAAAGGAATTGAAATTCTCTTTCTAGTTAGTTTAATATCATCTTTCAAAAATTCTCAACTTTTGCCATGCCTTTTATAATATACATAATCAATGAATATAGCAGGCCAGGCACGGCAGCTCATGCCTGTAATCCCAGCACTTTGCGAGGCCAAGGTAGGTGGATCGTCTGAGCTCAGGAGTTTAAGACCACCCTGGGCGACATGGCAAACCCCATCTCTACCAAAATACAAAAAAATTATCTGACTGTGGTGGAGCACGCCAGTGGTCCCAGATACTCTGGAGGTAGGAGGATCATTTGAGCTTGGGAAGCAAAGGTTGCAGTGAGCAGAGATCACACCACTGCACTCCAGCCTGGGTGACAGAGTGAGACTTCATCTCAAATAAATAAATAAATAAATAGCAAATTAATACAGCAGTTCATTTATAAATGTTTATCAATGGAGATACTGACAAACAAAATCTAAAAAAAAAAAAAAAAAAAAAAAATCCTACTGTTCTGGGTAAGAGTGACACAAGTATGTTCCAGGGCAATGATTTTGCTGATGGAGAAATATAGACAGAATTTTAAAATACCTAGGAGTTTATATCATCAATGTTTGACGGTTGTTTGGACAGAATGGTTAGCGTTATTAAGCATATGCATATGAACATTTCTGTATTAGAAAGCAAAGCTACAGTTAATCTAGGGTTATGAGGTGAGGCAGAGGAAAGCAGCTCTGTGAGAGTGGAATTCAATCAGCGGAAGGCAGAGAGATTCTAGTAGCAAATTAAAAGCAGCTGGTAAAAGATCATGAAATGCTTTCTGCTACAAATCAAAAGTACTTTAAAATGTATTGAAACAGAAAAAAATGGTCTTGAACTACACCATAAAGTAGTTAGGTTAGCTAACAGAAAGAACTTTGTTAGTAGTTGCGGTTAAAAGCTGTGTGTTAACAGAGAAGGTCATCATTTCTGTTTGCTGTGGTTTAAAGGTTCATCCTGTGTCCATGCAGGGAACATACCAGAACATCTTCTCTTGGTTTGGTGTTTTTCTCAGCTGTCAAAATGTTTACATGGTGGGTTTAATACCCCCTAAATCAGAATCTTCCTTACTAGGCTTATCACTCATGGACATCTTAATTAATTCTTTGATAATTCAGGCTTATATACCAAAAAAAGTAAAAGATTATAGATACTTAGGAAGAACATATTTTCACTATTGCAGAATAGAGGATTGGATGTTTGGCAGAAATCACACATACCTTTTGATCCAGTTATCAAAAGCCCCAGTTTCTGTAGGAGTTTGGATATGTTTCCTAGCAATATTAAATGCTTTGATATCATCAGGGTAGAAACTACAGGCTCACTCTGTTGTGACTAGTAGAGGTAGCTGCCTCTGCTATAATTCAGGGCTAACAAAAGTAGTTGCACACCCCAAATACATTTCCCAAGGGTTTCCTCTTACATGAGCAAAAATTCTCGCTACCTAGGATATTTTGGTTAGAAAACAAAAGCAAGGTCCTCGTCTTCTGGAGGTCATTGTTAAACTGTGTGTTACCCTGTAAGTCAACAAAGACCTTGGGAACTGCCTTCATTCTTATCCTTTAACATATCAGCATGGATAACATATTCCAATCAGCCAGTTGTAGCCTTGGAAGACAGAGAGGCACAGCCTTGAGAAGATAAGATATGGGATAGGTAATCCAAGGAAAAGCTTTGCCTCCTGATTCGTAACAGTCACAAGAACAGACCTTGGGAAAGTCACTGTGAACTCTTCACTCAGGTTAACCCAAGCCTATAAAGATTATTAAGATAAACAAGACTTTGTAAAGATATATGTTGATATTATAGAAACTCGACTGAGAACACAGCTTTCTTATACCTTGTTTGTATTTTGAAATAATCCAAGACCATGCTAATTCATTTTAATATTATTTTAGTAGGATAGCAACGTATATTAAGCACCTAGAGGGCAATGTCCAGTATAGGGGTTAATTTAATTTTCCTAAAAGTTGTAATTCTGAAACGTTATTTAAATAAATTTGTATTTGCTAAATTTGAATCGTTCACTATACTTATGGGAGAACTTGCAATGTATAGAAATAGCACTGATTTTCTATGATGTGTATTAACTCTTGACACTATGTACAGGTGGTTAATTATGCATAAAAAACTAAATTCACAGCCCTTTCTCACTATATCTACACAAAAGTCATTGTGCAGATGAGAAAATTAAGGCTCAAGAAGGTTAAAAGTAACATGGCCAAGGTATCACTTGAGATGCAGCACACCTGGGATTTAAACCTATGTTTGAGTGTTCAAAGATCATTCTTGGAATCATTAATTTTGTACATATTACCTGACATGTATTGAAGGCATTTATTATTTATTTTATTTTACATTATTTTGAGACGGAGTCTCACTCTGTTGCCCAGGCTGGAGTGCAGTGGCCTGATCTTGACTCACTGCAACCTTTGCCTCTCGAGTTCAAGTGATTCTCCTGCCTCAGCCTCCCTAGTAGCTGGAATTACAGGTGCCCACCATTGCGCCTGGCTAATTTTTGTATTTTTAGTAGAGATGGGGTTTCACCATATTGGCCAGGCTGGTCTCAAACTCCCGACTTCAGGTGATCCACCCGTCTTGGCCTCCCAAAGTGCTGGGATTACAGGCATAAGCCACCACGCTTGGCTGGAGACATTTAATGTCAGAGATGAAAGTACAAAAATTGATACAAATTGGAGCTGGCTACTACCTTCAGAGAGAGAACAGGTTAATCAGAGAATTAGTATATACAAACACGTAGAAGTATTAAATAAATAAGCATATGCAAATATATAAATTATAAGTCTGAATTGAGCATATAAAAGGGTACATGATTATATTAAGAAATGTGACAAGTTCATCTTCCTTCTTCTGTAAATGTATAGGTCCTTCCACCAAAGACACTACAGGCATATTCTGTTCCGTACAAGGGCACGGATTCCTGGACATAAGGGCATGGAGTAGAATAGCACCATATTGGACATCTTTTCTGAATGGAGCTGCATTTCCAATATGTTAACCTAATACCAACTGTGTCAGCACACACTTTTTTGAGAAGCAGATGCCAAACCAGGATTTGACATGTGGGATCTGGGGACTTAACCTTTTCTGTGGGCAAAGGGAAGGGAACAGGAGCAGGCAGAAACAGCTTTCAGATCACAAGTTTATACCTGTAAGAAGATACAGAAAAAAAAGATTTGGGAAGGAAGGACTTGAGACCATGACGCAGTTCTGAGAAATCCTCAGTCAGGCTAAAGGGAGGAGTCATGAGTCTTACAGAAGCAGGCTGACACTAGTTCCCTCACCATCTTAGGCATTCGGGGAGCAGTCAAGGGAAGTGTGGCCTGGAAGTTCACAGTGGAACCAGCTGGGCTGCTAGACATCTGCTCCATGAAGTAGGTTCCCCTGAAAGAGATCTGAACTGTGCATCTCCATGGCTGTCACATCTAAAATCAACATGGCCAGGCATGGTGGTGCATACCTGTAGTCTCAGGTACTAGGGTGGATGAGGGGAGAAGACAGATTCAGCCCAGGAGTACAAGGCTACCATGAGCCATGATTTTGCCTCTGCACTCCAGCCTAGGCAACACAGAGAGACATCATCTCTTAAATAAATAAATAAACAATAAAATAAAATCAACATGCAACAAGGGTGTGTGGATTGATACCTTTACAATGTCTTAGCACACTTTATAGGTCCCCTAATGGGAAGTGAGTAGGCCTACACCATGATCCTCCCATCCATCTGAGGCTAGATCTCTTGATCTGCTTTAATGTCTGATGTATGTTTTAACCATTAAAAGGATCTTGTGTTCGTTTGTCCTTTCGAAACAAATAAAACTCTTTGTTGGAAATCAAAAGATCTTGGGTGGCAAAATTGGATGTTAGTGGCATAACAAGAGGCCATGAGGAAATAAACAAAGGAAAGCAAATGCTATGGGAGGCTAGTGCTCACTGGCCGAGAGAGTAATTGAGTATTTTATTGGCTGACTCATACCTTAAGAAATTACCTTGTTCAGTACTAATCGAGGTTTGCCTGGTGTCTTATCAACACATTATCATATGCAACAGCAAACCTTCATTGATCGCCTATTGATTACACAGCTTTTTTCCTAGACCTGTGAATTAGAAAAAGTCACCATCCTAAATACTATTAAAAATAACCACTCACCCTTGTAAAGAGATTTGAAATTTATAGTGCATATTTATATATGTTATTTTCAATATGTGAAACTGGTAAAACTGGATATATGCATAAGATACTTGTATTCTAGCTAAATTTTGATGAATACTCTAGGTCAGACAATGTGTTCAGTGTGTTACAAGGATTATATCTAACCAACACAGCAGCCCCATGAAGTACCATTATTTCCCCATTTTACAGTTGAGGAAACTGATAATTAATCAAATTAAGCAACTCACCCAATCTCACATAGCTAGCAAGGGAAGGAGGAGGAAACTGAATCAAGATTTTATGGCTACAAAGTGATTGTATAGCTACAAAGTGACTGCTTATAGCCAACCTTCCTCCACCTTAAGTGATGTCTAAGAATAAAGGCTAGTAGATGGCACATACTGAGTGATTTCTTCAAGTAATTAAATGCACCAGGAATTCGGAGAAATAATACTGGGTCCCTTCATTCTTGTAGAAACCCAATAATAGTTGTTGAATTAACGACCAAACAAAGGGAAAGGTTAAATGCATTCATAACGATGTTAAGTTAGTAAAATCACAGATATGATGACAGAGATTTTTCTCAGTCTATGGATCAGCTTAACCAAAAGGCAGGAGAAGGAATGCCATGAATTCCATGAGAATATAAATTATAAATGGAGGAAATTATTTGATAAACTAGACAGCCTAGTACTCAGCTACCATTTACTTAATAATTTCTAATTGTCATACACTGTAGTAAACTATATATATAATTTTAAATATTTCTCAAAACCCATAATCTGAGGTTTATTGTTCCATGAAACATACATGAAATACTCAGAGAAGTTAAGTAACTTGCCCCAGGTCAAAGAGCAAATAAGTTGCTCAGTCAAAATTCAATTTCAAACTAAAACTATGTCTCTTTTTACTGTATGGCAGTACCAAATTTCCAAAGAATTTGTGAGTTCTCAATGACTATATAGAGTAGCCAGTCAATGTCCACACTGGACCATTTAGTAAAGAACACAGAACTTTTAAAGAGAAATGGATTCTGGAAGTTACTCAGGTGGCTGTCATGTTTCAGTCTAAGACACCCTCACAATTATGATATACCAGTAGTTGCTACCGTATAACAAAATTCAAGATTAATCAAATTTAACCTTGGAAAATATTACTTAAATCAATAGGAATGTCATCAAAGTCATGTTTTTCCTTTAATTAACTTCCTCCCCAAATAAGAAATAATGTTAGGTGTCATGAAATATTTGGTAAGATGTCCCTGAAAATATCACCAGAGTTTGTACACACTAATTCTGGACAAAACTGAAGAACTGTACAATCTTTAGACATGATGCGCCAATTGTTCTCATTTGCCGACCTTGGTTTTATTGAAGTATGATTAAATATACTTAGTGAATTCAATTCAACAAATATATATTGAGCACTTACTACATAAAATCTATCATTAGGACAGGCGCGGTGGCTCATGACTGTAATCCCAGCACTTTGGGAGGCCGAGGCAAGTGGACCACAAGGTCAAGAGATCGAGACCATCCTTGCCAACATGGTGAAACCCCATTTCTACTAAAAATACAAAAATTATCTGGGCATGATGGCACGTGCCTGTAGTCCCAGCTCCTCAGGAGGTTGAGGGTGGAGAATGGCTTGAACCAGGGAGGTGGAGGTTGCAGTGATCCGAGATTGCGCCACTGCACTCCAGCCTGGCAACAGAATGAGGTACCATCTCAAAAAAAAAAAAAAAAAAAAAAAAAAAATTGTATCATCAACTACCCTGGAGGCAAGGAAAGGGTTCAAAGTCTAATGTCTAATATGGTATAGCATCTGACCTCAGGGAACTTTGTAATTTTATAGCGGAGAAAAGCTGTCTACAAATGGATACAAAAGAATGCAGAATTTGAAAAGTTCCAAAACAGTAGTACACAGAATGCATTATAAGAACAAATAAGCATTCTCAACTCATGTAAGAGATATTACTTCTAACTGTAGAAAATATAGAAAGTTTCAGGGGTTTCAAACCCAACTCCTGGCACCAAAGCTGTATAAGTTATCTATTATTATGCAACAAATAACTCCAAACTTTTAGTGGCTTTAACATACATCATATTATCCACTTATGTCACATGCATATCCAGGTGCAGCTTAGCTGGATGCCTCTGCCTAAGACTTCCCACAGCATTGCAGTGTCTTCTGAAGGTGCTACCGGGGAAGGATACACTTTTAAGTCCCTCATATGTTGGCTGGCAGGATTCAATTATCCTCAAGTTGTTGGTTTGAGGGCCTTAGTTTCTCATTGGCCATTGGCTTGAAGCTTCCCTCAGTTGCTGGCCAAGTAGGCCTTTCTGAAGGATGGCTCCCAACATGGCAGCTGGCTTCCCTCAGAGAGAAAGAAGAAGAAAGTGCGCATGAACAAGATCTAAGTCATAGTCTTTATGGCATCTAATCTCAGGAGTGACATCCATCCCTTTGGCCACAGTATGTATGGCATATATTAGGAAGGAGCACTCTGTACAGCCCACAAAGAGCAGGGATTACACAAGGTATGAATACCAAGAGGTAAGATCACTGAGGCCATCTCAGAGGCCACGCCCACAGTTTGCCTTGAAGGGTAGGTAGAATATCAGCTGATAGAAATACAAAGAGTTGGAGGGTGCAGGTTTCAGGTAAAGAATAAGCCTATATGCAGAGGTGAGGAAAGAAACATAGAGGTTTGCTTGAGAAGAGCAAGAAGTTACTCCAGCCTGGTGGAAACATGAATGCATAACAAATATCAGAAAACAAGTCTTTGAAGTAGGTCAGGTTTCAACAACATTATGCTGACAAGTTAGAGCTTTATTATTTTAGATTTGGTGAACTGTCGATTTTTCTAACATAACACTAACAGGAACAGAAATGTACTTCAAGCTAATTGACCTGAAAGTCCTCTGAAAGGTGGACTTGAAGTGTGAGAGTTTGTGCAGGCAGAATCCTTTAAGGGAGCGACCCTAAAAGACAGCTACTATTAGGACCCGAAGCAGAGCGGCAGCAGTGGGAGGGGGAAGAAAGGGGTCAACTGTAATAGCGTATTTTATGCCTTACTGTGCGTTCCTATAAATGAAATTTTTTCAACTTCTGATTCTCAAAATGCCTAATATTATATGGATTTTCAAAGGTTTTTCATTTTCTATTATTCTTTCCCCTAACTCTTTCATGCCCTGCTTCAGGGCAACTGTTACCTATTGAATGTCATGCTAGCAAAAACATTTGATCTGAACCTTGCCCATTTGCCCCTGCTGCCTCAAAGCAGGAAACACATGACCTGTCTTTGATCACACTTTTTTCCTAAAATGAAAACATCCTCCAATATGTGATTCTTATAAAA
The DNA here is from genome assembly GCF_001698545.2 of Rhinopithecus bieti. Taxonomy (NCBI): domain Eukaryota; kingdom Metazoa; phylum Chordata; class Mammalia; order Primates; family Cercopithecidae; genus Rhinopithecus; species Rhinopithecus bieti. The sequence goes on from NW_016811928.1 coordinate 586,136, forward strand.
GGTGAGTGTTAAAATTCGGGGATAAACCACATTTAAGCCCTGGGACTCAGTTAAAGTTAATGAAAACATATCAGGATAAGAGAAGCTGTTGCAAGGTTTGGGTGCTATTTAATTCTTTTTCAAACATCAGAAAACCTGCCCAGCCTCAATATAGACAAAAGCTGGAATGAGTGCTCAATTAGTAGCAGTTTCTCAGCATTTTGTCCAATTACCTAATAAAGAAAACAAGAACCTCGGTACATAAATTTGTTCCATTATGGAAGCAACCTTCGGTGAGTTAGCCAGTCAGCTTTATTATTCAAATCATCAATGTGATGCTTGTAAGATGAAACAAAGGCAGCTCTTTAATGATAAATATTACAATACAGCTACTTTTCACATGTCTCCACACACACACATTGCGAACCATTCCTTGCAGTATAAACAAGACAACCAGTGACAATTCAGATAGAAGAAAAATAGAGACAGCCCAAAACAGAACAGATTATCCAGTTAGCACTCTGACATTAATGCTGCTTTTAGGGAACAGCTGACTTTAGTCATCAGTTTCCATCATCTGTTCTATTTCTTTTGCAGACACTTGCTATAGAACTTTTCACAAAAGATGCTGGGTAAAAATCAGAAATAGATAAGTCTGGGAAACAATCCTTCAAATTAGCTCCCTCTCTCGCTTTAATTGCAAGAAGGGATATAGTTCTTAGGAGGGTATGTCCTTTGACAGATTACTCAGCAGCAGAGAGGTGGGACTCTCAGGTATCAACAAGGTCACTGCCAGATTCACCACAGCCTGAGTATCCAGGAGTGCTACAGGCTCAGAGCAAGAGAATAAAGACCCAGGAACGGCTTAAGAGATAAGCTGCTGGAACTGAAGTCAGGGTCAGGGCTTCTGGAAACGTAAAAGCTGACACATATCACCAAAAGTATTACAGCTAGCACTACTCACATATGTTTTTGTATTGTTCTTCTTACATTTGGACACATATTTTTTACTCTTGAACACAAAGAATAGGTTGTACATATTCCGACAGCATCCTGCAGCCAGATTTGCCTGAACTGGACAAACACCTTCTACCAAACTCCTATCACCTATGCAGACCCCAACTTCTACACTGCTACTCATCTTGCCCTAATTCTCCTTAATTTGTGCCCATTAGTCCACCATATTCTAGACATTACAATAAACATCATGGTCATAAGACATCTACTTTTAGTAGTGTCTGGTAGACCTTCTTCTTAATTACAAATGGCATATGACTTTTCCTAAGATCCTTGATATCTACTATATGCCTGGCCTTAGCTCTCCTTATACCAACATTTTTAGATATCTCACTTCTTTTACTTACAAAGCCTCCCTAAGCACATTCCAAGTAACACTATCCTGAGCGACTCAACAAACACCACCAAAATGACACAGTCTCTGAAACTGTACTATCTTTTCTTAATCTCACAATTCATCAAGGAGTGATCCAGTGACAGTAAAACAGTCATCCAGCTTAAATAAGGCTACCTTATCTTCAACTGCTCAAGTAGCATTATTTAAGCAATCATACCCACAAATTACCTGACATCATAGAGTCTTATTTTCTCCCACACTATCCAAATGAACATGGGAAACTATTTGTAAACATTTTCAAGATGTGGCATGATTTCCCTAGATTTCAGAGAAAGCCCACACCCTAGCACAATGGAAGTCCATGAAAGACATAAGTGATTTAATCTCAGCTATTTTCAAGTGAAGGAAAATACCTTGTGGACTCCTTACCCCCATTCTATAAAGTGCATACTAGATATATTATTTTTATGTAGTCTATGAATGTGGTCATCTTAAGAGATAAAATGCAGAAGGGTAAGACGGATTGGCCACCATGCTTGTCTCTGACCTGTCATCATGCAGACTTTCTTAGAAAGCAGATGACCCATTGTTTGTGAGCCACACTTCTTCTTCATAGCTGGTATCCTCCTTTGAAATATTGTCATGTTTTATGGTTTGGCTGTGTCCCCGCTCAAATCTCATCTTGAACTGTAGTTTCCATAATCCCCCACGTGTCAAGGGAGGGACCCAGTGGAAGGTAATTAATCATGGGGCGGTTACCCCATCCTGCTGTTCTCATGATAGGGAGTGAGTTCTCATGAGATCTGATGATTTTATAAGGGTCCTTTTCCCCTTTTCAGCACTTCCTTCTCCTGCTGTCTTGTGAAGAAGGATGTGTTTGCTTCCCTTTCTACCATGATTGTAAGTTTCCTGAGGTCTTCTCAGTCATGTGGAACTGTGAGTCAATCAAACCTCTTTTCTTTATAACTTACCCAGTCTCAGATATCTCATCATAACAGCATGAGAACAGAATAATACCTCAGGTAATTCTATTTTCCAGCAAAGTAGATGAAATAATAAGAATAGTGACTCACACATGAAGGATTTTCGTCAAGGGCAATCATCCTAACAAACATTTTTTTTTTTTTTTTTTTTCAAAATTAGCTGATCTGCAGTTCTATTAAAACACCATGACTCTCGCCCTGCTCTCTTCACCCCAAAAGAAGGAAAGTAAAGATAGATTCCCATTAGAGAAAAAGTTTAAAAGGCTAAAAAAAGTCCAGGCAAAATTCTCCAATATTCTAAAGTGACACAAAGGTGCCAACATACGTTTGGTCCTCGCTACATACCAATGTAACATTGCAATTTCACTAATTATCCTGACACTTCTAATATAGACAATTATTTCAAAATATTTTTCAGAAAGGAGGCATTTAATGAAGCTTCTTTGCATAGCTCCCCAGTTAGAAGAGGACCTGCTAGAAATGGATTATTTTTAATCGAATGACAATTGATAGTTGCAAACTGGTCACAGGTAGGTGTCCTCTTTTTATAATAAGAAATACTCTATAGGCATAAATGAATTTCAATCACTTTTTCATTATAGTTTAACGTTTTAAGTTAGTTTGGCATGTAATAATGCCTAAATTTTTGTGCTAATACATACTGTGAACATCATCCATGAAGACCAGCACAGAGGGCCACTTATACTGTTCCCTAGAAGAGTGACCATTTTTGACATTTTTTCTCACTTACTAAAATAACATATTACTTATTTATAATAATATTAGCTCATATATATGGAGGGTCTATAATGTACCAGGATCTTTAGATGTGTTCTCTCTAATTCTCAAAAGGTGGTATTGTCCCTAATTTTACAGATGAGAAAGTGGAAGCTAAAGAGCATTGCTTTCCAGACCCAGATCTATGAAAACACAAAGCTCACACTCCACCTATTTCCCTCTGCTTACATGAAGAACATTTTAAAAAGTCCATTAGACCTTTAAAGAAAGGAAAGTAGGATGGTGCCAAAGATTACATTTCCCCAGGCTTATCTACAGAGAACTTCAGAGTTCACCATAGTTTTTTTTTTTTTTTTTTAATATCTTTGGCCAACTTGAGCTCAATCGAATTCTGTGCAGCAAACAGGTGAGAACATCAACATAGACATAAATATAAACATTTCAACACATATGTCTAGAAATAAATTTGAAGAAGTACTAAATAACTGAACAGCCAATGTGATAGCATCAAAAATCAAAATCTGAGTTTCAAGTGCATAATAAGTATTCAGGACTGTGCTAGGCATTATGGCAATTAAAAACAGATGTAGACATCACAATGTGAAACTGGTAACAGACACGGGCACAAAAGTAAAAGGACATAGAGACACATGAGCAACTTTATCTTGAGCAAATACAATATTTTTGAGGGTACAATGACCCACAGGACACAGGACTTTGTGTATTACTGATGGATGCAGTGTGAATTGTGGATGCTGCATACTTAAACTTGGTTGAGCCCATTTAAAACAACAACAATAACACATTCTTTCCAGGTATGTGGGAATGATTTGGTGAGTGGGGCAGGGGGTGATTTTCCAGAGTTCTTCAAATGATGGGAGAGGTACACTGTGGAAGACTGGAAAGGGATTCAGGTAGAAAGTGCAGTCTGAAGGAAGATGCAGGCGGGAGTTAGAGTGTATTGAACAAAGTGGGTGGTGAGGAAGTCTGCCTGTTAAGAAGTGGAGGAGGCATTTATTATAAGCAAAGGATATGTCAAAATTACCCTTTTTAAATAGCTGAATTAATGTTTAAACTCATAAAGGATCCAATTTACTGAAAATTATCGAGTCCCTTATGGAAAACCAATAGTGATTACAAATTAGAGAGCTGTTGTTCTATAGCTTGGGACTTATATGCCATATGTGTTTATCTTTTTCACTAGCCTACTTACATGCGATACTACTACAGCAGCTTTCAAGATGAACATTTGACAAGTCAGCTCACCGCCGACTGACACCTCCATTTCAGCTGGCCTGACATATATAGAAAGAAACTGAATGTTTATTCGTGTGCTTTCCGGATTTGACATATGTGCTATATAAGAGTCGCCAAAGGAAACTTTAGAAAAGAAATTAAGGAGTGTACATGTCAGTTTATTAATCAAAGTTTACCTGCTTCACATTACACAGAGACAAAGTAAGCTGGCTACTATGGTGCTTCAAAAACATCTGCTAACAAAGTCAGAAGTAATGATAAACAAACGAGTTCCCTTTGTGGTTGATTTTCATCCAGCTGCATTTAATTATAATAGCACTATCAAAGAAAGCTCCCCATTAGCTGCTAATTCAGAATGACTTCAGAAGAAACTCCCAAAGCTTCCAGTGATATTCCTCCAACTCCAACAACTTCCTAATCTCTGCCAATGTTTATGGAGAGCCATATTAAAGAACTTTGGTTATCAGTCCTAGCTTATGGACTGCCAAAGTGGTATTTGTTGTTTTTTCTAAAGACTACATTTGTAATAATGTGACCAATTAATTTTTTTAAATGCCAAAATTTATAACTTTAGAATTAGATAATAAAATGCCTCAAAAAGGTAAGGAGAAGTCTTATTTTAATGCATAGTACAAGTAAAATGCAAGTCCAGTCATGTAATTAATCAGTTTACATTCACCATAGCTAGAAATAAAGTGGCACTCGATTTTTCAAATTCAGGCTGATTAGTTTTCAAATAAACAATAACCAAAGCCTCTCGGAAGAACACTCTTTCCACCCAATTCAATAATGAATCACTATAAACCATCCTTTTGATTGATCAGCACTGATTCTTACAAATTGCCAGGTATACATTCTTCCATTGACAGTCTCAACACCTCAATAAAATTCTGTAGCACCTCCTTTTTTTCATGCTCTCTCAAATAGAAGTATGAATGATTCCTCACTCAAATTTGGCTTCTACCTGGCCAGGAAGCAACCATGAAATCAAAAGCTCACACGTGCAAATCATACTTAGCTGTATGTGTGCCTTTGTTGAACCAACCTGGGAGCACACTATACCTCTTTTATTTGTCTTTGGGTGAGCTGAGGAAGTGCAAGTTAAAGGGGAGATGGATAACCTGGAAAAGTATATATGTTAGTTTGGTCCTAAATTCTGTATTAAAGAACAAAAAACCAACAAGCCAAAAGTAGAGAAGTTTCACTAAGACAATAACGAATGCAAAGTCACCCAGATTGAGAATGGTAAGCATTTGCCAGTATTGAATCTGACCAACCTCTGAGGACCCATCTCATAATATATTTTCCCAACATCTACATGAAATAAGTTCATGAAATAAGTTCATGTAGATATTGGGAGAGGCACATGAGATTGGAGTGATATGGTTTGGCTCTGTGTCCCCACCCAAATCTCATCTTAAATTATACTCCCACAATTTCCATGTGTTGTGGGAGGTTCCTGGTGGGAGATAATTGAATAATGGGAGCAGTTTCTCCCATACTGTTCTCATGGTAGTGAATAAGTCTCATGAGATCTGATAGTTTTATTAGAGGACACCCCTTTCACTTGGCACTCATTCTCTCTCTTTGCCTGCTGCCATCCATGTAAAACATGACTTGCTCCTCCTTGCCTTCCACCATAATCATGATGCCTTCCCAGCCATGTGAAACTGTAAGTCCATTAAACCTATTTTTCTTCCCAGTCTCAAGTATGTCTTTATCAGCAGCATGAAAATGGACTAATACAGCAAATTGGTACCAGTAGAGTGGGGTGCTACTGAAAAGGTACTCAAAAATGTGGAAGCAACTTTGGAACTGGGTAACAGGCAGGGGCTGGAACAGTTTGGAGGGCTCAGAAGTCAGGAAAATATGGGAAAGTTTGGAACTTCCTAGAGACTTGTTGAATGGCTTTGCCCAAAATGCTGACAGCAATATGGACAATAAGGTCCAGATCGAGGTGGTCTCAGATGGAGATGAGGAACTTGTTAGGAACTGGAGCAAAGGTGACTCTTGTTATGTTTTAGCAAAGAAACTGGTGACATTTTGCCCCTTCCCTAGATATTTGTGGAACTTTGAACCTGAGAGAGATGATTTACGGTATCTAGCAGAAGAAATTTCTAAGCAGCAAAGCATTCAAGAGGTGACTTGGGTGCTGTTAAAGGCATTCAGTTTTATAAGAGAAGAAGAGCATAAAAGTTTGGAAAATTTGCAGTCTGACAATGTGATAGAAAAGAAAATCCAATTTTTTGAGGAGAAATCCAACTGGCTGCAGAAATTTGCATAAGTAACAAGGAGCCAAATGTTAATCCCCAAGACAATGGGGAGAATGTCTCCAGGGCATGTCAGAGGTCTTCATGGCAGTCCCTCTCATCACAGGCCCGGAGGCCTAGGAGGACAAAATGGTTTCATGGGCCAGGCCCAGGGTCCCCGTGCTGTGTGCAGCCTAGGGATTTGGTGTCCCGTGTCCTGGCCACTCCAGCTGTGTCTAAAAGGGTCAACATAGAGCTCAGGCTGTGGCTTCAGAGGGTACAAGCCCCAAGCCTTGGTAGCTTCCACGTGATGTTGAGCTTGTGAGTGCACAGAAGTCAAAAATTGGGGTTTGGGAACCTCCTAGATTTCAGAGGTTGTATGGAAACACCTGGATGCCCAGGCAGATCTTTGCTGCAGGGGTGGGGCCCTCATGGAGAACCTCTGCTAGAGGAGTGCAGAAGGGTAATGTGGGCTTGGAGCCCCCACACAGAGTCCCTACTGGGGCACTGCCTAGTGGAGCTGTGAGAAGAGGGCCACCATCTTTCTGACCCCAGAATGATAGATACATTAACTGCTTGCACTGTATGCGCGAAAAAACCATAGACACTCAATGCTAGCCTGTGAAAGCAGCTGGGAGGAAGCTGTACCCTGCAAAGCCACAGAGGTAGAGCTGGCCAAGACCATGGGAACCTACCTCTTGTATCAGCATGTCCCAGATGTGAGACATGGAGTCAAAGGAGATCATTTTGGAGCTTTAAGATTTGACTGCCCTGCTGGATTTTGGACTTGCATGAGACCCTGTAGCCCCTTTGTTTTGGCTAATTTCTCCCATTTTGAATGGTTATATTTATCCAAAACCCATACCCTCATTATATCTAGGAAGTAACTAAATTGCTTTTGTTTTTACAGGCTCATAAGCAAAAGGAATTTGCCTTGTCTCAGATGAGACTTTGAACTGTGGACTTTTGAGTTAATGCTAAAATGAGTTAGGACTTTGGGGGACTGCTGGGAAGGCATGACTGTGTTTTGAAATGTGAGGAAATGAGATTTGGAAGGGGCGAGGGGCAGAAAGAAATGGTTTGGCTCTATGTCCCCACCCAAATCTCATCTTGAATTGTACTCCCACAACGCCCATGAGTTGTGGGGGGGACCCAACGAGAGATAATTGAATCATGGGGGCAGTTTATCCCATAATGTTCTTGTGGTAGGTAGTGGTGAATAAAGTCTCAGGAGATCTGATGATTTTATAGAGGGAAACCCCTTTCACTTGGCACTCATCCTCTCTCTTTCCCAGCTGCTCCATGTAAGATGTGACTTGCTCCTCCTTGCCTTCCACCACGATTGTGAAGCCTCCTCAGCTATGTGGAACTGTAAGTCCATTAAACTTCTTTCTTTTGTAAATTGCCCAGTCTCAGGTATGTCTTTATCAGCAGCATGAAAACAGACCAATACAGAGAGAATGAAAGAAGCTTTTGCCTACTGAAAATATTGATATCTTTGTAAAGTTTTGCTTATGTTTGTTCCTCTCTTTGTTTTTCAAGGAAGAACAAAATATCTCTACATGAAACTAATTTTTTAGCTTCCTAACTTCTATTCTCAATCCTCAAGGAGACAGACGTGTTTATGAGGACTGCTCAACTTGTCATAAGGGAAAATATAAGTAAGTGAAGATACCATTGATTTTAGGCACGTTTTGTGCAAACTTACTTTCAGTCATCCATCAGGGTGAGCATATGACATTAATTTCACCCTTGGCACAAAGATCAAATGATGTTGCCAGTGTTATTTTTCTGTTTATGATAATACTTGTGATAACTTGAACACCCTCCTCCAATTGGCTTGAAAACAAGTATTATTCTTCTGTGTTTGGTTTCATAAAGCTGGGATCTATCCTGTTTCAAAAATAACGTGAAGGAAGAAGCATGGTCTTTGGTAGTACTCAATCAAAACTAGGATTTTCCAAATGGTTGCTTTGGGAGAAGTGCATTAATGTCCATGTTCATTCTTCTGCTCTAAAGATTCTAAAATTCTTCTCCCTGAAAACCTGAGCAAATGGAGGCATGGGCCCATCTTTTCAAATCAGACTTTTACTCACATTATTTGCCCTTTCTTTTGAATAATGAGGTGTTTTACAGTGGAATAAACATTTTGGAGCATGGAAGGCCCTGTGTAAAAAATCTTATTACCTTCCAATATAAAAGTCCTTGAGAGTAAGCTAGGAGGTCACTTCAGTTTCTCTAATGACCAACCACAGTGTCTTAACTTTAAATAATATTTGCTCATTTTCTCCTCTATATTGTAGATCTACACACAGTTGTTGGCTGTTCTTATAGCTTATATGAATCCCTGAGAATGCATATATACTCATAAGGCATATATGTTTCCATTTTTGAACACTAAGTCTCTAAGGTTTCAGCATTATATAAATACATAGCTAAAAGGAAAAGAAAAGTTTACAAAATGCTCAGGAAGTTTCAGCAGGCAAACTGAACCCTAGAATATATGGTAGTATAGTTATTTACAAATCCAGAATGGTGAGTGGGCCAACTTATGTCCTGAACCTTTCCATGCCTTGGGTTCTATATCTTTAGGCCTTACACTTGCCTTAATCTTCTTCTTTTAAAAAAAAAAATTAACTGAGAAAATGCATTGAGAAGTATATTTTCCTCTCTGCAGGTAAGAACATTTCCATTGCAAAATATAGAATCCAAATACTTTTACATTTCAATTCTCTACAACCATTTGGGAAAATGTTTACTGATTTTAAAATAATTGAAGCCCACTCATCTAGTTCAACACTTTCATTTTCCAGGAAAAAAAGAAAACTCAAAGAAGTTTAGGACTTGCCTAAATTCAACACTTACAAGATTAGAACATGAAAAAGACTAGTATGTCTTCTGCCTGCAAGTTCAATACTATCTGTTTTATGGTAGTTCCAAAAGAAAAAATAATGCTAATTTCTTATGTATAATCCCACCAGTTATTTTACTACTACCTATCATCTCATCTTCCCCTGGAGAGCATCAAATGTTCTGCTCCTCTTGTAAACTATTTTCTGGCTTCATAGCATTCCACGTCTTTCTAGTCAAGACTTTTGTAGATGTCACAAAATCATAGGGTTGTAAGTTGCTCTCAGAAAGTAGAGATCAACTTATTTACTTTATTTGGCATGTTGCTTATCACATCAATATGTAAATGTGGTTGTTTAAAAATATCACTTATTGATGTTAACTTCATCTGCAACTTCCTTTGCAACTTAAAAATCAGGCTTGTATCAGTCTGTTCTTATGCTGCTAATAAAGACATACCTGAGACTAAGTAATTTATAAAAGAAAGAGATTTAATTGACTCATAGTCTGGCATGGCTGGGGAGGCCTCAGAAAACTGACAATTATTGCAGAAGGGGAAGCAAACACATCTTTCTTCACATGGCAGCAGGAAGGAGAAGTATGAGCAAAAAGGGGAAAAGGCCCTTACAAAACCATCAGATCGCCTAAGAACTCACTCGCTATCATGAGAACAGCATGGAGGTAACCACCCACATGATTCAATTACCTCCCACCAGGTCTCACCCATGACACATGGGGATTGCGGGAACTACAATTCAAGTTGAGATTTGGGTGGTGACACAAAGGCTAACCATATCATTCCACCCCTGGCCCCTCCCAAATCGCATGTCCTCACATTTTTCAAAACACAATGATGCCTTTGCAACCATCCTCCAAAGTCTTAATTCATTCCAGCATTAACCCAAAAGTTCAAGTTCAAAGTCTCATCTATGACAAGGCAAGTCCCTTCCGTCTATGAGCCTATAAAATCAAAAGCAAGCTGGTTACTTCCTAGATACAATGGGAGCACGGGCATGGGGTAAATACACCTGTTTTAAATGGAGAAATTGGCCCAAAAAGGGAGACTACAGGCCCCATGCAAGAAATTCAACAAGGCAGTAATCTTAAAGCTGTAAAATAATATTCTTTGACTCCATGTCTCATATCCAGGTTATGTTGCTCTAAGAGGTGGGCACCCACACCCTTAGGCAGCTCAGCCCCTGTGGCTGTGGCTTTTTAGGGTACAGATCCCCTCCCACCTGCCTTTGTGGGTTGGCATTGAGTGCGTCTGGCTTTTCCAGGTGCATGGAGCAAACTATCAGTGGATCTACCATTCTGGGGTCTGGAGGACAGTGGCCGTTTTCTCACAGCTCCACTAGACAGTGTCCCAAGAAAGCTCTGTGTGGAGCTCTGACCCCACATTTCCCTTCAGCACTGCCCTAGCAGAGGTTATCCAAGAAGGATCTGCCCCTAAAGCATACTTCTGTCTGGACATCCAGGCATTTCCATATATCCTCTAAGATCTAGGCAAAGGTTTCCAAACATCAATTCTTGACTTCTTTGCCCCTGTAGGCCCAGTACCACGTGTAAGCTGCCAAGGCTTGGGGCTTGCTCCCTCTGAAGCAATGGCCTGAGCTGTATATTGGCCCCTTTTAGCCACAGCTGGAGCTGAAGCAGCTGGGATGCAGGGCACCTTGTCCCAAGGCCACGTAGAGCAGGGGGGCCCTCAGCCCAGCTCAGAAAACCATTTTTCCCTCCTAGGCCTCCAGGCCTGTGATGGGAGGGGCTGCCGTGCAGGCCTCTGACATGCCCTGGAGACACTCCCTGCATTGTCTTGGTGATTAACATTTGGCTCCTTGTTACTTATGCAAATTTCTATAGCAGGCTTGAATTTCTCCCAGAAAATGGGAATTTCTTTTCTATCACATGATCAGGCTGCAAATTTTCCAAACTTTCATGCTCTGCTTCATCTTGAATGCTTTGCCACTTTGAAATTTCTTCTACCAGGTAGCCTAAATCATCTCTCTCAAGTACAAAGTTCCGCATATCTCTAGGGCAGGGGCAAAATAACACCAGTCTCTGTATAGCAAGAGTGACCTTTATTCCAGTTCCCAACACGTTCCTTATCTCCATCTGAGGCCACTTCAGCCTGGACATTATTGTCCGTATCACTATTAGCATTTTGGTCAAAGCCATTTAATAAGTCTTTGGGAAGTTCCAAATTTTCTTACATCTTCCTGTCTCTGAGCCCTCCAAGTCTCTAGGAAGTTTTAAACTTTCCCACATTTTCCTATCTTCTTCTGAGCCCTCCAAACTGTTTCAACCTCTGCCTGTTTCCCAGTTCCAAAGTTGCTTTCACATTCTAGGACAGCAGCACCCCACTATCTGGTACCAATTTACTGTATTTGTCTGCTCTCATGCTGCTAATAAAGACATACCTGAGACTTGGTAATTTGTAAAGGAAAGAGATTTAATTGACTCACAGTTCAGCAGGTTCAGGAAACTTAAAAACATGCCAGAAGGGGAAGCAAGGAATCTTTCAAGTGGTGGCAGGAAGGAGAAGAATGAGCAAAAGGGGAAAAGTGCTTTATAAATCCATCAGATCCCCTGAGAACTCATTCACTATCATGAGAATAGCATGGAGATAACCACCACAATCATTCAATTATCTCCACCTGGTCCTGCCCTTGACACATGGGGATTATGGGAACTACAATTCATGATGAGATTTTAGTGGGGACACAGCCAAACCTTATTAAGGCTCAAATTCATTCTAAGTTGTGAATTTACTTTCACAGCAATATTCATCTAACAAATACTTCCTAAATATGTCCTATGTATAAATAACTGATATCTTGCCTGATTTTCACATCCAGTATTGGCAGATAGAGGGACACAATTATATGTAAGTGAAAATATCACCATTATATTGGAATCTAGGGGCAGGGAGATGATTTCCAGCTAGGTAGTACAGAATAGGCAGGTAAGCATATCTTGTGAAGATGGTGGCTTTATAGGTATCCTAGAAGAATGGGTAGAATCTCAATGCCAAAAATAGAAAGAAGGTTTTCTAGGTGGTATCTAATATGGTTCAGAACAGTAAAGCCAGTTGAACTCAGTGTAAAATGTGCCTGAAACAGTGCTCCTATAACCAGAAATATCTCCATGACCTATCTCACATCTTCTCTTTGAACCTCTGCCAGATCAGTGTTCCCATTTCTTATTCTGTGCCCTCCAGTTAGATTCTGTTTCTGTCCCCTTTGGATTGACACTTCCACTAGACTGCTTGCCAGGCTTTCAGTTTTGGTTCCATCGATGAATACATTCTATTAGATCACCTGGAGTCTGGGCTCCTTGCCTGAAGGTCAGCTCAGTGCCATTCATGTCAGTCCCATGTTGCTCAGCCCATCTGTCCAGATCCATGCTCTTCAAACATTGTAGGAGAAAAAAGGACATGAGAAATAGACAAATGTATTTCGGAATGGTCCCAACGTGAACATTCTTTATTTTGTTGCATTAATTGGCTCATCTAATGTACTCTGCAAATCTTCCTGTCCCTATTCTTTGAAGACAAATTCCACAGATTTTTTTATCCTCAGTGTTTAAAATCAAGTCTAGAACAAAACATTAATTTCACATCAAAAGTAAAGTATCTCCTCTTTTTCTATCTGAACTTTGGCTTGTGGCTTGGGTCCTGCAATGCAGAAGTGAGGCACGCTTTGCTTTATTTATTCCTTTTTCTTTCTTTTGCCCTGTCACTCCCTCTCTGCCTTTCTTTCTGCTATTCTGGGTTTCCCTTGGGTCTCAGCATTGTTGGGCTCTCAAAGGGGCTGGGGTGAGGTGAAAGTCTGTGTGGCAGTCATCCAAATGCTGATCCTGCACTTTTTATGGGCTCCTCAGAGGCCCCCATCTCCCGGAGGCTTTCTGAGATGGATGGTGCATTCTATGGCTGACCTCTCCTCTCTCTCATCTCCCACCCCTGGCTGACTACTCAACAGTTTCTTAGGGGTGCAGTTCCCATGACACGGGAGGCTTCCAAGGCCTCTATTTGATCCACGAAACACTCACACATCTTTGTCATACAAAATGTGGATGTCGTAGGCTGCCCCACTACTGCTGTGTCATCTTGCTCTGTGTTGCAGATGCTCCAGCTATTTCTCACTCAGAGAGAAGAGGGACCAGTCCTCATGTTTGCATAACTCCAAACAAACTCCTTGAGATATATGTCAAACTCTCCTTAGAGCTTTCCTATCTTCTTCTACTCTGCTATCTGGACGAGCATGGGGCTAATGAACTCCTATGGCCCAGTAAGCTTTCCTCAGGAGAGGAAGATGCCAGTCTTCCTTTTCGACAGATACTCCAATTTATATGAATAATTTTCTTATAGTCCTTCTTGGTAGGCTTGAAAGGAGAGGGAGGAAAGAATGCAAAACACTCTCCCTCTATGCCTGCAGCTCACTCATTCAATGCATTCAAATATGTTCTAGTTTTCTGCTTACATCAGCTGGATGAGGTGGGGGAGCGTGTCTTTTTATGGAATATGAGCCACCTGTTGCCCATTCCCCTCAGCTTTGACTCTTCAGTCAAAATTCTGAAGCGTCGAGAGAAGTTCCATTCAGCAACGTTTTACAATAATATTTGTGTAGGAGGGTAGTGACAAAAAGGCTGCAGGGAGGTGCCAGTTTCTATGGAAATGGAATCTTATTTAAGAGGCTATGGGATAGAAACAAAGGTTTTTTGATTTAGCATTTTAGGCAATGCTAACATTTACATTCCACAATTGTCCTCCATGCTTTCCTTATAAGTTAATTCTTTTTTTTTTTTTTTTTTTTTTTTTTTTGAGAGGGAGTCTCGCTCTGTCGCCTAGGCTGGAGTGCAGTGGCCGGATCTCAGCTCACTGCAAGCTCCGCCTCCCGGGTTTACGCCATTCTCCTGCCTCAGCCTCCCCAGTAGCTGGGACTACAGGCGCCCGCCACCTCGCCCGGCTAGTTTTTTGTATTTTTTAGTAGAGACGGGGTTTCACCGTGTTAGCCAGGATGGTCTCGATCTCCTGACCTCGTGATCCGCCCGTCTCGGCCTCCCAAAGTGCTGGGATTACAGGCTTGAGCCACCGCGCCCGGCATAAGTTAATTCTTAAAGTTGAAAAGTAATTGAAAAAAATTTGAAACTTATTTTGCTTTTTTATGAGTGTTACATTGTTGTTGTTCACCAAATACCTGCAGTGTCTTTCTAGGCAGAAGGCAAAGTTGCATTTCTCTCCCACGGTGGAATTGACATGGCGACGTCAATTTCTTTGAACTACAAAATGAGAATGGAAGGAACATGTGGAAGCTTTAAGAGCCAGTGCAAGATAGGTAATGCATTCTCTATCTTTCTCTCTAAAAAGACTGTTCCAGAGAATGGCTGTTCTTTCTTATCCTGGCAACCAGAGTGAGGACCACACAGAGCTGAGGCTCCACCAACTTTGGAAATCATATTCAGTGTGAGTGAGAAAGAAACATTCTTTCCATCCTCTGAAATTTAGGGTGTGTTTGTTACTATAGCATCACCCACCACTCCTTACTAATAGGAGTATATACATATTTTACACTAGAGCCAAGTAGTGCACTACGGTTAGTATTTTCTGTATTTCTTAAACTTCTCTCCACTATTTATTGTCCTATGCTGCTCACATGAATTAGATTTCCTCTTTTATATTCTACTGACTACTTAAAAACATGCTGTAATTTGCCTGAATTTTCAGTTATAAATCTTATACAATTAACGTCTTAACTGGATTTACCATCATGTCTTAATATCAATTACTGTCTGATACAAATGTTGGTTTACTTTAAGGAAGGTGATCTTTCTTTAAGAGACTGGTGGAGAGGCAGAGCAGAAGCTGGACTCTAAGTTCACAGATCTCACTTGATATAGAAGGGAGCAAATCGAATAGAGGAGTGTGCATTGGAGTAAGTAATGGACACCTTCCTTGAGAAGAGATTAAAAGAAAACAAACAAAAAGGATTCTGAAAAAAAAAAATTGTTAATATCCAGGGAAAACCTCTGTTCAGTTAGAAGCAACCTCATCTCTTGTGAATCCTATAGATGAGAGCATAGTACAATAAAGGGACCCCTTAATTCCCTAGATATTTACTGAGCTATCTTATTATGCTAGGGCCTATTGATAATTAAATTGTGTCTAAGTCGGTCCTTCTCCAATAGGAGACAACATCTTCTGAAAGAGAATAAATGGATAACACTTTCAGAGAAGTACATGTGCCTCCTAGGATTCCGTTTAAGTATGGGAGATGGACAACTTTTACAGATTTGTACGATTAAAATAAAATGTTTTATAAAGAGAACACCATGAGGACCATGTAGCTTAGTGCTCCAACCAGAAGTGTCTATTTTTAACCTGTCAGTGAATTTCAAAGCAACACACATTTCTTGAAATACTACTGTGTGTAACTTGCTGCACTAAGGCCTTTTTTCAAAATGTTTGTCATTTTCTCAAATACCACATGTTTCCTTACTCAGGAATTTAAGATAACTTCTTAATGCTTAAAAAACTTAAGCTTAGCCCTAAATACTGTATATTAAATGACTGCTTCTTGCCTCTGTGTATTTAACTATTATTATTTCACCCACATGCTCCTACACACTAACCAAAGCAAATTATAGTACTTCCAAATTGTTTGAAAAGCTCTACCTCTATGCGTCAACTGCTGCAGTCCTCTACTTACCCTCACCCAAAGAAGGCCTCTTATTATTTTCTTTTTTCTCCACTAATCTTGTCCTCCAATATACTTCAAAACTATGTTGCAAATATATGTCTACTGGGATGTCTTGCTTAATTAACTCCAAGCCAATTCTGATTACTCTTTTATTCTGGATTTCATGTTTACTTATATAATTATTTAATTTCATTGCTATAAAAGACCCACAGATGTATAGATAATTGCCCACGATTATCATTACTTGGGGAAAAATCAGGGTCAAAACCTAGTTTCCCTGGCTCTCCATTTGTTTCCATGCTACCTGTACCCATATCATATTTCCTGCTTTTCAATAACCATAGGCTTGATAGCTCTCTCAAGTTGACTTATAGTGTACTTCTTTCCTCACTTGCAAAATAGTAATTTTAGATGTATTTTAAAATAGTATTAATACAAACTATCATTTATTAGGAAATATATATTAATACACTTACATCTCAAACAATCCAATGAAATAGGTACTATTACAAGTGTCGTTATCATTTTACATATAAAGTTTCTGAGACAGAGAAGACTTAAATAACTTTTTCAAGATAGAACACTGACTACTTGAGATTCAAGCCCAGGTAGTCAAGCTCCAAAACTTATTATCATAATTACCTTCCTATAGAGGGATATTTTGTTCACAAATAAACCAGAATTTATATGTCTAAATGAGTGTACACTCTTTCAAATCAGTCATCTTGGGATATTACAGATTTGTGCCAATGATCTGATATTTTCCAGAATATTTTAGACCTGAGGTTCTGGAATTTACATGAGCATGTCTAGAACACTCTTTTAAATATTCACAACAAGAGCAAATCCTTTTCCTATGAGGACAATTTCTATTTTGGAACCCGTCAAAAGTCAGTTATTGCAGGGCTAAATAAGAATGCTAAGTGAATTTTGTAAAACCATATCCAATAAAAAATTTACTGGAGATATAAAATAATAAGACTATTTTGTGGGGAGTGAGTCATAAGCTTTCCATACTAAGGCAAAAGTTCCCAAAACATCTCAAGTTAACATCCCATAATGGCTGAATAGACTCCCATAGCAAACATTCCCTTCCTAAGCATTTACCTTTTTTTATTCCAGCAACATGCTCTGTTTTCTCTTAGGGACACCGAACTTGATGTGATCTGAGTGAAGCTCTTTGCTAGGACCATGTGATGGGCATGCAGCCAAGCATTAATTGAGTCACTCACTCATTTGATGGCCACAGTGACTGGTTCAGAGATGGACATATGACTAAAGCTTGTCCAACCGGAATGAATCAGCCTTGGGACTCTTGTAAGCACTTTCAGACAACAGACACTGTTTTCACAGAACATGGAATTGTGAGGTAGTGAGATTATGGCTGGAAGCACCCACTTGCTTCTAAAGGAACCTGTGTATGAAATCGTAACACAGAGACTAGCAAGGGCTAACTAAGGGATTAAGAGATAGTAGGTCCTATAAATTGGTTTGAACCTCTGAATCAAAATAAAACTTGAAGCCAAATGTACTCTGGACTTTTTGGTTATGAGAGTAAATGGATTCTACTCTGTCACTTGCAGAAAGTTTTACTCATGTACATCTCCAGGTGACTACATAAAAAGATACTACTGATTGACTAAGTCTCTATAGTCACTCTATAGTCACTCCTAAGGCCTACAATATTATTGCTCTCCATAGTGGTGATTTATTGTACTCTTATGATAATGCATTTCTGGCAAAATTTTAGACTGAGACATTCTATTTTACCCAAATTCCTGGAAACATCTGACTCAGTTGAATTTAATACCTGTGTCATATCCATGCAGCACTGTTCCCTTTATTCTATTAAGAGTGAGAATAACATAAGTGGGGGAAGGGGCAGAAAGCAAAATTTATTCAAATAGTTATTTTTCTGAATTTTACACTCCAACAAATTAAGCTCACATACAGGGATGGAGTAGTAATGCCTTTTTAAAACAAATCTCTAAATTTTCAAGTGAGAGTTGTAACCAGAATATTCAAAAATCACAATTGTTGTTTCTGAAAATCAACTTATCTTGCTAATCTGAGATGTGTTAAGCATTATAATCTGATACTGATTTCATGGGTATGATTGGAAAGTCACTCATGATCCAGACTGACCTTTCGTATATTCCAAGAAAAAATTATATACAACGAGTTGCGTTAAAGTCATACAAATCCAAATTAAGTTAGATTAAATAATATACAATAAACTGGAATTATTATATTATGTAAAATATGATCTAAAAGGTCAAAATAGCCAATATCTGTCAAAGACGGCTAGATATATCATCAAATTCTGCCCAAAATTTACCAAATGTATCCAAATGTACTATTGTTTCTTCCTCGTACTTAGCTGGCATAGTTTTCACCACCACCATTAGTGAAGAAAATTGCTGTGTCCTGTGATATCTAAGCTACATTACTGTTAATTGTTACGCACCCATTAGAGTTACACTAACAGAGACTTTTTTTTCTGAGTTTGGTGTCCATTCCTTAGAAGGAACGCATTGGAAATCGTGGCTTTCAAATAAGGGACACGTTATGACCAAGGAACAAACCAATTTAACATGAATGATTTAAAATTATTCTAATAAGCCTGATACTCTTTTAAACTGAGAATCAATACATATATCAAAGTACAAAGCAATGAGTAGGATTCTCAGCAAAAACAGCCAACTGATAAAAGCATTTCTCCAAGAAATACCATTTTTCTTGCCATTACACATTACATTCTTCTCAAGTCAAAAAACACACCACAGGTAATTTTGAACACTTTAAATGAGTAGATTAGCTTTCCTGTTATAATTCAAGGCTTTTGCTTACAGCCTCTGTGTTAAGATTATCAGACAACTGTCTTGTTTTCTAAAATTCAGAATTTTCCAGTTATGCAATTTGGATGCCAGCATACCAAACCTCAGTTCTAGCAGTGGGTCCTGACTGGTCTGAACCCAGTACTATAACTATAACTGAAACAACTCTCCCTGCTTCCCACAGGTTGAGCTCAGATGTCACTGGAACCCATCTCAGCCATTCAAGGATGCAGACTTCTCTGATCCCAGTGACCTGTTACTGGGGGCAGGTGTCTTGGTTGATTCAATCAGAGTAAACTTAAGATTTTTGTCCAGGTGCAATAGCTCACGCCTGTAATCCCAACACTTTGGGAGGCCGAGGCGGGCGGATCATGAGGTCAGGAGTTGGAGACCAGCCTGGCCAATATGGAGAAACCCTGTCTCTACTAAAAATACAAAAAATTATCCGGGTGTGGTGGCACGTACCTGTAATGCCAGCTACTCAGGAGGCTGAGGCAGGAGAATGGCTTGAACCCGGGAGGTGGAGGTTGCAGTGAGGCGAGACAAGTGAGCCAATGCCACTTCATACCAGCCTGGGTGACGGTATGAGACTCCATCTCAAAATAAATAAATAAATTAATTAATTAAAAAACAAAATATTTTTGTTCAGTGTTTGGATATGAGAGACACTTCTTTTCTGAATTAAAAAAAAAAACTGGACTAGTATTTCCTTAATGACTATATCATGACAGGTTTTTCTAATAGTACACTGATTTGCATTTGTGTAGTATCTATATAGAAATGAGACAAGTGGAGATTTGCTACATTAATATGAATTTTATAATATAGCCAAACTAAATAATTAAGTCTGAGTAAAATTTTTTAAAAGTTTGTTCTCTACATTTCTTGAGGATGTATACACAGGTAACTAATCAAAGTATTAGTAAGAATCTCACTAAAACCTATAACCACTACAAGATTAAAATCTTCTTTCATGTTCTAAATATTTACATAAATAATTTGTCATATTTGTAAACAATCTCATATCTGCATTTAAGACAATAAAACCATATTTGACTAGGAAAATAGATATATGTTTGGTGTTGTCAATAGTCACAAGCTTTGCGAAGACCCGTGAGGCGTTAAAATAATACATGGATTCCAGTTCTACATTCCTTAAATGAAATTCTTGGATATCTTAGTGTGGCACCAAGTATTCAAAGATAAACATTTTTTGGATAGGCAAAGGTAGAAGTAAGCAAATAAATAAAGACATTGAAAGAATCTGTTTAACATCTGTTTGGTAATAGCAAAAATATTAGAAAGTATATAATTTCAAATGGACTGTTTTCAGTATCCTACCTTTTTCCCAGTTATTGTGAAATATATCACTCATTGCAGATCAAGAGTTTAGGTATCCTCAATTCTTTATGATTATTCAGCCACCTTTCTTATCACCTCCCATTTCAAAAAACACAAAACCCATTAACTTTTCTCCCAGAGCCCTCATTTGTGGAATAATCTGTATTCTTGACAGACACCAACTACTTGGGAGTTTGTGTTAATAGGCACCTGACATCATTTTCATAAGTTTCTTTTGACACTACCTTTTAATCAACAGGATAGAGACTGAATAAGCCTGTCGGATGTTTCAACAAAATAAAAAGGAATATATTATAAACCCACAAAAGTACATTGATTGTGTCTACAAAGATATATAATTTAAAAAAGTATAAATCAAGGACTGCTATTTTATACTTGACTTCAGTTATTTTGAACACTTGTGGTCTAGCTGTGCTCATTGTTAAGGATATGATTTTATGTGTTTAGAGTAAATCTGCTGTAAGCAATTTTATAGTTTAATGAAAATAATTATAGTTTGAGCAGGATGAAGTGTATCTGATTCTACTTCCCCAAAATAAGCTGTGATATAAATTATCATGATTTATTATGGTTATTCTTGTGGTTATGTTTGGAGCGGATTCTAGCAAGTAATGATGATTCTAAATTGCAAAGAATAGCATTTTGAGCTATTTTCCTCAGATCTCATCTTTAATTTTCTATGAAACTGATACGATTTTCATTGTGGTACAGAACGTGTTACCGTGAAGACAGCATTATTGTACTGTCAATTTGACAGCTTACTTTAATTTACACCATTTAGTGGAAAAAATACAATTTAAAATTTTTTAAAAATATATCATATGCCACTATTGCTCTTCAATTTTTAGCCCATGAAACAGCAATGCTGTGCTCTGATGCAAAATCCTGCATTTCCCTACTTGAACTGTTTACAGTGGCATCAACTGCGGTATTCTGTTTGGGTATGTTTTTAACTCCTTATCAAAAGCCAGGGTAATAGATATGTATTTTTTTATTTGAAAGTATTTTCAGGCCTAGCCATGATGTCATTCACCTGAAAGCATTTGAGTACACCTCTGAAGCCAGGGCGGGGGAAGGCGTTATGATAGGTTGTAGTAATTCCATGAGCTACTAGGTGATTGGAAGCAAGGTTCAAATAACTCCTTTTATGCTGAGTAAATAATTAGATTTTAAAACAATGGCTCAGTTTCATACATCCAAGCTCCTAATTCCACTAATTCCATCAATTAATTCTTCTAAGAAACACTTACGGAGAACCAACCAGATGTCAGCTTCTGATCTAGACACAGATGAAAATGACCAGGCCCAGAGAGAAAATGCAAAATTACAGGCCAACACTGATGTCAGAAAGTAGTAAGTGTCACAACGAGCCAAAGTACAAGTTTCTCTTTGGGACACAAAGAAGGAGGATCTGACGCACCACAGGAAGAGTGAATCCCGGGGCCACAAACTAAAATTGTGCCTAATTAGACTCAAAATGTCTAAAGAAACAAACATTAAGTAAAAAGAAAAAAAAAATCAGATCACAAAACTTTCAATATCATTGTTTCTCACTGTCACTTGGAGAACGTTTTGCCCTTTGAGCTTCATTGGTACATCAAAGTTGGTCTAGGTTGTCTTAAGTTTACAGATATGCTAAGGGTCTTTTAGATACTTTTCTTCTGTGTTCTCTAAGATTAATGCCAACTGGCCTGCGGGTTTAAATTACTATTCCTCAAGGACTTATACAATAGTCATTTGGAGCACCTTATTAAAGAAGTCAGATCTTCACCACAGAGGTCTGTCTCAGTTTCCTGTGATGATCCTATTCATTATAAATGCATGAAGTTATGGGGATCGGTCTAAAGAGCTTCTGAAACCAAACTACTTAGAAAAATATAATTGTTGTAATTATTTTGTTACCACTCAGAGTTCATACATAATAGGAAAATGATGTTTCATGTCTTAAAATAAACACATTATCAAGACATTTGCATTTGGTCCAGGTGTTTTTGTCTGCGACTGATTCTTGCTAAAAGCAGAATTCACTGGAATTTTGATGGTTGCTAACTGTATGAGCTTAGATTTGAAGTGGCATAGACCTGGCTTCTAATTCAGCTCCCATTATTTTTACCTGCTGTGTGAATGTAACTAAGTTATTTAACCACTTGAGGCTTCTGTTTCCTAATTTGTAAGACAGAAGAAATATTTTTTATCCCAACGGATTGTTAGGAGGAGTTAATTCTCTATCAAGGTGCCTAGAAATTGCTCAATAAAAGACTATCTTTGTCGTTAATACGTCATTCATATTTAATGCCATTGGTTACTAAGCACCAAATGGTATAGGATAAAGTCATTTTCTATGTAAGTCATGGACTGGGCAAGTCTATTTAGCTTATTACATGCCAGAAATGAAACAATTAACCACTGTTTTTATTTTATTATGTCAATATTTTCTGATTACTAACATTAGCATCAGTTTTGCCATAATTAGTACCTTGACTAGATGCACATAGCAAATTATAATTACGCCATTAGGATTATCTGAGAAGTTTTCAAGTGACTCAGATTTCTGGATCCCATCTTAAACCCACCAAATCAAAATCCTCGGAGGCAAGGCTGAGAAATCTGTTTTAAATTGCTCTCCAGGTGATTCTGATGTGCAAGTTTAGAAAACTGCATTAAATGACCCAAGTCAAGGTTAAGTACAGTGATACAAGTAATACCTTCCTGTTTAACCTAGTTCTAAGACTGCAGTACAAAAGACTGACCTTGATCTAGCTGAAGAGCAATTAACTACTATCTGTCTTTATTCATCCATATAAAAAAGGGCAGGGAAAGATAACACTGGGTCAGTTAAGCACCCTTTTCACAATGTTCTTCTTAATGTGCTATTTTTACGTCAATTTGCCATCATCTAAAACCTTAGAAGCATTTTTCTTTAAAAAAAAATGTTAGGATGTAGAATTTAAACATACTTCAGATCAGAGATGTTCTACCTTATTTACACACAGCTACCATGTGGAGAGTTTTTAAAATACTGATGCCTGAGAGCCACCTCCAACTATTCTGATTTAATTGGTCCAGGTGCTGTCTGGGCAACCAGATGTTTAAAATTCCCAGGTGATACTAGTGTGGGGCCCAAATGAGAATCACTGCTGTTATGATTGACAGCTCACCTTGAGGATGGTCAGCTTCATCAGCAGTCCTGTTTCCCCATCCCTCAGTGTCATTTCCAAACTCACCTCTCCTCAGATTTACTGAGGAATTTCACAAACACTAGAGCTTCCTGAGACACTAATTCAGGAGATATAAGAAAGACTTAAGGTGTGTATTATTTAAAAGTTCCCCCAGGTAACTTCAATGATAATAACTAATATCCATTGAAACCAAGAGCTAGGCAATGTTCTAATCCCTCTGAAAATATCCATTAATTTAATCCTCACTAAAACCCGTGAGTAAGAAGCATCATCATCCTTGTTTCACAGTAGATGTAACTCAAGAACACAGAGGGCCAGTAACTTGATCCAAATAACATAGAGAATAAGAGGCAGATCCAGGGTTTGAAACCCCAGTAACTTGACCCAAATAACATAGAGAATAAGTGGCAGATCCAGGGTTTGAACCCGGGCTGTTAGATACCAGAGGTGTGCTCTTAATTCATTTATTTTTTACGGCAACCCTAGTAGGTAGGTGCATCTTATTTCATTTTATTGGTGAGGAAAGCCTTAAAAAAAAAAAGAAATTATTTGAAGAGAAGTTAAAAACCACTATGGTTAAATTATATGCAGAGTTACTAATTAATTACAGTAGCCATAAAATGCCTATATCCTCCACAAGTGTGCACTTACTTTACTGTCAGTCCCTCTTCTCAGAGTCTGAAATCTTCCCAGCCATGGAAGTCAAATGGTCCTAGTCAACATTTTCACTGTTTTTCTTTTCCTTGCTGGATTGATAATTGTGTTTGTGTCTGTGTGTGCCTGTGTCTGTGTGTGTGTGTGTGTGAGATATATACATGTAACATATGTATATGTAGTGTCTCTGGAATAGAGCTAGCTTGCATAGCTGGTATGGTGTATCAGTCCCATAGAATAGTTGTTGGTCTCCAGTTTTATAAGAACTTGTCATTCTCTTTGAATGTGCGTTATGGACTAGGAGACAGGCCTCTTGGGCCAAAGGGCTAGACAGGCACTATATTTTTATTTCCAGTATATAGTACAGTTCAGATACAACAGCACTTAATAATGTTTGTTGAATACACTAATAAGATTATGAAGCTGGAAAACCATGTCTCCCAAGCACCAGCGGCCAGCAAACTTGTATACCCTTTCTGTGCTTACCTTACTCCAATTTATCTAAGTAGCATGTTCCCTTAGAACACTTATTTTCTTCCCTAATAAGACCAGCCCTTCACTACACAGCCCAAAAGGAATGCCTATGCCAGTAGGTCCATTTTTCCCTGGAATTCTTGGCTGTTTAGTACAATGATCACTAGTCAATCAATAACAATACTGTCTGTGCTACTTTGGGCCTCTCAAGGACCCTAATGTTATGCTGTCTGATACAATGACTACTAGCTACATCGAGCACTTGGCATGTGACTGGCTCGAAACAAAGATATGCTATAAGTGAAAACACACACTGAACTGTGAAGACTTAGCATGAAAAAATAATAGAAATTATCTCAGTAATAATTTTGATTCTTAAAGTTTGAAATTAAAAATGGGTATATTCAATAAAATATAGTATTGAAATTAATTTCACCTGATTCCCTTTACTCTTTGAATGTGACTAGAAAACTTAACATTACACATTTGGCTCACTTGTATTTGTGGCTGGCATCTGTCCTACCAGAGAGCATTTCTCTAAAGTCTCAATGAATCTCTGGTAGCTCCTGAATTTTCACTGTGTATCTTATAAGCTAGATAACAATACATACAATTACCTGGCTTCTCTAATCCTTATTTACCCAGCATGCCCAATTCTACTATTTTCTAGGCTTGCTGTAGGAATTGCGTACTATGATGCTTTCGAATTCCCAGGAGATAACCAGGGTTTCTCAATGATCTTTTCATACCACCACTCCCCATTGACTCATCCTCAAATGCAATCACAACCTGGAAGCACAGAATAATGCAGCCATTCTTTGTGAGAAAAGAAACAACTCACTCTAACTGAAAATGCATTTGAGAAATGTCAGTCCTTCAACTTTTCCTGCCTGCTTTATATGGAGACCATTTACAAACTCCTTCAAATACTGAAATTGGATAATTGCTAGTTTACTTAAGTTGCTAGTTGATAAATAGCCAGTGATCAGATGATCCAATTAAAAATGATTGGCTGGGCATAGTGGCTCATGCCTGTAACCCCAGCACTTTGGGAGGCTGAGGCAGGTGGATTGCCTGAGGTCAGGTGTTCGAGACCAGTCTGGCCATCATGGTGAAACCCTGTCTCTACTAAAAATACAAAAATTAGCCGGGCATGGTGGTGGGCACCTGTAATCCCAGCTACTCAGGAGGCTGAGGCAGGCAAATTGCTAGAACCCAGGAGGTGGAGGTTGCAGTAGCTGAGATTGTACCGCTGCACTCCAGCCTGGGCAACAGATTGAGACTTTGTCTCAAAAAAAAAAGAAAAAAAAAAAAAAGATTGAACCAAGTGAGTGGAAACAGTATAGATGACATTGAAATCAATGAATCAATCAAGTACTTGCAGCATCTTTAGGCAGTAGAATTTCTAGAAAATAAAAACAAGGCCGAGCGTGGTGGCTGACGCATGTAATCCCAGCACTTTGGGAGGCCAACGCGGGCAGATCAGCTGAGGTGAGGAGTTTGAGACCAGCCTGACTAGCATGGAGAAACCCCATTTCTATTAAAAACACAAAATCAGCTGTGCATGATGGCGCATGCCTGCAATCCCAGCTACTCAGGAGGCTGAGGCGAGAGAATCGCTTGAACCCAGGAGGTGGAGGTTGCAGTGAACCGAGATCCTGCCATTGCACTCCAACCTGGGCAACAAAAGCAAAACTCCATCTCAAAAATATAAATAAATAAATAAAAATAAAAGCAAATAAATTAGCACTCAAATTATTAAACTCAAATTCTAAATAAACCTACATGATCGTATGTTTCATGTTGGATTTATAACAGCATAGAAATGTCACTACTTTTAATCTGCTGACAGGACTAATTTTAGGATGAAATACAGTTAAACACCGACAAAAATAATTTAAATATAATTATGATCTTATTCATGTGGTAATTTTTTCTTCACCAGAAGTTTTCTCATCTGTATTACTCTAAGGAAAATTTCATACTTTTGATAAGTGCTGTCAGTTCTAATGTTTGATATTAAAATCTGGGACAGGAATGTGTGATATTCTGCATTTTTATAGGGTTTTTCACATAAACAAGAAAATTAAATTACCATAAGCACACAAACACACTGAAGATTTATTTAGAAAACACCTGAAAATAGAAACCACATGTCCATCATCTTTAAAATGGACTCTGGTAAAATATTCATTAAAACCAAAACCCTTTGATAAAGGTTGCTAGGCCATATTGGTGGGAAGTGGGGAATGGTGGAGCAGGATGGTAGGGTTTGGGGTGGTAAAAAATACTAATCTTGGAGTTTTATTCATATTCTTGATAAATATTTTTAAACCAAGACATTTATTGCATGGAGAAATAAGATGGCAATTGAATATCTCCTTGACTCCTAAAGATGTCTAATTTGTCCTAAGTTACAGATCCAAATTCCCTCGTTCCAGTACTTGCTGTACTATGTGTTCACACCCCCGAGAGCTGAATTAATTGACTGGCATAGCTTTATCATGGAACAATGCAAAGACTATTTAGCAAACTCAGATATTTCTATATTTACTGAAGATGGTCTCCGTGTGTTACTCAGTTGCAGGTACTTATTACAGGAATGATAATTCATATACCAGAACTGCTGTCTAATTCAGAAAGGCAGCAATTTGGACTTTATTAAGAAGATACTTATGAACTTTTTAGAAGTTGCAGTTTGATACATATTTAGTAGAAATGTGGTTTGCATATGACTGAAGACTGAAGAATAATAACTAGATAAGACTGTAGTGCAAAAGTCAATCCTTACTACATTAAATTAGCTTAAAATACTAACAAAGCTTCTATCCAATTACTGAGCCATAGAGGGAACAGATAATGAGGATTTCTCCTTTTCATTTTCTATAAGTACAGGTAAAATTACCTGATCTGCTTACTGAATAACTTTTGAATTGCCAATTTATTTTCTAATATGTATGTGATGAAATTTTGAGAGCTGTAAAATACTTCTCTGGTAATTAAGAGATGTAGATATGTTCCCTTAAACCCTATATACTATAGGGCAGTTGTATTTCCTAAGTTCCAGGTTTATTCTTATGTAAATAGAAATAATGCATTTTAAATCCACAAGTCTCTGAACAAAAAAACTGAGAGGAGGGTATGAGTATATGCAATAGTTCTGGGCTTTGAGATAATGAAGGAACAGATCAAACTTTCCTGTTTTAAAGAGTGTGATTAATACTTTTGAAAGTGCACTGGGCACCTATGTATTGCCTGATATCAATCATGAAACCCCAAACACTCCAAAGACTATTCTAGCAATACTTTCAACCCTTCAGAAAATACCCAGTAATGGGACTTTTCTGAGAACGCCTGTCTTCATGTGATTTCCAACTCTGTTTCAATACCAAATAGACCTGAATGCTTATCAGATCTGATCCAAACTGCCAAGAGCTCTTGATTCTGCCCATCTGTCATGAGGTTATTGGTTCAAGATAATATTAAGACACAGAACAAGAGACATAGTCAGTTGGAGAAAACAATGTTTTCAACTTTCTACTCCTTTTCTTTATTGTCTATTGAACAGCAAGCTGTATGCTTCCAAACTGACTTGAAGTTGAATCTGAAGTTTCAAATCAACCAACTTCCTTGAGGAATTAGGTACCAAAATTTAAAAATTGTCTTAACTGCTTTTAGTTTACTCATCCATTTCCCTCTTTCTCTCTCCACTTTTTTCTCTCCTTCTCCTTCCCTTTTTCTTCTATCCAGCCTTCGATGTAAAAGCAATGCCAAAAACAAACTTTGGAACCTTACAGAATATAAGATCTTTATGGATATCGGTTGTTTCACTGAAGGAAAAGACTGGGAATTTATAGAAAGTTACAATAGGCTTTCATATGAAGTGTGGAGTTTGTATTTGCAGAATTAAAGGGCTTACTATAATATTCTTTTATCTCACCTTGTGTCATTAAAATATAGGACACCAGCAGTAAAACTAAAAGTAAATATGCACATATCTTTATCTGTGTAAGGAAGCTATAAATTTCCCTCACTGATAACAGCTGTACTACAGCTATCATTTGAATAGTGCAGCTGCCACAACAATATCAAATTTTATAGTTAAAAAGCAGTCAAACCTTTAATGTTATAGTGGAGGTAGATAAATATTGCACTATAAATAAGCATCCTCTAATGAAGAACTGAAGCATGTTTATTTTTTTCTTAAACATACCATTGAATAGAGTGTATCCGACTCACTGTAATCTATCATAATATAACTATAATATAACTCATTATACTTGGGTTTCTATAATACAAAAGTCTGGTTTATACTAATTAGGCTAACTTTCATTGAGACATGTGAGAACTTGAAAACCCCTGGCCTGGGAATCTAACTTTAATTCTATGTTTTGTTTTGTTTTGTTTTGAAAGAAAGAAAGAAAAAGAAAGGGAGAGAAGGAAAAGAAAAGAAAAGAAAAAAGACCCCCATGGATCTAAGGAAGGATTTAGTGGTCTTTTCCTTCCTTTAAACCCTTTGTAACTTTGTGGGTTTGATTGGCAGAGATGAAAGATATGGGTATGTGCAATTTTGGGAAACCAGTTTGGCAAAGTTTAAACCTAAAATGACTAGCTGCAGAGCAGGCTTTTTCAGAGCCAGGTGATCTCAATCTAAAATTGGCATCCTGAGGGTTCTCCTGCCTCCCTCAATGGTTTGTGGAATGTGTTTTTTGGGCTTGACATGAAGCTGCCAATACAAAATTGAGTTTTCATACACATTTTGAAGAAGTCAGCTCCCCTGAGGGGGAAGAACAAGGGTGTTCACAAATATGCAAAATTTAAAAAACAAAGCAAGAGGTGGTTTTAGACAGATTTTTGAAAGACAGAAATCTTTTTTTTTGTTTTTTGTGTTCCACTAGCTGGTCAGTTGATATCACATAGGATGCTTAAGTAACATGGAGAAAAACCTGAATCTCTGGGCCTCATCTTCGTGAATGTGTCAGATGGCTCCATTAATGAGCAAAGACAGTTATCCTAACCAGTCTTGAAATTCTGTTAAAGGAGCCCACCATAGCTCTGTAAGTCTTGTGTGTGTGTGCCTATCATGTTATGCTCAGCCAGCTGCCATGTGGCAATACTAAAGTGACCTGTTTTAATTGCTGCCTTCTTCCTCTGTGTCATAATTGATACATTCAGGGATGCTACTTGAAGTAAAGGGCCAGTCACGCTATGCAGCTTTAACCTTTTGCTCTGCTATCTGAAAATATAGTCAGACCAGCACAAAGATTGCCACAAATGAAGCAGTAAAGGTGGGGCCCACAGCATCAGAAGAGCCTGTAAATGAAGTTCCATTTCTACGCATACATCAGTTCATCATTGAGCTGTGTTGCTGTCAGAAAATCAGGTAGCAACAAAAATTGCACAGGTGTATTTCATATACCATGCCTCTTTGCCAGAGTCTGTCCAAAGAACAGTCATTGTGGTAAGAACAAACTTAGTGACTTAGACTAACTTGAAGTTCAGTTAGTACTGGTTTAAACTGTCCAAGAATATACATTGGAACATTTGGGACAGTTGTGACATTGAACATTTGGGACAAGCCATTTTATCAAATATTTACTAAGTTCCCACAGGTTTTATATGCTGAAATATATGTAAAGTGTTATTTACTTATAGATAAATAATGCTAGCGTTTCCTTGAGGCCTACAAGGGATAGAAAAAGATATTTGCATCTGTCTGCATAAGCGGAGGATAAGTGTTTTAAGTACAAAGTGCTCTTGGTTCTCAAGAAAGCAGTGATTTATTAAAATAACACCAGGGCATTTTACTAAACAGTGTCAAACACAGGCTTTCATCTTATGGTCATAGCCACTATAGGAAGGGGATATTATATATTTCCCATTTTGCAAATGGAAACCTGAGGCTCATTTCTGCTACTTTGAATGGGGAAAGACTTGAAGATGAGTGAGTTTTCAATATTCAGAGATGGTTAAAGTGATTTCAGTCCTAGAGATCAGCATGAACAGAGGCCCAATGGCATGAAAACACCTGGCATATTTGAGCAAAAGTAAATGGTCATGTGCCTGGTACATAGGAGATGTGAGCATGGTAGTAGGAAGTCACTGGGTAAGTGCAGAGGAGGAGGAAAGACAGCAAAGGTGGTAGAGCAAAGCCTCAGACTATAACTTTACCTGTGGATCAATGCATTTAGAAATGGAGTCATGGGCCGGGTGTGGTGGCTCACATCTGTAATCCCAGCACTTTGTGAGGCCGAGGTGGGTGGATCACAAGGTCAGGAGTTTGAGACCATCTTGGCAAACATGGTGAAGCCCTGTCTCTACTAAAAATACAAAAATTAGCCAGGTGGGATGGCACGTAATCCCAGCTACTCAGGAGGCTGAGGCAGGAGAATCGCTTGAACCAGGAAGCAGAGGTTGCAGTGAGCCGAGATCATACCACTGCACTCCAGCCTGGGAGACAGAGCAAGAACTAAGTCTCAAAAAAAAAAAAAAAAAAAAAAGAAATGGAGTCATGGTCTACAGAGGAAATAAATACAATTCTGGGGGAGGAAATAAGAATGCGGTGTTAGGACTTATAACTTAATAAATTGCAAAATACGCCACTCCCTTGTCTCATTCCTGAGCTCTTTGCCTACTCCTGTGTTTAAACCGCATTCTGTATAAAATGAGTCATTTGAAAAAGAAATGCATATATAATATATATGTGTGTGTGTGTATACACACACCCATATATTTTAATATACACACGCACACATCTATTGTCTTTTTCTGGGGTTGGGGAGCATCCCTTCTCTGAACCAGAGCATATTGTTCAACAAAGCAGAATGGACACATAAATGAATGACTGTTAGTGTCTCCATGCCATCCTAAGATAATAAGCACCTTTGAAGGGGTATTCACTGTTTCAGGCCCCAGAGGGACCATTTACTGCCTGGAGATAATAATGTTCCCATGTATCCCCAGGATACCTGGGAGAATCTGACTCACTATGCAAAAATATTGTTGAGAGCTTCAGATAAAAAGAAGTAATAAACAACAAATCTACAGAGGAAAGCACTCTCTGCAAGGTTGTAAGCAAGACTCCGGGTACAGGAGGAGATTTGCTCTCTGTATTTTAGTAATTTAACAGTCAGTGTGCTTATAATCTTGAAATCAGCTTGACCTTCCATGGATGAAAATGCTAGAGTCTCAGAATGCCTCCATGGAGACAGGAACAAGGAAGGCTAGAGAAGGCGCTGGGTTGTGAGGAGTGGGTGGGTAGGGGAAGCCATCCCCAAAGACCTAACCACTGGGAAATATTATAATTTGAATAATTTTTAAAAATTAGGCCTATTGTCAGATAACTTGGGGCAATAAATCTTTCCATTCCCCAACTTACTTTTCTGAGAAACCTCATGGCATGGCAGCAAACACATCCAATAACAATTGCCAGATAATGACGAATCTCTGATATATTTTGTCACATTGCAGTCTATGTTGCTAGTTTCATATTTACAAGCAAAATTGTTACCTCAAAATATGAAACACTGGCATTTAGAGAAATACAGAAATTACTCACTTCCCTGGAATTCTGCATGACAAATTAGAACTATGCTTTAACTCTAATAAATGTAGCTGTAACAGTTTTCATAAACATTCTTGAGATGTTCTTCTGGAGTAGCTTTATTTTGGCACCCTACTTTTCCTGCTTAAACAAATGAAAAGGTTGGCTGATATTGTCAAAATACAGCACTTCTGGTGAACCAAGAGTCATTTATTAAAATAATGTATTGATGCGGTGTCATAAAACACAAAATCATATTTCTGCAGGAAAACCTATTACCCTAAGCCAAGATTATTTTATTTTAAAAGAAAATTATTACAGTTGTGGATTCTGAAAGTTAGATGATGTGGTTCCGACCTTGGCCCTTCAGAGACTAACCAGGCAGCTTTTAATGCACCGTAATATGTTATGTAAAAGATATATTTGTATAATTAACAAGTCTTGTCTTAGTAGAAATGCATTAGCTTCAAGTAGATTCTGGATCTCTTACGATTCAAAATAACCAACTTAATAAAAATACAAATGTGATTTTCTCTCGTTGTGTAGAGACATTAAATAACACATAGCCAAAGTGTGACAACCAAACACACAAACACACACTCTCTCTCCTCTCTCTCTCCTTTCTTTTCTCGTCTCTCTCTCTCTCTCTCTCTTCTCTGTCTCAAACTCCTCCTGCAGGGTCAGGGCTCTCCAGAGCTAACCATTTTCCTGACATCGCCTTAATCTTGTCCTTTGTCACAGCTCTGCACTTTTTGCTCTAAAGGTTTCTGCACTAAAAAGTGGGGAGGTGAAGCCATAGTTCAATTCAATTTATTTTTATATTGCCTCTCATACAAAGGCTCTCAAAACGCTTTACAGTAAGAGATAAAATAATCATATAACACTTGCCCATATTGGAAATAGCCACAATCACCCAGACGGCAAGGGGGTAAAGCTGTGTGCACAGTCATGGGTCAAAGTCCCTGGCCAACTACCCCTCGTTTAGAAACCATATAAATGAACATTTCAGCAGGGTGACGTGGCCATATAATATCACTTGCTGAGCCCCACATTCTCAAGGGACAAGTAAGAGGCTTCATTTTTCTATTCAAATAAAGCATTATCTCTCATAAACCTATGGTGATCTCAACTGGTGACCAGCTTCCTCTCACATGCAAAGGAAAGAGCCAAAGCAGGAACATGTTTGCTTTCTATTGTTGCCAATTACTTTAATCACACATGATTTATGGCTTCCTGGAAAGCAGTTGTTCTGGGCCACCTCTTTTCATTGTCTGTGTTCCATATTTTGGACCCAAAAGGTAAAAGAGAAAGGATAGTGGGAAGCCCAAAGTGAGTGGTATTTCTTTTAGTCAACCTACAGCACAAAGGAAAAAAAGAATGCTTCCACTTGAGACTGAAAAACTCAGAATGAATCACTGGCACTCTGAGGCAGGAAGAAGGAATGAGGGAGGGTAATAGAGAAAGAATTTTTGCTAGATAAGGCAGCCCAAATTAAATAATAATTCCCATTGAATAAAAAACAAAACAAAAACTAAGGTCTGGAAAGGATAATGAATAAACCAATCCTGGGAAAAGGAAATTAGGTCAAATCAATATATTAAGTTTGCATAGCACTTTTAATTTACAGAAGGGTTATTCTGGACTTCATGTAAGGAAACTGGAGATGTTACTATGCTCTGAGAATGATAGAGTTATACAGTATAAGATGAAAGTACACTCAGCAGTTGAAAGCTACCACGTTTGCAAAGACCTTCTTTTACAGTGCAAATAGCAACTTGAAATCACCAAACCCCAGGGAAAGCAATTCTCAAAAAAAGAAGCTTCTCCCTTGAACCCCCACTCCACCCTCATCACATGGTTTCTCAAGTATGGAGACAAAATGTTCTTTGTCCAAAAGCACATTATTCAAAAAGTGTGCAAATCAAAAGAAGCCCATTATGGCTCCAGAGGAATTCACACTGCTCATATCAGTAAATAATCCAAAATGCATTTAATTGGAACTCTGTTTCCAGAATGAGGTGAACCTTTAGTATCCTCTACTTCTTGCATCAAGCCACATCTTTATAATACATAATAACAAACCAGAATATATTGTAACTCATTTTTTGACCTTTTAATATTTCTGTCACTGATTGTCAGAGTTGAGAACTACTCTCTATCCTGAGGTGATGGATTATTTAATTAACCATTGACCTTTTCCCAACATTTGTTGACAATGAGCACAGTCCCATGAAAGCTGCCTGCTTTAGATATTGGTCAATTCTGTGCTGTTTATCAATAGAAGGATACCATTTTTCATAACTTAGATCAAATAAGTAGAATGACTTTGTCCCACGTATTTACCTAAACCTATTTTCAAATGAATTCACGTGTGTTTCCTTTTAACTAGGAAAGAACAATAGGTTTACTGCACGTTTTTAAAGCATACTCCATGTTAACAAATACATATCAGGTAGCACTTAAATGAGTCAACCTGCAGAAAAAATGAAATGTCATTTACTATTTATGAGTCTTTTGGAAAAAGTTGCAGTCACTTGTTTCTAGTGCTATGTACATCTCCAGATCCCCAGCTGAATCCGACTTCTTCTAGGGAATAAGATCCCAAGAAAGGCGTACCAGACTGAAAAGTTCTTCTAAACTGTTCCCGGTGATACCGTGCACATCATTTATCTTCTTGGTGCCTCATTTCCTTATCTATGAAATGGGAATAAAAATACCCACCTCGGCCGGGGGTGGTGGCTCACGCCTGTAATCCCAGCACTTTTGAGAGGCCAAGGCGGGCGGATCACGAGGTCAGGAGATCGAGACCATCCTGGCTAACACAGTGAAACCCCATCTCTACTAAAAATACAAAAAAATTAGCCGGGCGAGGTGGCGGGCGCCTGTAGTCCCAGCTACTCGGGAGGCTGAGGCAGGAGAATGGCGTGAACCCAGGAGGTGGAGCTTGTAGTGAGCTGAGGTCGGGCCACTGCACTCCAGCCTGGGTGACAGAGCGAGACTCTGCCTCAAAAAAAAAAAAAAAAAAAAACCACCTCTCCCACTTACTGTGAAAGTTGAATGAGATAATATATGCAAAATTTCTGGCAAATAGTAAAAATAAATTTAAAAAGCTAGAACTGATATGATACTGAATTTTCCAGTTTGTCATGTAGACACAGCCATTGTCTCTGCCGAGTGGAATACAATATATTAGAGATGTTTTAGCAACAACTGAAGTCCATTTTCATTTCCCTGGAGTCTACAGTGTTTAAAGATTTGACATTATGGAAGTATATTGTCTTCATTAATTTATGTTAATTTTTAATGTTAGTGTGGCATATGGTATAATATATATGGAAGCCTGTGTAAACACGCACACTTTCACAAACACAAATATGCAGGGTGAAAGAGTTCTGACCCTAAGAAAGCAGATTTTCATTAAAGCTTCAATCTAGAATATAATATCAAGTGTTAACTGTAACAGTGCCATTTTGTTCGATATGGAAAGAAAAATAATTCTTAAAGTGAAAGATGTTCTGAAATTAGCAAAACCATGGTGTATATATTTATCATATTTTATAAAAATGTGACTGAAATTAAACTTTAGAGCTTGACAATTATGTCCAATGAAACAGACATGCAAACGATGCTTGTTTGTTTTCCTGTATATCCATTAATCATGTGTTTCCTTTGGCATCTATAAATTTCTTTTCAAAGCCACAGAGCTTATCTCCTGTTAGAACAGGTCTATAAGGGCATCTCATCAGATATCTAGATGGTTAAGTTGTACGTTTGATACACGGGTGACATTATTGTAATATTCTGATGGGTATCTATTAGCATGTACATCACCGAAGCACAGACTCTCTATCGTCTGAGACAGTGGCTGCCCGGTCTGTGTCAGTGTCAATCCACACCAGAATCACAAGAATGAACAAATGTGACAGGAGAGGGCTGTACCAATTACAGATGAAGGGATAGTATCTACTCCCACCATTTGATATGATTTATTTGGCGGTCTCTCTGCATTTGTAGGCAGCAGATTGTAGCTGTTTATGAAGTGACAAATGGTACTCAGTGACATTGAACGACTTCTCTAATCAATTTAACTTGTCTAAAAAGTGGTCATGAATTGTGGTATTCATCAAATGTCAGTGAATACAGAAAAGACTGAACTTCTTGTACTAAAAACATATATTCCAAATACAGACCAAAACAGTGAGAGAAATGAGTGACAAAATTGGTTTAAATAATTTTCAAAGGTGTTTTAAAAAAACAAAAATTTAAAAGTGTTTTCATGCAAAGATTTTTTTTTTTCCCAGAGAAGTGGTATATTTTAATTGATAGGAGATTTTTTTTTGGTCCAGTTTTATTTTTGTTGAGGGGTAAAATTATCGCATAAATGCATAATTCTCTGGTAGAAAAATAAAAACAACTTAACTGGGGTTGTCAGTGAAATAATTGAGAATACTTTTATATAAAAAGCCTTTTAAGCTTATGATTCAGATATTGACTAAGTTTTTAATTATTGTTTTGCCCTTTCAAATAAAACTATTTGGGTCTAAGTGACTTTATTGATGAATTTATTGAATTCATTGTAAAATATTTAAAAATAGTAATCTATTATGAATGGGTTAGATCGCATAACCAGAAGTTGTTTGCCTTAAACATTCGAGAAATACACATATTTTTAAATGCACATGTATTTCAAACAAGATTTTTTTCTCACACATATAACTAGTATACAGCGGAATAAAGTCATAAGCTGAGTTAACCTTACACAAGTGTATTTACATATGTATTTCAACTTATTAGATGTAGGTAGTCTTTTCCATACTTAATACAAACTACTACTGCTATAAGCCAAGAATGATTTTTTCCTATCTCTGTATTATTCAAATTTATTAAACAATATTTCACATTTGTTTGACACAATGTCAAACTCAGGACTCCTAAAGAACTGCTGTAGCTTTGGAACTGTTATGCTTTCTTGGACTTTAATCATTTTTGGCAAGGCTCCATTTCCTGTCAGAAAGTGAAACAGCTTTGGAATGTCATTTTCACGAAAGAAAACAGAGAGAATCCGAGAGGAAGTTCTCCTCCACTCCAGATCCCCTAAGATACTCAAACACGCTCACAGGAGGGCTGGAATACATCAAACATTAGCAGAGGGAAAAGGACACAATTTTCCCACATTAAAATACATGGATAAAGTTGAACTTCTGCTAAAAATAGTTCCCATGACTAATCCTATTAAGTTTAAAAAGTTGGGCAGTATCCTCCCTGAAGCAGAATTACTCTCTGCCATCACACTCTGCTGCTCCCCCACCACCCGCCAAGCCAGCAGCCCCTCAATATTAGGCCCTCATCTTCCCCTCTGTAATGACATTTGGGGAAAAGGGAGAAAGAAAGAGATTGAACAGTGCCTTTTATTCAGGTCTCAGATACCAAAGGAAACCAAAAATAAGATATAAAACTCAAAATTATCTCAGAATACCAACGATTTGAAAGAGCAATGTACTGTTCTCAGTAGATCTGCAATGTTTTCCCACTGGCTCTTGGACTCACTCTGTGTCCCGAGGGAACAATGAGATTGGAGAAAGCAAACGAAGATTACTCTGAGATATTTCACTTTAAGGCCTAGAAATGGATTCACAAATTAAGCAGCAAAATGTAAAAGTCTCTCCTCTTTTGGACTTGCAAGCCCCTGATTTTTGCCGCATGTGACAACCTCATTAAGGAAAAGGAAGAGATTTAAAAGGATCCCTGAAAAAGGCCAACCAAGCTAAAAGATTCTGAACCCAGTACACATGTTGTTATCCAAGAGAGAGAAAGCCGTCAGTACTCTCTCCATCCTGCAGTTCACACGGATAATCAATGTTACTCTGGTCTTTTAGAGGGGCAGATACGGGAATATAAAGGAGTCTCTGCTGAAGGAGTCATTAGGGTACCATGATATTGGCATATGTTAGCTAAGTGATTAGCAAGGGTGAGGTTCAGCTGCAATCAAACCTAAACCCAGCTGATGCTATTAACACGCTGGATCTAATGAACCCCACAGACCACATTAAAGTGGAGATAGCAAAATGACAATAGTAGAATGGCTTTTAATGAACTCATCAATCCAAGAAAGGAGAGAGATAGATGTCATCTAAGAAACTTTTGTAAAATCACTGGACAGTCACTTACTTAAGCACTGCTTTGAAAGGGCAGGCAGGTAAGCCACCCCTAATTTTCAAGAGATGCTTTAGACATTGTGTTTTTTAAGCAAAGTGGTCCATCTTTCTAGTTCTGCATTAGCATTCTCAAAGTGAATTGACCAACTGATTTGGACCCACTGATTCCACATTGTCCCACTACAGTGTGCAAATGCCTCCAGCTACATAAGTCATAAAGAAAAGATCTTTTGTTATAGATTTTAAATAGAATTGCACATGCTTGAGCTAATCCATAATTCACAGCCACTTAAGCGTTGGATCTCATCTGTATATACGCACGTCATTGAAAACTGTGACTTAGAACTCCATCAATGTGTAGTTTTGTCCTGAGAAGATCCCTTTACCTTAAAACTAACCACATTTTTCAGCTTGCCTTGCATATGAAAAATTTCAGCTTAATAATTACCAAAGGAATTGAGATGGAATTTTTTTGAAGTTTACCAAAAGAAAGTAACTCTCTCAGGTTCACAGGCACTAGAGTGAGTAGTTAAGAATGTGGGTACCGTAAGCCACACTGCATAGGTTTAACTCACAGCTCTGCTCCTTACTAATTCAAAGTTGTAGCTTTTGTGACTAGACTAAGGTAAGAGAAAAATAAAGCATGTAGACAAGGACTGACTGAAAGCAATAAGAAGTGTTTTCTCTTCCTCCTTTGGGTACCAATCCTATAATTCCCGCAATGCTGAACTCGAGTTAGTGAGTGAGTTATTTAGTTAGTGAGTGAGTTATTTAGTTCGTGAATGAGTAAGTGAGTTTTGATGGTGGCCTTCTATGGACATAGATGGCTTGTCCTCTCCCTGAACCATCTAACATCAAATCTGAATCACTGTCTCCTGGGAGCAGCAAGATCCAGGAGACTGTGAATTCAAACTTTCAGAAACTTTGCACAAAGCATGTATGTCAACAAACAGAAATAATTAGCAAGGATGAACCATCACTTTTTAAAGCAGGAACATTCCACATCTAGAAAGGTTGTAATTTTAGAAGCCATTTATAAAAGTTTTGGGGCAGCATGACCCAAGCTCAGAGAACTTCAGGTTTCTATTTAAAGAACCAAATCACAATAAACACTTAATTTAAATTTTTATTTTTTTTATTTTATGTTCCAGGATACATGTGCAGGATGTGTAGGCTTGTTATATAGGTAAATGTGTGCCATGGTGGTTTGCTGCACCTATCAACCCATCATTAATTTTAAAATTTAAAATAAGCAAAGGAGTTGTCATTTTTGCAACATAGGGTATAGGCCTGATTTCTCCGTGTGGATTCATAATCTCTCAAACTCCTGAGAAAATATAAGCCTATCTCTCTAGTCTTAGGGGTGCTAGCTGCAATTCAGATTTCTGTGTTCTAATTCTACTTCACCACTGGCTAACTGTGCAACTGCTTAGTTTATCTTTCTGTGCTTCAGTTTCTTTCATGTGAAATGGGGATAATAATCTCAATTACCTCATGGGGTTATTTTAAGGACTAAGTGATACAGCAAGCATTGAGTCCCTAAATCACTGACTAGCACACATAAAAACCCATAATAAACATTAACTGTTGTAATTTGTTGTGGTAGATATCATTGCAGAGGTTTATCATGTCATGTGTAACTTTCTTAATTCCTGATTCCTGGTGACCAGTTCCTCTTTTCTTGTGCCTATACACACATCAGCTAAACTCCGCTACAAATTCCAGCATGAGTTTTATTTCTTCAGGTCTTCCCTAATTCCTCCTCATCATAATGGCCCTAAATCTTTTTAGGAATTCAGTAAAACCATCATCTCTTGTTCATCTCTCTGCTACTTGTTCTGTCCTGTTTCTCTTCTTGAGAGGACTAATTTCTTTGGTCACTGACTATTAGCCTTGGTGTCCCTAAATTCAAAAGCTAGGCTTTGTAATCTAAGAGAAACTTCTCTGCTGCATAAACATGTTTGAGTTTATTGGCCAGCTGAGTTCGCCAGTAAATGACTGCAACTACACTTACTTTTCATGGTTACTTTTGTGTTGTCTTCTTTGTAAGCCCAGCACTGAAGGCTACACCCAGAGTGCTAAGGAATGCCTGCAGGCGGATAGTCACCAAAGATGACTCTGACGAACAGCTTGCTGCAGCTCTAATGGTGAGACATATAAAATGCATCATACATTAAACTTAATGTTGCCTCATTAGTCTCAATTAGATTCCTACATTATACCAGGATTATGGTTTCTCTGTGTTTATGTTTTCTCCTAAAAACAAGTCTACCCCAGATAATACTTCAGTATACTTTTTAAACCTTTCAATAAAATGTCCAGTAATGGATTAATATCAATAATACTATTGATGCTAAAAAAAAAAATCCCCAAAGAAAGGTAAACTAAATTATCAAATTTCTAAAGAGTTTCATGTCATGCATAAAACCTATAAAAGAAGTCTGGAATTTTACTTCTTTATTTTACTCAGGAATAAACTTAAAAACTGCAAACATTTGTTCACTACGAAAAGTAATTGGCCTATTATTTTCTTTATTCCCCTTTCTATCATTATGCATAATATGTGATATGTTTTTTCAATAAAAGAATTGTTGCTTCCCTCCTCTTCTCCTTATTTCAGTTTAACTTTTCCTTTTATTGGCATCTACCATGAAGACATATCGCATTCAGTATCATCATAGCTATTTAAAGAAGAAAGGGATTTGAGAAACCAAGGAGTGCAACCATTTTTTAGTAATAAAGAAATTGAAACTTAGAGGTTTTAGAAACTTGTGGAGTCCTGCAGTTAAGTAATGGTGGAACCATGACTAGAAGACAGGTGCTCTGGCCCACAGTTCATCATATATGTGATGGCTCCACAATGAATGTGAAAATGTAAACTGCTGTCATGGCCCAGTGCTCCCTGCAATGCAGGCCTCCCCACCCCTCACTCTGAGTTCACATCTTTGTGCAACTGCCTTATCTGAACAGACTGAAATACGTGTTGCTTGGCTGCATTTTTATGAGTAATTACACACTCATAAAAAAGAAAAGCCAAGGAAAATACAATGAAAACAGGTTTATTAAAAAAAAAGTCTTCAGTTGTCTGTCAGTAGGTAAGGAAATGGTTGGAATATGGAAGTCCAGAAAGGCTACGTCTCATTCCTACCTATATGCTAGTAACATAAGGATTATAATGAACATTAAATAATAGCTTAGAAGGAATTCAGTCCTGCTGTAGATTCAAGACTAACCACTTTCTTCTCCTGTTATAAAATGACAGAAGTATTTCTTATCTTGTTCTCCTTGTCTCTCTGGGTTTCCCACAACCCTCTGGCAATTTCTGAGATGTGGCCAACCTACAGCAAAGCCTCATCAGGGAGGAAAATATCAAGAAAGGAAAATATCAAGACTTAGGGGCCAAAGAAGGAAATAGCAAGGGGGTGAATAGGAGAGAAAAATATTCTTGTACAATTTGGAAACACTGACTCAGCATGGAAAATGTTTAAAATTTACTATCACCTTAAAACTGTGAGCTATGGGGAAAGCTGTAAGACTTGGAAAGAACCCACTGAACACTGTTAGGATAACACATTTTAGGCTGAATCACTTTTGGACAATACCTATATATTCATTTCTGTAATCTATACATTTTGAAGATGAACAACTATTTACAAAACTAACAAAGATACCTGTATGTTCATCCAGGAATTACACCTGATAATCACGAGTCACTTTACAACATCCTATGTGAACCTAGTTGTTACTTGAATGACTTATGTAACAGATCCTTGGACACCTATTGTAAACCTGGAGTTTCTAAGATAATGTAAAACCCACTTCCAAATCAATTCCAACAATTCCAAGTTAGAGAAACAATTCATATCTTGGTGGATAAACTGCTGATTACATAATTGAGTATTTAAGTAAAGTAATACATGAATATTTTCCAAAATGCAGGAGGATATGTAAAGAAGATAAAGACACACGCAACACAACTGCTCAAGACTTTGAATTCTATAATTCATGGTGTAATCATAGCATTTTTGTGCATATTCTAGAAGAATGCAAGCCTTACAATATTAAGCATTAACAGCAAGATACTACTATGCACCTATCAGAATGCCCATAATTCAGAACACTGACAACAACGAATGCTTAGAGGATGTGCGACAACAGGAATATGCATTCGTGCTGGTGGGAATGCAAAATGCTAGTCACTTTGGAAGACAGTTTGGCAATTTTGTACAAAACTAAACATACTTTTGCCATACAATCCAGCAATCATATTCTTTGGTGTTTATGCGAAGGAGTTGAAAACTTATGTCCACACAAAAAGCTACACACAGATGTTTATAGCAGCTTTATTCATAATTGCCAAAACCTGGAGGCAACCAAGTTCTCCTTCAGTAGGTGAATGGATAAAAAATACTGGTACATCCAGACAATGGAATATTATTCAGTGCTAAAAACAAATAAACTATCAAGCCAGGAAAAGACATGATGGCAACTTAGATGTATATTACTAAGTGAAGGAAGCCAGTCTGAAAAGGCTACATACCATATGATTCCAGTTATATGACACTCAGAAAAGACAAAACTGAGGAGACAATAAAGAGATCAGTGGTCACCAGGGTTTGGGAAGAAGAAAGAGATGAATAGGCAGAGCACAGAGGATTTTTAGGGCAGTGAAAATACTGGGTGTGATACTATAATGGTGGATACGTGTCATTATACATTTGTTTAAACCCATAGAATGTGCAACACCAAGAATGAACCCTAATGTAAATTAGGGACTTTGGGTGATAATGTGTCAGTGGACATTCAGAAAATTGAACAAATGTACCACTCTGGTGGGTGGTGTTGACAATTGAGGAGGCCATGTATATGTGTGGGGAAATTGCTCTGAACCCGAAACTGCTCTTTAAAAAAAAATGAAGTCTTTTAAAAAAAATTAAGTATTAAAATACCAAAAAAAAAAAGAGTTCCATGAACTTTTAACAAATTTATACTGGGAGAGCCAATTCTATGTACATGTAATGAAATGGACAGTAGTGTCTGCTGTTAAACTTTTGGGCTAGTAGCAAGCTATCAAACCACCCACAGAATGTCAAAATATTCTGTACACCTCAGAGTTAAAGATGTATGGCCCTCTGTGATTTATGGAAACCTTATTTATAATGTATTTTCTGTTCATTTCTGTCCAGTACTGCACCTTTTATAAACCTACTGATTAATATCAAACAGTGAACAAATCTGACAAGCAGGATTACCAATTTAACAAAACTGTTTATAGTGTGAATGAAAAAAGCACACCATTTCCAGGCAGTATACTTAATAATAAAACCCTGTTGTACTTAAGTGGTGAAGGGATTACTTAACTGTCAAAGTTTCTTTAACTGTTAAGAGTAGCCACATTAAAGACATACTATTCAGAAGCACAGGCAGAGTATTTCATGCCAGTTTATTCATCATTACCATATTTCCATATTCAACTATAACATCATTGACGTGTATAACAATAAAATAAATTCAACTATTTGAAATTAAATTAACTCCCCCTAAGGGATTTTATGGTGGAGAATAAACAAAAAGATTTGTTTATTTTCTTTTACAGATTTAAGCTCACTTTTATAAATATTACAACATTTTTTCAAGAGATATCCATAATACCATATTGACTGCAGCATTTACAATAACCAAGGTATGAGAACAACCTATGTGTTCACTGGTGGATAAATGGATACAGATATACAATAGAATATTATTCAGCCTTTAAAAAGAAGGAAATCCTACCATTTGCAACAATGTAGATGAACGTGGAAGACATCAAGCTATGCAAAATAAGCCAGACACAGAGAAATACTGCATTCCACTTATATGTGGAATCTAAAGCAGCCACTCCCAAAAGCAGAGAACGGAATAGTGAT
The DNA here is from genome assembly GCF_001698545.2 of Rhinopithecus bieti. Taxonomy (NCBI): domain Eukaryota; kingdom Metazoa; phylum Chordata; class Mammalia; order Primates; family Cercopithecidae; genus Rhinopithecus; species Rhinopithecus bieti. The sequence goes on from NW_016811928.1 coordinate 630,354, forward strand.
TGTCAGGGGCTGAGGTTAGGGGTGGATATAGGGAGATGTTGGTCAAAGTGTCCGAGAGTTCAGTTATGTGAGATGAATAACTCCTGGAGATCTAATATATAATATAGTGACTAAAGTTACTAATACTGTGCCATATACTTAAAACTTCCTAAGAATATTGATCTTAAGTGCTCTCAACACACACAAAAAATCATGACTTTGTGAGGTTACGTATATGTGTTAATTATCTTGGGGTAATAATTAGCTTGGGGTAATAAGTTCACAGTGTACACATATATCAAAACATTACATTGTATACCTTAAATATATACAATTTTTATTTGTCAAGTATATACCTCAATAAAGCTGGGAAAATATATACAAAAAAGCGTTCCTTATTTTAATTTTAAATATTTTAAAATAATTTGGTAGATTATTTCTTTGTTTAAAATAAGTTTGTCATCAGTTTTA